>NW_005871067.1:4902212-4953536 GCF_000147115.1 Myotis lucifugus | reverse complement strand
GGTGAGGATTCCCGATGGGGGGTGTGTCCAGTTATGAGTTAGCGGCTGAGGTTTGTTATCAGGCGGCACACACCCCCTTCATGGTGGGGCTCCCCACTGGGGTGCCTGGCCAGCCTGGGTGAGGGGCTGATGGCTGTTTGCCGGCTGGCCACAGCCCCGGGCAACCCAGGCTCCCAGACCCTCCTTGAGCGGAGGCCACAGCGGCTGGAAGCAGTATCTGGGATTTATTTATCTTCTATAATTGAAACTTTGTAGCCTTGAGCGGAGCCCACAGCCGGCCAGGGCAGGCGGGAAGCTTGGCTTCCTCCATTGCCAGGGGCAACCCAAGCCTGTTCGCTCCAGCTCCGTGGCTGCCACCATCTTGGTTGGGTTTATTTCCATATTCGCTCCTGATTGCCTGTGGGCATGGCTTGTGAGTATAGCAGAGGCACGGTCAATTTGCATGTTTCTCTTTTATTAGATAAGATTGCTATTTGCCCTTTATCGTAGAAGTGTCAGAGATGAAGGAAAATTAGTAAAATGTATATGAAAATCTTCTTCCTGTCAGAGTCTGGAGCGCACTGCGGGACACAGAGTCAAGTCCCCACCCACCCGCGTGCACCTTGAAATTGTGCAAGACCCAGACCCGGCTGGCCCCACCCTCATTGGGCGAGATCCAGACCTGGCTAGCCCTACCCCCGTCAAGCCCTGCCGGGTGGGGGGGCATGGCCTCGGGGGGCACAGCCTCAGGTCCCCCGCCCTGGCCCGGGACCACAAAGCCTCAGGTCCCTGCTGATCACTCGTTAAGGCTCGTTACGGTTTGTTACAGGAACCCTGCCTCCGCTGTGGGTGTAGCCATCTTGTGTTACGGGAACCCTTCCTCTTCTGTGGGCGCAGCCATCTTGTGACCGCATGACGGAGTGAGGGTCAATTTACATATTACCTCTATTATATAGGATGATATTTTTAATGGCTCATAATAGGGTTGGGTGGTGGTTCTTCAAAGAAAATCAGCATGACTCTTTGTGAGTGAGGTGCCTTACAAATGAGCTTTCTTGATGGAATGCAGACTTTGTGTCAGAGAAAACCCCTTCCAGGTTCTGAGCTGGAAAACAAAACCACAGGTAGAAACATCTTGTGTTCAATCAGGGTGTTATGAGTGAAGATGATATTGTTAACAGCCTTAGATGTCTAGTGAAAACATGAGATCATTTTAGAAAAGATTAGCACACTGAAAACAAAAACAGTATTTTTAAAAAAATAGGTATTTTTATTGATTTCAGAGAGGAAGGGAGAGGGAGAGAGAGAAACATCAGTGATGAGAGAGAATCATTGATTGGCTGCCTCCTGCATGCCCCCTACTGGGGATCGAGCCCACAACCCAGGTATGTGCCCTTGACTAGAATTGAACCCAGGACCCTTTGGTCCGCAGGTTGACATTCTATCTACTGAGCTGAACCAGCTAAGGCCCAAAACAGTATTCATTGGCTGATTTCTCTTTTCTTTTTAAATTCAGGCTGGCTTTATTGAGTTCCAATAGTTACCTTTTTTTGGTGTTGGGTTCTTCCTACATCTCCACAAGGGGGCAGGTGAGGAACTGAGATGGACCTGATTTGAATCTTACTTTTATTCATCCATTGAGTGGAGTGATTTTTCAAAACCCAGCAATCTGACTCTCTTCTGAAACAAACTATCAACTGTTCCCCTTCTCTTTAGACACAAAATAACATTAGAGATTTAAAAAGGGGGTTAAGCAGTAATATTTAAAAAAAATGGTTTCCAAAACATTGACACAGCCTTTAATGTTCTCTATAAATGATTTGGGGTTTAATAAAGTACAGCAGTTTTGAACTTACATCTAAGTTTTACAAGCTGTACTTTTGGATAACTGTTGTTGCAATTTCTCATGCTATGATGAGAACGTAGCCTAGTGGGTGTATTTCAGCTGGACACTTGATGAGCTATGGGATAGGCAATTACTGTCTTCCCCAGTTCTGAAAGACTTCAGTTATCATATCAGTGTCATTGAGAGAGTTATATTCACAAAGTCTTGTAAATTTATTGTGGTGACTTATGTATGGCAAAGAAAGTATTATTTTAGAAGTATGTTTGATATGAGCACCTGAACACCTACAGACTGATTTTTAGTCTGTGGGATTTTAAAATGAGCATTGATAGTGTTTTATGTGATACAATTATTTATTTGTGTGGAATTGGTATTTGATTACTCTGGTGTGGGAGTTTTTCTTCTTTAATGCAATATATGTTTGTTCTTGAATATATTTCTTTTTGGGGAAATGGTATTTTTCCAAGTAGACTATGTGAGATTCACATTTTGTATATTGATTTCTCTCTTTTTGTATATATTTTGGCATTTGTTTTGCATTAGTGTTCTGCCTTCTGTCACCACTGTTGTTAAGATCTGTGGTCATCAAAATTTCTGTATTCCTGACACTGTTATCTTACATTCCTTTAGCATTCTTTTTTTCAGCACTTAATGCCTTTTATTCCTAAGCTTCATGCATGAATTATGTAGCATATGTGAAGAGGCTTAAACTGTTTCCATTACATTCTTTCTGGATGGCTCCTGTTATATTTCGGGTATATTTATACTTTAGACAAAGTAAGAATGTTATTGTTGTTGACCTTGACACCAGATAACTGGGCAGACATTATATAGCCATGTTTGAATCCTCACAAAATGTGCTGCTAAAGCCAACGGAGTCCTGGCGGGAGGCCCTTCTGGACAGCAGAGTCATGGAGCTTTTCTTTACAGTAAGTTGTACCTTTCCTCTCCGGTGGCAAAGGTCACAGAAGGGCCACTAAAGGAGTGTATGATTCTGTAGTTTTTTTAGGTAAAAATGTACAGATCGCTTTTGTCCTCTAAAGTCTTCGCTTCTAATCAATGTTTCTACTCAAACAAATTACATAGAAATGTTCTTGATATTTTATAAAAGTATATAGAATTATGAAGGGCTTATATCCTAGAACTGAAGTTCTCAAACTTTTTGGTTTCAGGACTCCTTTACACTCTTAAAAATTATTAAGGATTCAAAGAGCTTTTGTATATGTGGGTTGTAACTATTAGCACATTGTGGACCAGTAGTTTTATTGCTAGCTTAACCCAGTGGTCAGATAAGTTTCTATTGAACAAGTACAAAAACGGTTTTACATAAATGTTAAAGGCATGCTTTAAAATTAAATACCCATTGCATTTTGAAGTTATTTATTACATGTTCTTACAAGCTAATATCTTTTTAAAGTATGATACTTTGTAAAACACTGTGTAATATGGAGCGAGAATTCTCGTGATCCGTTTGCAATGTGTTAATATTTACCATATTAAAAATTCAACTAAACTTTAAAACATAATTTATTAATTCATTGTAAAATAGCAATACCAAACCATGACATAATATTTTAATGAACAAATAGCTGTACTTTTGTAAACAAAAAAAAAAGTTTAGTGAGAAGAGTAGCATTGTACATTTTTTTGCAACTGTATCTAATGTTAGGTTTAATACAAGGCAGCCGATCTTATATTTGCTTCTGTTTTCAGTTGGTCGCAGTATTACCATATATAACCTTAGGGTAGCTCCACTGTATACATGTGTGACAGTAAGGATGGAAAAGACAATTATCGTAGTACTGTAGGAAAACAGTTTTGTCCTTCGAGACAACCTGGCAGGGTCCTAGGAACCCTTAGAGATCCCTGGAGCACATTTTGAGAACTGCTCTTCTAGAGTAGTGTACTTTTTATGTACGAATTATCAGTTGTGAATGAAGTTAGGGTTTTTGTATAGAACTTATTTTAACTATAACTTTAAATGGTGCTATTTCTTATTTGCTAAATATAAAGAAGTAAGCAACATATTCCACGTTTGTCCACAACCACAATAAAACAGAAGCTGGGGGAGAGTGTGTGTGTGTGTGTGTGTCTGTGTGTGTGTCTGTGTGTGTCTGTGTGTGTGTCTCTGTGTGTGTGTTTTGGAGGCTGAGTGCTCTTATAGCATGAGCATATTATTTAGGCAGATCTAAGGACGAGGGTAAAGACCCAAATAAAGACCAATTAAAAAGAAAAAAAAGATTTTTGCTTAGTTCCAACCATTAATTATAACTTCTTGCCTTTTCATGTTTTAAAAATATTATGTACTAGTGTTACAACTATGTTCCCTTTTTTGGTTGAACTATTTAAAATATTGTATATATTTAAGAATCTCAAGAACAAGGTTACTCATCCATGGGTGTATAAATTAAGGTGTTTTCTGTGAAAGGTTCAGACTAAGCATTAGCTTTACTTTTTTTCTTTAAAGCAGAAATAATAACTAAAAACACTGTCAGTATCAGAGACCATTGTAACTAAATTGAAAATTCTGTTGCCTTTCTCATCTGGCAGAAATTGTTTTGATATGGATCCAAGTTCAGATCTTGTGTTGCTCATTTGGCTGAAAGTAGACCCCACTCCAGCAGTTAATGAAAAGGTGGAAAACTTGCTGGTAGCCTGGAAATGGTGACTCTAAATCTGAACAGCTGTCTCCACAAACCAGACAGCTGCTCCTGTCAGCTGTGAAAGACCACATGCAGATAACTTTTGAATTTGAAAGTTAACCCTTTTTCATTTTGTTATTGTTTTTTTTGTGTGTGGTGGTGGTGGTTGTGGTTTTTTGTTATTGTTGATCCTGATTCAAGGATATTTTTTTTTCATTGAATTTTAGAGAGAGTGGAAGGGAGGGGAAGAGCGAGAGAGAGAGAGAGAGAGAGAGAGAGTGAAGTGAGAGAGAGAGAGAGAGACAGAAATATCGATGTGAGAGAGACACATCAATTGGGTGCCTCCCGTACGCTTCCCAACCGGGGCTGGGGATCGAGCCTGCAACCGAGGTATGTTACCTTGATCAGAATGAACCTGAGACCCTTCAGTGTGCGCGCTGATGCTCTAACCACTGAGAAAACGAGCTAGGGCTCACTTTTTTATTTCAACATCTTTGTGTTTGTGGCCTCTCACTTTCATTTAAGCAGTTTATAAGCAACTTACATTTTATTTGTTAGCGAAATGACAGTTGAAATCTTAAAATTTCATTCAGTTTTTGTTAAATTTATTTTCTATTATAGGATTCATTACCTAATTGAAAGCAGTTTTCCATGAGATATCACTATTTCTTTATTGAGTAGATAAACATAAATATACGATGCATGGAATCAAGACTTGAAGTATGTTGATTATCTGAATTTAGGAATACTTTAAACCTAAAGTATTGATTTGCCCCTCCAAAGTTTATAGTCTTCTCAATTTTTCTCTCTTCCATAAGGTGTTGGAAAAACCAATCTCATTAATTCTTCCTCCTACCTTATTGTCAGGTTCTTTTTTATCTCGTTTAGGGTCTCTTCTTTCTCTGCTCTTCGCATAAATAGTAGTGTTCCTATGTCAGTTCTGAACTCTGCTGACTGCATACACTTTCCTCAGGCTGCCCCTTCCCCACATAGGACCTCAGGCACCACTTCTACACTGCTGACTCCCAGGTCTATATTCAGCACAAGCTGCTCCAGAGTCCAGGGCCTTGTAATCCTAGTGCTTACTGGAGGCTTGTGTTTGGAAGGTCCACAGACATCTCAGGGTCAGCATGTTCCATAGGAATCATCACCTCACTCACTGGCTCTCTCTGTTCCTTGTCTTCATCCTTATCCTGCTTCATAGTTTATTTACTTCTCTGGATTTTCTGCTAGACTTGGCTTTTCTTTATCCCTCTGCTTCTTTCCTATTTGGGCGATGAATTCAGTTTTAAATGTGTAGAGTGTAATTCAGATATAGTAGAACTCCTTTGTAATGCTGAAATTAGAAGAAGGCATGAACCTACTATATTATGTAAGAATATTGTTTTACAATAGTTTATATGTGGCTCATAGTTCAGAGAGCAGTACAGGTAGGCTCTGAGGACAGTTTCTTATTTTTATTTTACTACATAGTCAATATTAGTTATTTCATTAAAGGTATTCTTTCTTTTGATTTGTCACTACTAGACCAGGAACAAGCAACCATTTAGCTCTCTGGGCAGAGAAGAAACCCACTGTTGTCCCACGTTGCATTGCATCCATTGATATGCATCCCCGGATATCATGTTTAATGTTAGATGCAAGGGCATGATGACAGAAAATCAGTTAGTTTTCAGACAAGGAACTTCCAAATGAGTTGTGTTCAAAACTACATGAATTAGACAATGTGGGCATAGGAATTTGTATAGTTTACACATTTGCTATATAAAACTTAAAATATAGAATATATTTTGAAAAACATTTGCATTGTTCTAGACCAGGCATTGGCAAACTTTTTTTGTAAAGGCCCTTGTGAATATTAGACTGTGCAGACATGTGTTCTCTGAGGCAGCTTGATTGTCGTACAGAAGTAGCTGTAGACAACACCCAAACAGACAAGTGTGGCAGTGTTCAAGTAAAACTGTTATGAACTTCTGTAAAAATCTGGATTTTCATAATTTTTACATTTCTTAAAATATTCTTTGATTATTCCCCCTTCCTCCCCCATATAAAATGTCAAAACCACAGCCATACAAAATGGGCGGGACGCTAGACTAGGCCTGCAGGCCATGGTTTGCCATCCACTACTCTAGACCAAAGAGGGTAACATTTTAAAATATGCCAGTAGATCAGTTAACTTGGTGACTTTTTAGTATTTTAAGTTTCTTAGAACCTTAAGTTCAGGGATTAAATCTTAATGGAATCAGTGGTGAATAAGGATTTTTTTAGTATTTGTTCACTGTGTCCCAGCACTATACCAGTGAATACTTAAGAGACATGTTCTGACTTCAAATAATTATTATGGTTTGCAGAGTCAAAGTGAACATAACCTAAACCAAAAAGAGAATAAATGTTTAAAATTATGCTACATTCAGAAAGCAAAGAGATTTATGTAGGAAAAGAAAGGCTGAAGAAGTTAGATGCTTATGGAAAGTAGAAAATGGTCACAAATTCTTTACTGTTTTCCTTGGCAATTTTAATTAGGTGAGCTCACAGAAATGAAGCATCTTTATTTTATTTTTTTAATTTATATATAATTGATTTCAGAGAGGAAGGGAAGGGGGAGAGAGGTAGCAGTATCAGTGATGAGAGAGAGTCATTGATCGGCTGCCTCCTGCACGCTACTCACTGGGGATGTTCCCCAGGCATGTGCCCTTGACCGGAATGGAACCAGGCCGACAATCTATCCACTGGGCTAAACTGGCTAGGCAAAATGAAGCATCTTTAAAATCTGAGAATATTAGTAACATTGTAAAAGTAGGGAGCAATATAGGAACACTATATGTATACTGGGTGTTTCACATCTACATTGTATCATTGAAATAAAATCTAGATGAGGTTTAAGGTGGATTTAAATATAATTTAAATACAATTATTTTTAAATATTTTAGCATATATTAATGATGTAGGGTAAAATGAGATTGAAACAAATTTTAAGCAATCTCAAGAGTTATTGAGAGAGTGCTTTATGTTTGTTGAATGAATGAATGTCTAGGAATTGAGTGGTATATTGGTTTTCTCCATGTGCAACTGTTTACTTCCACTAAAGCAGCATCTGTATACTCTTGATTGAACTTGTCTGCTAACTTTAGTAAGGAGCTGTAGCGAGGCATAGCTAGCATAATACAGATGACTGTCGTTGCTGTTTTTAGAAGAAGCAGTATGCCTGACTGGCTAGCATCTGTTTCTCTCTTTGTCATAGCATGCTGGAGACAATTCAATGTTCAAAATGTAGGTAGCCCTCAGTTAAAATTAATTGATATGTTTGAAATCATGGACTATAATGTAAAGTGGACTGAGGGACATTCTCAAATTTAGCTTAATTCAGGGATTAATTTTCTAGAAATAACCAGCAATTGTGAAGTTTTCGCTTACCTCATTCAGCATGATAGACATGTGACCCTTACAAAAGAAGAATTTATTTTTATGGATTAGTAATTCTTTCTAACAGGTACATCGAAAAATCAGAGAAGATTCAGATATGGCACAAGATTCTCTGCAGTGCCTCGCCCAGTTAGCTTCTTTGCACGGACCTGTCTTCCCCGATGAAGGAGCACAGGTTGACTACCTAGCACACTTCATTGAGGGTTTACTGAGTACTATCAATGGGTAGGTATACTTGCCCTTTGTCACCAAAAAAGGAACTTTCATGTTTGTCTATATGCTTAACAGTGGTGGAACGAAAGCTAGTGATTTTTTTCCACTTTGTATATTTTGAATTATATGATAATTTGAAATTAATACAGAGACATGCCTTTAAAAATGAATGAATAGGTGAAAAGTTTTGCATGTTTGGAAATGAGTTATTGTAACTTGTCTTCCACCACCAGTAACATTTGTTACCTGGTTTGTAGAATTGAAATAGAAGATTCTGAAGCTGTGGGGATCTCCAGCATTATCAGCAACCTGATAACTGTGTTCCCTCGAAACGTCTTAACTGCCATTCCAAGTGAGCTTTTCTCATCCTTTGTGAACTGCCTCACACACCTCACTTGTTCTTTTGGGCGTAGTGCTGCTTTGGAAGAAGTGGTAAGTGACCATTCTGAATTAATGGTGTCTGTTGTTCACAAGGAAATTTGCTGTGCCTTTGAGACATTTCTCATGACAAGTAGTAATTTTAAGTGAGTGCTAGCAGTTGTTAAAATTGCCCCTTTTTTTGTTTTTATGTGCAAATTACTTGGTAATTTGTGTTTAGAAACACGATTTTTTTTTAAATGTTGTGGATTAAAATCACTTTAGTAGATTAAATGTGTTGGTCTCAAGATTTAACTTTATGATAATTTAGTACCTGAATGTAGGAAATGGAATGAAACGTTTATACTAAGAATTATGTTGAAGTTCCATTTTACAATAAGAACTTTTATGTTTAAATAGTGCTGCTAACTTTGTGGTAGACTAGTAGTTGTGATTATGTGTAACTTTATATATTTATTGAGAATTTTAAAAATTTAGCCTTAAGGAAATTATGTTAATATTATTTGGTTCAAATAATTATAACCTTCTTATTTTGATTAGACTGTGCTCTTTAATTTTTTAATTTTGATACAGTTTAATAGCATATCTTGATAACATTTAAAATGAAGACCAGTAACAGCCACTGAAGATGTTTTTCGGTAAAAATTTTCAAATGTGTATTTTCCAAATTTTGTATTTAATTTGGAAAACATGTACTAGAACTCCTTGAAACACAACTACATTTGTAACAGCTATGGTTAATATCCACATTAATCATGGGAAATCATTGTGCCTTTTTCCCCCTACAAAGTAGTTATTAAATTATAGAATCTAATTATTCTCTTTATGAATCAAAATGTGGATCTTTTTCAAAGATTGTAAGGGTTAAAAGAGTATAGGTATCTGTTAGAATTTCATGCTAAATCTTAACTGAGTTCTTTTGTTGGTAGCCTGGGAGTGTGTTTTTTTTTATCCCTTAGAAGTTCAGAGGATAAAGAACTCTGGAGTGGTTATGCTTATGTGGCTGGGCATCAATAGTTTGATGAGGAAAGGAACCAGGTCAGGCAGACATTTGTATGTTGGAAAAAATGTAGGTAGTAGAGAAATTGGAGCTTAAAGGCATCGTATGTGATTTTCTCAGGGGGAACAATTATGTCTGAAGTATGGACATACAGGGACATTTTAAGTATTTAAGCTTTGTTCAGATCCCTTTCCGATTATCACGGATTCTGAGTCAGTCAGATTTCATTTAACACAGTTTTGTTGTACTTTGTCCCCCTCGCCCTCCCCCCTTTGTATGTTTTCTAAACCAGATGGATTAGGCAGCATGTCCACCTCATATTTAGAAACACAGCTACCTTTTGGTTTCTATTTGTGGTTAAGGATGTTTCTAAATGTTTTATAGAAGAATTGCTGGAAGATACAGAACATTCTTGGTTTGCAGAGTTTTAAGTTTAGAGTTTATTTATTTTGACCAGGAGACAGACAATTTGGCAATGGTTTTTCTCTCAAGGTCACAGTCAGAAATATTAGAATACAGAAACCCTAGACACACTTCCCGAGAAGTGTGCTTGTTTTACAAGAAGGTGTACTCTAGTTATGATATACCTGATAGGTTTCACTGAAGAAAAGTGTTATTTCTTTTCATTAATCATTTCTCTTAACTGATCTGTTTATGACACTTAAAAATGTTTTAAACAATAATTTGTTACCTGTTAAAAAATTTAAAGGGAAAAGGTATGTGTAAAGCTTGCTTGACTTATACTAGCCAATTTGGCAAGGTTGGTGAAGTTTGGCTGGGGTGGGAAGCCACCCCACAGGGTGAACTGCCAGAAGACTGAAGGCATTCTCATTAGTGTCGTCTCATCCTCCCACTGTTTGCATGTGGCTCTTATATGCTGGTCCAAGGACTGGATAGGTGCAGCAGACATCAAAGTACTTGTACCAAAGTGGAGCTTCTGAGACAAAGTTTCCCTGAGTGATTGTGGTGCCAGCACATAATACAGAGTTGAGCCAAGGTGGAAGATGTGTAAAGGAATGATCTTTTAAGTTAAAATAGAAAGATTGCCCTATCCGATTGACTCAGTGGGTAGAGCGTCAGCCTGGGGACTGAAGGGTCCCGGATTCGATTCCGGTCAAGGGCACATACCGCAGTTTGCAGGCTTCTCCCCGGCCCGGGCCCAGGTCATGGCTTGTGCAGGAGGCAACCTATCGGTGTGTTTCTCTCACATCGATGTTTCTCTCTGTCTCTCCCTCTCTCTTCCACTCTCTCTAAAAATCAATGGAAAAATATCCTTAAGTGAGGATTAAAAAATAATAATAAAATAAAATAGAAAAATTGAGGGATATTAAAAAAGCTGTTTTGGGAGTCAGCATGAAACAGAAAGAGTATGAACTTTGGAGGGAGACAGTACCTCATGAGCCAAGTAATCAATCCTGGGCAAATTGCTTACCCTTTATGAGCATGTTTCCTAGTCAATATAGTTGGAATGATAACTTCTGATATTTTATAAAGTGGATTAACTATATGAAGGTGCCTGTACATGTGTATAATAAAATGTGGATTAATAATAATAAATTTTGAGTGCCTGTATTATTTGTACTGTCTTACCAAGTAAGACTAACTTGCAAACCAATAATTTTAATACTAGTTTTCTTTATTATTTTAATTTTGTGAGATTTTTTCTGATTTTCTTTTTTTATATATCAAAGGAACTTCTTTTCCCAATAGGGAAACATTCAGCACATACACTTATCTTATTGTGATATTTTTTTCATAACTACATTTATTTAATATATATGTATATTTATTGATTTCAGAGAGGAAAGGAGAGAGAGATAGAAACATTAGTGATGAGAGAGAATCGTCGATTGGCTGCCTCCTACATGCCCTACACTGGTGATCGAGCCCGCAACCCGTGCATATGCCCGCCATGCGGCCTGGTTCATACCAGCGGGAGGATTGTATCTCTTTAGAAATTTCAAGTGTCTGATCTTGATTATGTTACTGTAGCTGGGGGGGGAGGGGAGAGCATCTTAAGGGGAGGAAAAATTCTTTTTTTTTTAATGGAACAAGTTCATTTTATTTTTTCAATTGATCTTAGAGGGGAAGGGAGGAAGGAATGGAGAGAGAAAGCAAAACATTGATCTGAGGGAGAAACATCGATCAGTTGCCTCCCACATGCACCCTGATGGGGGGTCCAACCCACAACAAACCGAGCCACACCAGCCAGGGCCGAAGAAAAATCCTTGATGTTTGTATGTGTTCATGAAGTACATCCTTGCTCAGTGGCTTTAGCCTGTTTGTAAAGAGATTGTGACAAACCCTCACATTGTAGTAATCTGAAACTGTGCTCAAAAGAGCAATTCTAGCCTTTAACCACGTTGTCCTTGACTGTTAAAATTTCTTGCTATTACTTGTGACTTCCTGAAGCCAAGGACTTTTTCAAACCCCCCCGCCCCCCATAAAGTTATTGTCTGTTGCCAAACTGAAGAGTTAAGAATGTTTGTGGGGATGAAACTATTGACTTAAAAATCCTAACAAAATAATTGTTCATATTTCTACAAACACATGCACTTTAATTCAGTAAAATTTGAAGCTAATATGACTCAAACTCAGTACTCTGGTTTCTTGATTTCTTTTGTCAGTAGATAATTTTAAGTTCAGCCCCCATTAGGTTCATCAGACAGAAGCCATGGTAACTGGTTGAGTTCATTCAGAAACAGCCATCATGCTGCTTAAAAACTGAAATATATGTGTGTTTGGGTGTGTGGAGTGGGTACATAAGGGAGGTGGTTGTAGGTACATTTTATAAAGGAAGAACTTTATACTTAAGTTTAGTGCATTTGTAGCCCATTGTCAAGACCATCAGGACAAGGTAGTAAAGAAAAAATACTTGATGAACTTGTTAGAAGTTCATTCTAGAGTGTGATGCCTCATGACAGCATTTAAGCTTCAGCATTGTTAATTCAGTACTGGTTTCTAGAGCTCCATGGACAGTTACTTTGTGGAGAAGAGATGTGGTCAAAGGAGTTCATTGAGGCCAAATTACAAACTGTGAGTGGGAAGCAAACCTGAGTGATATTTCAGTGATAAGAGGGAAAGCAGTAGCTGACTTTTTGGAGTGATATTTCAGTGATAAGAGGGAAAGCAGTAGCTGACTTTTTGGAATGGTGACGTCAGTACAATGAACCTTAGCTCCTTAGAGGATGAGACTGTTTGGGAAGCCACACTGCACGCCCACCCAGCGGTTCTGATGATACTATGAGAGCAAGACACAGTCTAGCTAGCCCATTATAGGCATTCACTCCCTCTGCTTGAAAGATCAAAGAATTGACTGAGATGCCGGATTATTTGTTTAAACCTTGCATTTACAATGGTCTTCTTTTTAATACGAACAGTAATTTTAGCTCTACTAGGATATTTGGAAGACAATTTGTTATTATTGCATCTTAAATATAGATTCTCATTGAAAGAAGGCTTTAAAAATAATTTTAGTGTTTTATTTAAATTCTGATTGGTTTACAATTTTACCAATGCTGACTTGTCAGTTCTTACTTTTTCAATTTGCTGCACCAGTCCTAGCACACAATCAGTGTTTAAGTGTTACAGACTTCTGGCACATGAAGAGAATAGTGGATTTAGAATAAAGCCAATTTACTAATATAACTATTGTTCCCTATGGCATTAGAAACAACCAGATGTAATGGGTTAGGGGTTCAAAAGAAACACTTCAATGAAGAAGAAAGGGATCTTTCTACCCACGTATGCCAGGGGAATTCCTGAGATATCACTCCAGTGGGAGTGCTGCTGATTAATTCCTTCCATAAATATGTCCTGAATATCTACCATGTGCCTGGCATGGTGCTTAATTCATATGTATTCTTTAGTATTAAGAATTTGGGAATTTGTTATGCATTTCCAAAAGGAAGAAAGTATGTTAATCTAGGAATGCATCATTTAAAAAAACTTGTCAATCACAACTCGAACTCATGGTGTTTTTGTGGGGTATATTTTTAAGTAATCTATCTATAGGACTCATTGAACAGCTGCACTGTTTGTCCACTAAATCAATTTCTCCTGGGGGATTTCAGAAGCCAGGAATATTGTCAGCTGCACAGGTACTTTGAAGTTTAAATAAAAATCACAAGAGAAGGAATTAATTTTATTTTGTATTTGACATTCAAAGACTTCTAAATTCTTTCTTAAAATGGAGAGTTTTACTTATGTTATTACTGTTACATTTCCCCAAATTGCCATATTTGCCTTAAATGATACTGCTACCCTAGAGAAAGAATCTCAGTACTTACACAGATGAATAACAGCATGCACCAATACAGCTCTTCTAGTCTCCATTCCTGCGTTATCCTGTCTCGTGAATGTTTTGCTCTGTGCATTAAATGTGTTATTTGACCTGTCATTGAGGTTTGGGTGTTGTGCCAATGCCTGTAAATGCTCAACTGGCTGTGAAATGTTTCATTTATATAAGGGAAAAATTTTATATAAAAATTCTAAGAATAATAAAATGAGCAACTGTGTACCAACCATCCAGATTAAGAAATAGTATATTGGTAAAACCTGGAGTGTTTAACCCGTTCTGTTACACTCAGCACATTTTTTGTTGCATAAGCTATTTCTGCCAAATGATTTTTTTCATCGTGTTTGCAAATGAACGCTGTCAGTAAACTTTCTGCCAGTGTTCTTGGCACTTTTTTTCCATTCTCTGTGAGCTCTGTTGTGTTTTCATTCCCAAATCCTTGTGAAGAGCAGTATGGCAGCAGTAACCTCCAGCTGGAAATGAGAATACAAAGTCTAAGGTCATGGAACTTCTTCTTCTTCTTTTTTTTTTTTTTTTTTTCAGTTGATCAGCAGCCTAGCCAGGTTCTCTAGCCAGGATCTCCAGCCAAGTTCTCTCATGGAACTTCTTAAAGGTGGTTATTCTTTAGAATAAACTCTTCCATGTGAGAATTAATCACCCATTCCCATCTTACTGCCCTTTTTTTTATGTCTATGACTCAAAGCTTTTAAAAACTAAGTCATGTAATTTATGTTTACATAAGAAGACATTACTAATGATCAAAGATAGAGCTTTCCAATTTCATAGAAAAGATTGGAAGTTGTTATGTTGGTTATTTGATAGTTGTAGAGAAACATCTAATGGGGGATGGCTTATACCAAAAACCTGCTAGTAACTAGTACTGTAGTGGATAGGAATACTTTTGGAGTTTGCAGCATAGCAATTGGATTTAGACCTACTCTACTTGAGATTTATCTTCTATACAAGACTTACCTTGTACATTTCTGCAGTATCTGATATTAGGTATACACGCACACTATATTTTTTACAGCAGTTTTGGATCCACAGCAAAACTGAGGAAAACACAGAATTCCCTTATATCCCTGCCAACACAGTTTTATAAAATCAACATCCCCCACCAGATAGTACAGTTATTAAAGTTGATGAATCAACATTAACATGTCCATATTACTCAAAGTCCACATTCACACTAGGGCTCACTCTTGGTGTTGCACATTCTTTGGGTTGAACAAATGTAGAATGTTATGTATTCACTGTTATAGTATCTCACACAGAGTAGTTTCACTACCCTAAAAATCCTGTGCTCTGCCTATTTATCCTCCTACTTCACCCCCTGGCAACCACAGATATTTTTATTGTCTCAATATATTTTTTTATTTTCCAGAATGTTATATAGCTGGAATCAAACAGTATTGTTAGGTTCAGTTTCTGAAATTTAAAAAAGTGGAGCAATTTACATACTGAAAGTTTTTTTCCAAAGCTTTGTTTGGCAGCATCTTCATAAATATAATTAATGACTTTTTATATATTTACATCAGACAAAGGCAGACTTTTTTTTTTTTTAATGGCTGAAGAGCTGTAGATTTACCCCTATACACTTCCAAGTTAATTATGGGCATTGAAATGTAAGTGCTGATATCATATTTAATCACCTTCCCCACACTTCAGTCCCAAATGGAGTAAAGTGGGGTCAAGTAGTCTCATAAGCTCTAAGCCCGTTTCCAAAGCCTTTCTGGCAGCAGGCCTATCAATACTTAGGGCATGAGCACATAGTGTCTACTTGGGACTCCTCCATCATCACTGTGCACGTGCTCAGGCTTGGCTGCTGGGTGTTGGCCAGGGTGGCCATGGAGCAGGGCCAAGATTTATGAAAAAGCACACGGTTAGGTTTCAGTTCACCATGATTAGACTGAAAGCTCTAGTTGCCAATTGTCATTAACTACATTTCTCACACTTTGCCTGATGAATTACTTGTATTGGTGTTCAAAAGGAGCCAGAAGCCTCTTTAGCAGTTTTTAGTTCTTATTTTAAATTACCATCCAATGAATAGAGGCTCTTACATTCTCTTGAGGTCTTCTCTTTTGTCTTATATCAGGGCTTTATGGGAGGGATTGTTGAACTCTCTGACAACAAAAAGGCTTTTATATTTTGTACTTTTCTGAATATGAATAAGTAAATTACAATACCATGCATGATGTGTATACTGAAGAACAATGAAGGTAGTTTTTGGAAAATGCCCTGCTTCTTCCTTGAGACACTGGAGGTCAGAGATGCTACTCCCTAAGTTCCTCTTAAGATGCGTTACCAGTCTGTTTATTTTGGCAAGAGAAACTGTTAAGACTTAACAAATGATATCTGCAAAGCACATGCTTGTGAAGTATATAAACAGGCCACAGATGTTTCTGTGGGAAGAAACGATCTTATTCATCTTCATATTCCACATGCTTAGCTCTTAGCATTCAATAACTGTTTGTTCATGAATAAAACCACCTTCTGCTGCTGCTAATAACAAATTGAGCATTGTGTTGGCCTTTTTTCACATTGTGTTTGATCATTATCTTTCTTTAGTCCTCAAAACCATCATAGGTGATTTTATTACGTCATATTTGATACAGACATAAAATAAAGCACATAGTTTCTGAAACATAATAAATTGACCATGAGTGAATCCACAACCCAGTGCAAGAATATTACCGGTACCACAGTTGATGGTACTAGTGAGTCCCTCCCATTAAAAAAAGGTTTTTTAAGTTGATTTTAGAGCCTTAGCCGGTTTGGCTCAGTGGGTAGAGTGTCAGCCTTTGGGCTGAAGGGTCCTAGGTTTTATTCCAGTCTAGGAAACATACCTCAATTGCAGGCTTACTCACTGGCCCTGGTTGGGACATGTGCATGAGACAACCAGTTGGTGTGTCTCTCTCACATTGATGTTTCTCTTTCTCTGTCTCTCCCTCTTCCTTCCACTCTCTCTAAACATCAGTGGGAAATATCCTCGGGTGAGAATTAACGAAAATAAAAAAAATTATTTTACAGAGAAAGGAAGGGAGAGTGAGAGTGAGAGAAGCATCAATGTGAGCAAGAAACATCAATTGGTTGCCTCGCATACACACCCCAACAGGGGACCAAATCCACAACCTGGTTGTGTGCCCTGACTGGGAATCAAACTGACAACCTTTCAGTCAACAGGGCAACACTCAACCAATAAAGCCATACTGGCCAGGATGAGCCCCTTCCACTGACAGTATAATTTCCATATACCTTTACCAAGTTTCCCTAATATTACCATGTCTTGACATCACAGTTCTTGCCAAACTTGCAAGTACTGTATAAAACATGGTCTGGAGCAGCGGTCGCCAACTGGTGGTGAGGTCCGAAAGGTTGGCGACCACTGGTCTGGAGGATATGGACATCTTTTTGGGTGCCATTTTGGAGTCTACCACAGTCTGCCTTTCGGCCCCTGAAGATTCACATCTGTCCATCATGCAAAATACACTCATCCTATCCCAACATTCTTCAGAGTCTCAACCCATTGAAGCATCACCTTAAGCCAAGATCTCAGCTAAATATTATCAGTTCAGAAGTCTAAAAAAATCTCATCATATGATGAGAACTTATAAGATTTACTCTCTTAGCAACTTTTAAATATGCAATACAGTATTATTAACTATGGCCACCATACTGTACATTGCATCCTCATGACTTATTTATTTTATAACTAGAGGCCTGATGCACGAAATTCGTGCAAGAGTAGGCCTTACTTCCCCCTGCTGCCGGCACTGATTTCCCTCTGGCACCCGGGAACCAGGCTTCCCTCCGGCCGCCGGCAGGCACCCAGGACCTGGGCTTCCCTCGCAGCTCCAGCTTCGTTCGGTAGGTCGTCTGGAAGGACGTCTGGTCTAATTAGCATATTACACTTTTATTATTATAGATTGGAAATTTGTGCATTTTGATCCTTTTCACCTATTTCGTCCACCTTATTACCTCCATTCCTGGTAACCATCAATCCATTTTCTGTATCTGTGATCTCAGTTTTGTTTGTTTTTTTGTTTTATTTTATTTTTTAGATTCCACGTATACGTGAGATCATTCAGTATTTGTCTTTCTCTGTCAGATTTATTTCACTTAGCATACTGCCTTCAAAGTCCATCCATATTATCACAGATAGCAAGAGTTCATTATTTTATATGGCTGACTAATGTTTCGTGTGTGTGTGTGTGTGTGTGAATATGTCACATTTTCTTTATCCATTCATCCAATGGTGGACACTTAGGTTGTTTCCATGTCTGGCCATCCTATATAATAAAAAGGTAATATGCAAATTGATCCTCACGGCGGAATGACCAGTCGCTATGACACATGCTGACCACCGGGGGAAGACGCTCAATGCAGGAGCTGCCCCCTTGTGTCAGTGTGCTCCCACAGTGGGACCTCCGCTCAGCCAAAAGCTGGGCTGATGGCTGTGAGCGCAGCGGCAGTGGCGGGAGCCCCTCCTGCCTCCTTGGCAGCACTAAGGTTGTCCGACTGATGGCTTACACCCGCTCCCCATGGGGGCACCTAAGCTGTCAGTTGGACATCCCCTGAGTGCTCCCAGGCTGCCAGAGGGATGTCTGACTGCCAGCTTAGGCCCGATCCCCTGGGGAGTGGGCCTAAGCCAGCAGGTGGACATCCCCCAAGGGGTCCCGGACTGCGAGAGGGCGCAGGCCGGGCTGAGGGACAAATTTTCATGCACCAGTCCTCTAGTTGTAAATAATGTTGCAATGAACACATTGGGGGCAGGGGGCATATATTTTTTTGAAATAGTGTTTTTGTTTTCTTTGGATAAATATCTGGAAGTGGAATTGCTGGATCAGATGGTAGTTCTATTTTTATTTTTTTGAGGTACCTTTCTTTATACTGTTTTCCATATTGGTGAAATCCCCAGTCAGGAGCCGGGATCAAACCTGCAACCCAGGTACATTCACATCAACAGTACTGGGGTTGTTGGGTTCCCTTTTCAGCACCTCCTCACCAAAACTTGTTGTTTATTGTCTTTTTGATAATAGCAGTTCTAGTCGGTATGAAGTGAAGCTGGTGGTTTTGATGATAAGTGACAAGCATCTTTTCATGTGTCTGTTGGCCATTTGTAGGTCTTTTTTTTTTTGCTATTGAGTTGTACGAGCTTTTTATATATTTTGAATATTAGCTTCATATCAGATAGATGATTTGAAAATATAAGAAATATTTTTCCCCCCCATTTATTAGGTTGCCTTCTCATTCTGTTGATGATTTCCTTTGCTGTGCAAAAGCTTTGACATAGTGCCATTTGTTTATTTTTACTTTCGTTGCCTTTACTTTTGATATTTATCCTTATTCTTTTGAAGGGTAGCACGTGTTTGCAGCTGATTGGCCTGTTCTTACCAGTAGAATTTTGGTAGTCCAATAGAGTTCCTTTATTTCATTCTCTCTCTCACCCTTTTAGGTCAAGTTGTCAGTGTTTCTGCTGATATAACATTCTCAAGATTCTTGTGGGTCTCCTGTGTATGTCTTGGGGATTCTTGTCATTAGACAAGACGGTCCTCCATAGATCTCCTATTCTCATGTCTCTTCCTAGTTTCTGTTTAGATGGTTGGTTCAGGGGATCCTTGAGTTACATGTGTAATCTCTTCAGCACTACTCTTGGCTTTCTCTCTACAGCAATGCTTTCTTATAATTAACCTCCTCTATTTTAGCATTCCTCTTTTTGTTTTGTTTTGTGATGTAAATCAGCTGGGAATTTCTCAAATCATCAACTCCTGGTTTCTTTTAACATTTCATGCATTAAAATAGCTTTCCTCTTACATTTTACTGTAAGCACCAAGAAGAAACCAGGCTCCACTTTCATTATGGTTCTTGGAAATTGCTCTAGCTAAAATATCCAAGTTCCTCACTAATAAATTGTACTTTTCACACAACTGTAGGATATAATTCAGTTAACTTTTTTGCCACTTTTTAAAAAGGATTGTCTTTCCTCCAGTTTCCAGTAATGTTCCTTATTTCCTTCTGAGTCATCACCAGAAGCACTTTAAAAAAAATTATTTTAGAGAGAGGAAGGCGGGGGAGGAGCACATTGGTGTCTATTGGCTGCCTCATGAACGTGCAAAAAAATAAAAATAAATGAAACATAGTCTTAAGTTGCTTTCCCAAGTTCTAATAACATTGAGCATCTTTTTGTATTGTAAATGTGTAATTCTCATGGTCATTCGTATGAAAGGCTGGATTAGTTCATGGCCCCTTTCCTATAAGGTTATCTTCTCTTACTGATGTGTAGAAATTCTCTATATATATACTGTTGCAGCTCTGTTCTCCCAGCTTGTGGCCCTCTTCTCACTTTATGGTATTTTTTTCTTTAATTTGGAATCACTTTAGATTTACAGAAAAGTTGCCAAGACAGTATAATTTCCATATATCTTTTACCAAGTTTCCCTAATATTATCACTTTGTATAACCATGGTATGTGTCAGAACTAACAAAGTAATAACATTACATTTTTTATTAACTACATGCTTTATTTGGACTTCACCTACTTCCCAACCAGTATCCTTTTTCTATTCCGGGATCCAGTCCCTGGATACCATATTGCATTTAGACTTGATGGTATCTTATGATGAACAGGTGTTCTTCATCTTAGTTGAGCTCATTGTCATTTTTTTATGATTTGCATTATTGGCTTCTTGTTTCAGATACCTACCCTTCCTGTGTTTTCTTCTAAATATTCTAAAAGTTTCATGACCGGGCTGGATAGCTGAGTTGGTTAGTGTTGTCCGATATACAAAGGTTGTGGTTTCAATATCTGGTCAGGGCACATACAAGAGGAAGCAACCAATGAATACATAAGTGGAGCAACAAATCTCTCTCTGTCTCTGTCTCTCTCTCTATCTCACTAAATCAATCAAAAATAATTTTAAAGCCATTTGCCTTTCATGACTACCACTTTAGAATTTAATTTTGGTATCAAGATTTAATTTTATTTCTATATGGCTAATAAAGTATTTTGAGTGATCCTTTATCAGAATTGGAAACAGTTTTTTAAAAAACATGAATAGGAAAGACCTATGGAGGACCCTCTTGTCTAATGACAAGAGTCCCCGAGACACACACAGGAGACCCTGAGATTTTTTCAGCATTCATTCGTTCATTTCTGTTCTATTCCCACCCCCTCCCCAGTTTTTTTTTTTTTTAAATATATTTTTTATTTCAGAGAGGAAGGGAGCGGGGGAGAGAGAGAGAAACATCAATGATGAGAAAGAATCATTGATCAGCTGCCTCCTGCATGCCCCCCACTGAGGATCAAGCCCAAACACGGGCATGTGCCCTTGACCGGAATTGAACCTGGGAACCTTTGGTTCGCAGGCCAACGCTCTATCCACTGAGCCAAACCGGCTAGCCCCCCTCATCCCCACCCCAGTTTTATTGACATACATCATTCTATAAGTTTAAGGTGTATAAAATGATGGCTTGGTATATATTGTGAAATGATAACCACAATAGGTTCTGCTAACATCCATCATCTCATATAGATACAAGAAAGAGAAAAGAAAAAAAAAAGCCCTTGTGGTGTGAAAATTCTTAATATTATCTGCTCTCTTAACAGCTTTCATAGCACACAGCTATGTTAACTATAGTCATCAAGTTGTACATAACATCCCTAGTACTTATTAATCTTATAACTGTAAGCTTGGACCTTTGGACCCCCTTCCTCTAGATCCCTAGCTCTGGTAATCACAAATCCACAAGTCTGTGAGTCTGGTGTTGGTTTCCCCCCACCCCCATATGTGAGATCCTATGGTATTTGTCTTTCTCCGCCTGACTTATTTCATTTAGCATAATGTCTTCAAGGTCCATCCATTATGTCAAAATGGTATGATGGCCTCATTTTTTATGGCTGAGTAATAGTCCATTGTTCGTATGTGTGTATAAAAATTTATTAATCCATTGATGGACACAGGTTGTTTCCATATCTGAACTATTGTAAATAATGCTGCTGTGAACACGGATGTACAGATATCTCTGTGAGATAATGTTCTTGTTTCCTTTGGATATATTTCCAGAAGTGGAACTTCTGGATTGAATGTTAGTTCTTTTATTAATTTTTTTGAGGAATTTCCATACTGGTTTCCATAGTGGTTGATCAATTTACGTTCCCACTAACAGTGCACAGGGTTCCCTTTTCTCCATATCCTCACTAGTACTTGTTATTTATTGTCTTTTTGATGATAGCCATTCCAACGTGTGTGAGTGGACATCTCATTATGACTTTGATTTTCATTTCCCTGATGATTGGTGATGGTGAGCCCCTTTTCATGTACCTGTTGGCCACTTGTATGTCTTCTGTGGATATGAACCTATATCAGATATGTGCTTTGCAAATATTTTTTCTCATTCTTTGTAGGTTGTCTTTTCACTTTGTTTTTCCTGCCAGCAACCTGTATTGAATAGCCCTTCATTTCTCAATAATTTTCTGGAGTACTGCTGTCATATGTCTAGTTTTCACATATAAGTGGGTTTTTCTTGATTGGCCAGTTTGTCTTTCTGCACGCATATTTTGCTTTGTTCTGAGGGGATGTCTGGATATAGTAGGACAGATGTCATTCTTTCCCTCTCTCTGTCCTCCCTCCAATTCTTCAGAAGAGTCTTGGATGTATTTGCTTTTTATTCTTTCATATAAATCTTCTGTTTGTCAAGTTGGGTTATAGGGAACCTTTAATGAAGAATGGACATCACTGCTATATCAGCTCTATCCATAAATGTGGTGTTTTTTATACTAATTTAGTTCTAATTGTCTTCCAGTAAAGGAACAACTTTTTATTTAGTACCTTATATTTTTGTTGCTATTATATCTTTT
Source organism: Myotis lucifugus (assembly GCF_000147115.1). Classification (NCBI taxonomy): domain Eukaryota; kingdom Metazoa; phylum Chordata; class Mammalia; order Chiroptera; family Vespertilionidae; genus Myotis; species Myotis lucifugus. The sequence continues at coordinate 4,930,901 of NW_005871067.1, read as the reverse complement.
TTAAACCTGACTTTTCAGGTTGTTCCTGGCATTGAGGAATGCATGCAGTTGGTATTTCTATATTGGTCTGATATGTACTAAATTTAAAAATTCTTACTGATTCTAATAATTTGTCTTTAGTCATTTTAGTTTTCTGTGGACAATTATATCTTCTGTAAATAATGACAATTTTGCTTCTTTGCAGTCTTCACAATTTGTATTTCTTTTTCTTGTACAATGTTGAATACTGAAAACATTTTTTCTGGCTTATCATTAGGAATAGTGTTTGTTATAGGTTTTTGAGCTATCCTTTATCAGAATTGCTAATAGGTTTTTAAATACATGAATGAGTATTGGATATTATTAAATGTATTTATGCTTAATCTGGTAATGTGATACATTGCTTTTGTAGATTTTCTAACACTAAAATTACCCGTGCATTTCTGAATTAAACCCAACTTGATGACCATGTATCGCGGCCCCTTATGAACTGTGTTTGGTATCCGTTATACCAGCCTCACAGATCACTCTCCAGCTTGTCCTCTTTTTCTGTTCTCTTAAAATCAGTTTGTATAAGATAAGATGGGTTTTTTTGTTTTGACTAGTTGACTAGTTGACTAGCTCTCACCTGTGAATTGACTGAGCTGGTATTTTTTTTTGGGGGGGGGGGGGGATTTACACTAACTACAAATTATGGAAGTATCAGTTTTTCTCCAAAGAACAAGCCACATGTTTTTTAGGAATGTGTCTGTTTCTTGCAGGCTAAGTTTTTATTTTTACTTTTTTCTTCACAGTTATAATAACAATTGTATTACTGAGATCACTTCAGATTGCAGTTTTAATGTTTTGAACTGTATATTCATTGGTAAAGTAGTTCAGATAGTGCATAAAATTAAAACTCAAACAATCCCATCACTTTCCATTTTTTTGTTATCTCTTTAATCATACATACAGTTATATAATACCTTCCCCCCACCCCCACCCCTGGTTATAGGCATTCAATACTTAATTCATTATGTTTAAAATTTTTTTTGAAAAGGCAAAAAATTAGAAGTAAACCAAATCATTTGTAGTTTCCCTTTTGAAACTTGTTATATTAATGTTTTTACCCCCCCCCCCATATTTTAAGGCATACTAATTAGACTTAAATAAAATAACATCATTATGTTTATTTATATTCTTAATAGAGACCTGGTGCACGAAATTCATGCACTTGGGGGGTCGGGTCCCTCAGCCCAGCCTGCGCCCTCTTGCAGTCCAGGAGCCCTCGGGAGATGTCCGTCAGTTGGACATCCTTAGTGCTGCCATGGAGGTGGGAGATGCTCCCGCCACCGCTGCTGCATTTGTAAGCCGTGAGTCCGGCTGTGGGAGCACACTGACCACCAAGGGGCAGCTCCTGCATTGAGCGTCTGTCCCCCTGGTGGTCATGCGCGTCATAGCGACCAGTTGTTCTGCCGTTCGGTCGATTTGCATATTAGCCTTTTATTATATAGGATGAGCTTTTCTTATGTCAGCAGTTGGTGTTAGAAATGGTTCAATGAATTTATTTGTGCTGTTTTAAGTAATGCTTCAGCAAATATCCTGTTAGTAAACATTCTTAAGTCAGTTTCCTTTTCAGTTAACCTTTCAACTGGTGTCTTGTTTCACCTAAGGCCACTCTTCACAGCTAATGTTTATGAATCAGGCAGACTTTAGAAGAGTGAATATGTCAGAGAGAAAGACAAAGGGTAGTGAGCATAATAGTTGAAACTTTAGGAATTATTTTATTTTTTTCATAACTCTCTTTGTTTCCTACAAGATTTCTGTTGGCTTATAAAAAGAACATTTAAAATGAAATGGTTATTTACAGCTTGCAAAAGGCCATCAGAATTAAACAAGAGTAGAAAGTCAAGACTAGAGAAAAAGAGCAATCTTGATATATAAGGTATAATTTTATGTGTATACTAGTGGCCCTGTGCACGAAATTCATGCACATTAAAAGGGAATTAATTAGGGGAAATATTTTAATATTGCTATTTGCCCTTTATAATAGAAGTCTCAGAGATGAATGAAAATTAGTAAAATGTATCTGAAAATCTCCCTCCTGTCAGAGTCTGGGGTGCGCCGCGGGACCCAGAGTCAAGTCCCCACACACCCGCACGTGCCTCGAAATCGCTCGAGACACAGACCCAGCCGGCCCCACCCCCGTCAAGCCCCGCAGGGTCGGGGGACGCAGCCTCAGGTCCCCCGTCAAGTCCTGCCGGGTGGGGGGGCACAGCCTCAGGTCCCCTGGCCCGTCACCAGGGCAGGGGGCATAGCCTCAGGTCCCCTGGCGCCGAGGCAGGGGTTGCGGCCTCAGGTCCCCCAGCCCCAGCGCCGGGGTGGGGGGACACGGCCTGAGGTGCCCTGGCATGAGGGCACAAGGGCGTGATGACCATTTGCATATTAGCTCTTTATTTTATAGGATAATAAGTGACTTTTTAGACTTCTTTTAACGATAGGATTTTTTTCTTCATCTTTTTTTTAATATATATTTTTATTGATTTCAGAGAGATAGAAACATCAATGATGAGAGAGAATCACCAATCGGCTGCCTCCTGCACGCCCCCTATTGGGGATTGAGCCTGCAACCTGGGCATATGTCCTTGACTGGAATCGAACCTGGGACCCTTCAGTCTGCAGGCTGATGCTCTATCCACTGAGCCAAACCAGCTAGGCGATTTTTTATATTTGAAGTGTGGGATGGGAGATACAGTTCCTTTTGAAGATCTGTTGCCAAAAGAGGAAGCTCACCTTGCGTCAGGAATTTTTCCTAATTTTTTCCCAAAAAATTTTAATTGATTTTTAGACAGAGAGGAAGGGAGAGGGAGAGAAAAACATCAATGCAAGAGTGAAACAATTTATCAGCTGCTTCCTGTACCAGGGATCAAGTCTGCAACCTGGGCATGTGTCCCGACCAGGAATCAAACCTGCGACCTTTTTGAGCATAGGTCGATGCTTAACCATCTAGCCACACCTGCAAGGGCAATTTTTTAAAAAAATTTTTTTTATTGATTTCAGAGAGGAAGGAAGAGGGAGAGAGAGATAGAAATATCCATGATGAGAGAGAATCATGGATCGGCTGCCTCCTGCAAGTCCCCCACTGGGGATCGAGCCCACAACTTGGGTATGTGCCCTTGACCGGAATTGAACCTGGGACCTTTCAGTTCACAGGCCAATGCTCTATCCACTGAGCCAAACTGGCTAGGGCATTTTTTCTCAATTTAAGTTAAAAAAAAAATCATTTGCTAAGCTTCAATTAGGAGACAATGAATGGAATCCTCTATTTCATTACCATAGATGATGCTTGAACAGATTTTTTACATTCTTTAACTCTCAGTATACTACCAGGGGCTTGTTTTTAGTTTCTTTTTTTAACAGTTCTAACTATTTTAAATATTGATTTAAATATTGTTCTTTCTTGGAGCCTTTGGGACAAAAAGAGCATTTACTATCTTTCAATTGCCTTATGGATATTTCAGATTCTTCCATAAGTCTAAAATTCATTATGGATCTTAGTGATCTGATTTCTCCTGTATCTTGAAATGTTTTGCTGTTTTTATTACCTCAGGAAGTATTTCACCATCACTCATCAATTCCCAGCTATAATTTTAAAAAAGTCTAAAATAATAAGAAAGTGGAAGAATGATGAAATCACCTACAAGGATGACTGTAGTGAACTCAGTCACTACAATGAAATAAACAGCTGCTATTCATTATTTTCAGCTTTTGACTTACATTTTCCAAAGTATGGCATGACCTTTCAAAAAGCTATAAAGGATGTCTGGAGATATTATCTTTTAAGCCTTTTTTTTTTTTTTAAGTTTCATTGAATTCCACTCTATGGAATTAAGAATTTTTCATTTTCTGCTCAGAGTAAAAGAAGAAATTTGCCAGAATAAGACATTTAACTGTGAGAAAAACAAATCAGAAGATGAATGTAAAGAGGTAGCAGCACTCTGGGCTCTTTAATGATGGTGAAGTTGATAGGATAAGTGAAATCTGAGTTCTAGCTGACTCAGATTTCACCTAAATTATCACCAAGAATTCATGAGCAGACAGTATATTTCCAAAGCCATTGCACAGGGAAGCGTCATTCAATATTTGGTGACAAGAATTTGGACTCTCACATTTTATTTATTTATTTTTTATTTCATTTTTATAATCCTTACCCAAGGATATTCTCTCCCCCTCCCCCCCCCCCAATTGATTTTTAGATAGAGTGGAAGGGAGGGAAGGAGGAGGGAGAGTGGGGAGAGAGAGAGAAAGAGGTGAGAGAGACACGTCGATTGGTTGCTTCCAGCACAAGCCTGGACCATGGCTGAGGATTGAACCTGTGACCCAGGTACATGAACTTGACGGGGAATTGAACCTCTGACCCTCTGGTGTACAGGCCAACACTCTAAGCACTAAGCCATGCCAGTCAGGGCTGGACTGTCATATTTTGCTGAAGGATGTTGACAGTGTTTATTTTTTTTTATATTTATGCAACAAAACCTACTTACTATGTTTGTAATTGGATTAGTGCTTATAGCAGTATGTATAGTGGTTGGAAGGAAACATGATGTAGAAATGAAAAAATTGGTTGAATTAATCCTTTTCATTGGTATTTATATATCTTAGTAAATATGTTATCGTATTTATGGAACCAAGAACTTGACTGTCCTTCAAGAAAATTGTAAGCTATCAAAGTTTTCAAAAGGGTAATGCATGTTGATGATATATGTGCAAAAAGAACCAGCAGTCAGTTAGAACCTATTAGAGACAAGTACAATTAATCCTCATATTTCGCAGATTCCATATTTGCACATTTGCCCCATTGCTAAAATCTATTTGTAATTCCAAAATCAGAGCTGGTAGCACTTTCACCATCATTCACAGGCAGGTGCACACAGAGTGATGAATAATAAGAATCTCCTGGCTCGCTTGTTTCCTGCTGAGGTCTAATAAGGCAGTTTCATTTTTGGTGCCCTGCCTTCCTGTTTCGGCCCTTACTAAAGTATCCTGCAAACAGGTGTCCTTTTCATGGTCTCCAGTGATACATTTTCTGCATTTTTGTGTGAAATGGGCTATTCCCTATTTTTGTCATAAGATATTGAAGTTTTTCTTGTGCAGTGACTGACTGAGTGTTTTCACTTTTTAAAATGCCCGTCTGCATTGTGCTGAATGCTGTCTGGTGTTCCAGAGAGCAAGGAGGCTGTGATGTGGACAAATGCAGGTATTAGACAAGCTTCATTCATGCACGAGTTACAGCATTGTTGGCTATGAGTTCATTGTTTATGAATCAACAATGTATATTAAATGAGGTGTCTATAAACAAACACTTAAAACAAGGTGATGTGTTGATTTGTTTACCTGTATCTGGTGAAAAATAGAAGGAACTCTTTTTAAAAAAATATATATTTTATTGATTTTTTACAGAGAGGAAAGGAGAGGAATAGAGAGTTAGAAACATCAATCAGCTGCCTCCTGCACACCCCCTATTGGGGATGTGCCTGCAACCAAGGTACATATCCTTGACTGGAATTGAACCTGGGACCCTTCAGTCCGCAGGCCGATGCTCTATCCACTGAGCCAAACCGGTTAGGACTAGAAGGAACTCTTAACCCTGTGCTCACTAATTCAGAATTTGCAGCAATTTTATAGATATATACATACCACAAATAATAGGAATCGACTGTTTACAGCAGGGGTCCTCAAACTTTAAACAGGGGGCCAGTTCACTGTCCCTCAGACCGTTGGAGGGCCGGACTATAGTTTAAAAAAAAACTATGAACAAATTCCTATGCAAACTGCACATATCTTATTTTGAAGTAAAAAAACAAAACGGGAACAAATACAATATTTGTATTTGCATGTGGCCCGCGGGCCGTAGTTTGAGGACCCTTGGTTTACGGGATGAATATGTTCCAGTTACATTAAAAGAATGTTGTCCATTTTCAGTATACAACAAGTTCTCGAATAACATTGTTTCATAAAATCAGCCTATGGTAAATTGGTTTTGTTGTACGTGATTTCACTGAAAGTTGCAGAACCTACTGGTGACATACTGGTAACCTGTATGTACTTTCAGGGCCAGGAAAATATTGAATAAAAATTGGGTTTGTTATGTTAAGTTCTTATTAAAATTATCTAATGAAGTTCTTTTAACTTTCCCTTCATTCTTAAGTAAATTTTTACAAAATAACTTAAAATTTTTTAAATTTTTTGTAGGCTTATTTGACCCAGAAAATAACCATTTTTCTTTGTAGGCTGTGGGTTAATAAAAGCTGAAGGCACAAGGAAATAATTCACTGGCAGCAGTTCACCTGATGCTTAGAGGTCATGAGCTAGTGGTAGTATTTTGGTGGTCCAGCTGAATCTGGAATACTTCCTGACGTAGATCTTCCAGCGTTTTTCTTTTTTGAGTTATTTACAGACTGATGAAAGTACTCTCTTAGGAAGGTTCCAGAGTTCTGCATTTGTAGGTTAGGACAGTCTATTTGCTGTAGAAACCAGAAAAGCAAGTTACGGATTGGGTCTCTAGGCCTTTAGCATTTCTAGGTTTACTGCCTATTAACAGAATGTCAGAAATGGTGGTTTGTGCCAAAACCTTTTTAAGAGTGCATATATACATAGTTCAAAGACTCTGTTTCTTTATTTGTAACTATTTATGAGAGATGCCTGTTTTTAAACTAACCTGGAAATCTTTATTTGCTTCTAATGGCCTTTATTGTATTTTCTGTTTGTTTCTCTTCCCCATTGGACAAAGCTCAAAAGCATGAATGGTACATTATTTATGTTTTTAACGCTAAGCATAGTGCTTGACACTAAGTATTCTGGGTTTCATTGAATGGTCATTTAGTGAATTTGCGATGAAGAAATTGATACACAAATTAAATTATATATCTAGATTATTAATTAAGTAGGAAGGTCTCAGCATCTTCCTCAGGCTCCTCTGTATGCCCTATTGCTTTTTTAAAAAAATTATAAAATGACGTTCTCCCCACAATTTTTTTTTATGAGGGAAAGTTTATTTTTTATTAATCCTCACCCAAGGATATTTTTCCATTGATTTTTAGAGAGAGTGGAAGGGAGGGAGGGGGAAAGACAGAGAGAGAGAAACATCAATGTGAGAGAGACACATCAATTGGTTGCCTCCCGGGTCGAGCCTACAACCAAGGTATGTGCCCTTGACCGGAATCAAACACGGGCCACAGGCCAATACTATATCCACTGAGCCAAACTGGGTAGGGCCCACATCCTTTTTTAAAAAAATACGTTTTTATTGATTTTAGAGAACAAGGCAGGGGGAGGAATAAAGAGATAGAAATATCAATGAGAGAGAGTCATGATTGACTGCCTCCTGCACACATCTATGGAAGCTTGAGCCCACAAACTGGTGGGAATCAAACTGGTGACCTCTTGGTTTCCTGGGTTGATGCTAAACCACTGAGCAACACCAGCTGGGTTCACCACATTCTTAAATATGCTGATTAAGCTAATCATTCTACATTTTTGTTGTTGTTGGTGTTAATCCTCGCCTGAGGATATTTTTCCATTGATTTTTAGAGAGAGTGGAAAGGAGGGGGAGAGACCAAAACATTGATGTGAGAGACACAATGATTGGTTTTCTCCCGCATATGCCCTGACCAGGGCCAGGGATCAAGCCTGCAACCAAGGTATCTACCTTTGAATGGAATCAAACCCAGGACCCTTCAGTCCACAGGCTGACACTCTATCCACTGAGCAAAAGAGGCCAGGGCTCATTCTCCATTAAAAAAAAAAAAATTTTTTTTTATGGATTTCAGAGAGGACGGGAGAGATAGAAACATCAATGATGAGAGAGAATCATTGATCGCTGCCTCCTGCACACTTCTTACTGGGTATATGCCCTGACCGGGAATCGAACCGTGACTTCTTGGTTCATAGGTCTGTGCTCAACCACTGAGCACACCTGCTGGGCTCATTCTCCATTTTTAATAAATTATTTAAAAGTGTGTAATAAGTACACATTTTATATTTTCATTCTAACAGGTCTCTTAACTACAGAAAAATGTTAATATTTTCATTTGAAAAAACATTCTACAAAGGCACTGAACTAGCTAATCTTTTCATATATATATATATGTGTGTATGTATGTGTGTGTGTATATATATATGTTTTATTGATTTTTTAGAGAGAGGAAGGGAGAGGGATAGAGAGTTAGAAACATCAATGAGAGAGAAACATCGATCAGCTGCCTCCTGCACACCTCCCACTGGGGACGTGCCCACAACCAAGGTACATGCCCTTGACCGGAATAGAACCTGGGACCTTTCAGTCTGCAGGCCAACGCTCTATCCACTGAGCCAAACCGGTTAGGGCTTAAGAATTAAACATTAATTCCTTTTTGTGAAGATTTATTTAGATTAAGTTAGGTTTTAGAAAGTTTAATTCAAAGCCTACACATATTTACTGCAATGTTTGAATTGATTAATTTTAGACCGAACTCAGCTAGATTATTGAATAACTAGAGGCTCAGTGCATGAAATTCATGCACTCGGGGGGGGGGGGCAGTCTCTCAGCTTGTGCCCTCTCGCAGTCTGGGACCCCTCAGGGCATGTCCAAGCGGGCCTAAGCTGGCAGTTGTACATCCTTAGCGCTGCCCCAGAGGTGAGAGAGGCTCCCGCCACTGCCACTGCCCTCACCTGCCTGTGAGCCCAGCTTCTGGCTGAACAATACTCCCCCTGTGGGAGCACACTGACCACCAGGGGGCAGTTCCTGCATTGAGCATCTGCCCCCTGGTGGTCAGTGCACATCATAGCAACTGGTCATTCTGCTGTTTGGTCGATTTGCATATTAACCTTTTATTATATAGGATAGTTGGGAACCTTTAGTAAAGGAAAAACTTATAAAACTATATGTATAGCTATTTGACTCTTGTTATAATGCCCACCTTATTTTTCTGGCCATTATTTTGTAAAACTTCTTTTCTCTTAGCTTGATAAAGATGACATGGTCTACATGGAAGCATATGACAAGTTGCTGGAGTCCTGGCTGACTTTGGTCCAAGATGACAAACATTTCCATAAAGGCTTTTTTACCCAGCATGCAGTTCAAGTCTTCAATTCCTATATTCAGTGCCACCTGGCCGCTCCAGATGGCACAAGGAATTTGGTAAGTTTTAAGCCAGATTGTGATTAAAAATCTGTTTCAGTATAGGCTCTATTTTGTCAGTTTTTATCCTCTTGTACGTTGTGTAATGCTAGAAATTTGAACTGAACTTCTTCAAAATATTTGCTGAGAGCATTAGAGAGCTATAGTGGTCCCTTGTCTAAGTGCACCATGTTTTGTGGTATGTAGTTAGTAGTTTAACTTTTTTTCTCTTCAATTTTCAGTTACCCACCTTTGTCTTCCTAGTTTTCAAGTAGTATTAATGACTTCGTGTTTACACGGATCGTGGATCTTAAAGATGTCAGATCTTTTTAGTGACAGAAGTTAAATTCTGTGGTGTGGGAGGTGGGTTGTTAGTGGGCAGTCAACTGTGTTTACATGTGTTCTGTGGGTTTATATCCTTCACTTCTTTCTCCTCTGTGTTTTCCCCTCCCTCTCATTGGGTGACTGTAAGGCTGTCGGCACAGTTAGATACGGGTCTCTAGACAGCTGCCCTGAAGGTTAGCTCTGGCCAGCTCCCCTTCTCACGTGAAGTGCGGAAGGTATTTCATAGTGCAACAGAAATGCATGGCTTACGGGATGAGGGCATACAGCTCATTACTGATTATTTCTCTCATTGAAAACAGACTGCCAATGGTGTGACCTCTCGTGAGGAAGAGGAAATAAGTGAACTTCAAGAAGATGACCGAGACCAGTTTTCAGATCAACTAGCCAGTGTAGGAATGCTAGGAAGAGTTGCCGCAGAGCACTGTATACCTCTTCTGACAAGGTACACACAGGCCAGAGAACCCATGGAGCAAATACTCTGTACTTACACTTCCTTGAAGAGCACTTTATACACCCCTACCCGATTTGCACACTGGAGCAAATGGACAGAAACACACTCATGGCTGCAGTCCTTGGCTTTTACATTGGAGCCCAGGTACTACAGCATAGATGGCAGAGAGATTATGGAAACATGGTGTGAGACATGATTTGACCCATATCAATAAAAACTTGGAATATCCAGCTTTCAAATGCCTGTTTTAAACCTTGATTATTTGTAAAGCACTATTTTAATTCTGTTATAAATGATAAATCACAGTTCCTGTAGTGCTGTGAGAACAGCTGTGTATAATAATAAATACTTTTGTATATATCTTTTCGTGCAACATCTTAAATTTATGTTAATAGTGGAGGCCCGGTGCATGAAAATTCATGCACTGGACGGGGGGGGGGGGGGGTGGTCCCTCAGCCCAGCCTGCCCCCTCTCACAGTCCAGGAGCCCTCAGGGGCAGGAGGCAACCTGGTGATCAGGGGAAGGCGACACCCCATCACACCTCTGCTGCTGCCACTGCCAGCAGCGCAAGCCTCGGCCGGCCTGGTGACCTGAGCCTCAGGTGGCCCTGGACAGCTGGGCAGCCGCCATCCAAGGCTTGCCTGTGCCTCGAGCTGGCCCTGGGCGACTGGGGGCTGAGGGGACTGGGGGACTCTGGAGACAGGCATGCAGAGTGGCTGGGCCCGCCTGGGGGTGGCCCGGCCTTGCCATGCGCCTGCCACCCCGGTGGGGCTGAGGGGACTGGGTGCCACCATCTTGTGGCTGTGGGCGCTGCCATCTTTGAGGGTGGGACAGTCAATTAGCATATTCCCTCCATATTGGCTGTGGGCACTGCCATTTTTGAGGGCGGGGCAGTCAATTAGCATATTCTCTCTTTATTGGCTCTGGGTGCCGCCATCTTTTGCGATGGCGTGAGGGTCAATTATCATATTCCTGCTTTACTAGATAGGATATGGAAATTATGTTATTCTAGGTCTTTGCTTACTGAACTTTATGAAACTATTATTTTTTTCTTCTTTTAGTTTATTAGAAGAAAGAGTAACAAGGCTCCATGGTCAGTTACAGCGACATCAGCAGCAGTTACTTGCTTCACCTGGTTCAAGCACCATTGACAGCAAAATACTTGATGAGCTATATGAAGATATTCACTGGCTTATTTTAGTTACAGGTTGGTTGGTTGTTTATTTTTAAAAATGTAATTGCCAGCTGAGCAGTTTAAGCCTCAAAAATAAATTTCATGTATTAAAAATAATAGTCCATACATAGTATTGGATGAAATTTGGCAACAGCTGCTATGTTACAGCTACAGATGCATTTTTTAAAAAAATATTGGCTAACATGTATTTAGTGCCAATTGCATACCAAATATTTTATGTAGAGCTCATTGTAGCCCACTGAATTGGTGTTATTTTTAGGTATTATTATTGTCATTATTATTATCCCCTTCTTATAAATGAATCTGAGACTTAAAGAGTTGTAAGGAACTAGCCCATGGTTACACTGCTATTAATTTTTGGAGCCAGTATGCAAATCTAGTCAGTCTGACTTTTAGAGTCTTCTTCTGTAACCATACTGTCAGTGTTTCTGTATTTTAAGTAATCAGAAAAAAATCTTAATTTTTGAAAAGGCATCCCTAAATATTAAGTTTTGACATAGATAATGGTAGCATTCTTATTAACTTTACAGAATATATTACTGAAAATTATTAAAAGGTAGTAAATTAAAAAGCCTACATATCAGTATGAGTGATAAAATTGTTGACTAAAACACTTGTCCTTTGGTTTTTCCTGTTTTTTTGAGAGTTAATTATCTAAGAAATAGAACGTTTCTTCTCATCAAACTTGAAATAACATATTACATTTATAATTTACATTTACATCAATTTATATGATGTATGTAAATCAAATAAAACAAAACATTTATAGTGCAATTTGATAAATGTAGATTTGTTAAGTGTTCATTTTTAATTTTTTTTAAACTGAAGGCTACCTCTTAGCTGATGATACTCAGGGAGAGACTCCGCTAATACCTCCAGAAATAATGGAATATTCCATTAAGCATTCATCTGAAGTTGACATTAATACAACACTTCAAATTTTGGGATCTCCAGGAGAAAAGGCTTCTTCCATCCCAGGGTACAACAGAACAGATTCTGTGATTAGGTAATATGAACTCTATAGCTGTGCTCTTGTAATTTATACTGTCTTATTAAGTTCTGAGTTGATGGGTAGATGACTCAAGTGATAGGTACGTTATAAATCTGATACATGAAAGAAGATAAAACTTGGAGAAGCCTTGAAATAAACAAGGACGGCAAGTACTCAGTATATTTAAGCAATGCCACTCTGGTGAGATTGACAGCCATACCCAGTACTGAGGAGAACAAGCATTCAGTTATTCTGAATACAGGGAGACTTTGAGGGGACATTTGCTCTAATGCACTGTGATTATATCCATCAGAAAGCAGTACTGATACAGGTACAGGCACTCTAAATACAAGAAAGAATATGAGATTATTAGAGACCCAATGAATGTTAATAAGTATTTATTGTTCATAAAGTTAAAACTTCACATTAGTGTCTTTCTTAAGGAAAACGGATTGTTATCTTACAAAATAGAAATATTTACCCTGAATATGTGAAACTTGAAAGCCCTGTCAGTGAAGGTACAAGACTATGTGCCTCAAATGAAAGAATTCACTTTGATCTTTCTAATAGTAATGGCAACTTTTTCATTACTTCTTAATGGTGACATTAAGGAGGGATAAATCTGAACTAAATGTCTTCCGAAAAGTGAATTTGTAAACAGCATTATAAATTTCAGTGTATTTATTTAAATTTAGGTTTCAGGCAGAAATGTCAATAATGAAATAACATTGGTTTTTGTCAGTTGCAAAGTCAGTAACTCAAACAGGGTGCTGTCCCCCTTATTTTTTTTTAAAATATATTTTATTGATTTTTTACAGAGAGGAAGGGAGAGGGATAGAGGGTTAGAAACATCGATGAGAGAGAAACATCGATCAGCTGCCTCCTGCACACCTCCTATAGGGATGTGCCTGCAACCAAGGTACATGCCCTTGACCGGAATCGAACCCAGGACCTTTCAGTCCTCAGGCTGGCGCTCTATCCACTGAGCCAAACCGGTTAGGGCCCCCTTATTCTTTTTACTTAATGCCCAAATACATGGAGATCACTAAGCTTGTGCAGTAGAAAATATGATTTTTAAAAAATTGAACTAATAAGTTAATATCAAGGAAATGTTTGGGAATTTATTCCTTTATTCTTGCATTCTCTTGTTTGAAATAAAATATTAAGGCTCTATTGAAAAAGTTTTCTGTTCCTTTTAGAATGACTATAGGCATAGGATTAAGTCTGAAAGTCATTGCTTTTGCTTTGGTTTGATTCATGGTGAATGATAATTAAAAGGCAGTTCATTTCAGCATGCTGTCACATGATATTCTTTGTCATATTTTTTGCCTGAGCAGTCCTGTCAGATTTATTGTCTGGGCAGTACCATCAGGAATGCTTTCCTTGTATTTTCAGTGCTTTTTCAATTTTTGCCAGTCCCAGTTATCACTGTGGGAGCAAAACATTTTGGTATCTGAGAGCACAGACTATGGAGGGAGAAGGTGAGAGTTGGAACAACCACCAAAAAAATTGTCTTTTTTTTTTTTTTTTAGTCTAGAAAATTAATGTGAAATTAAATGGTATATAGGACAAATATTCCTTATTTGATTGAAAAACTAATTTACATTTCTTGAAATTATTTGGCAAATAGTTGAATACCTCCTACATATCAGGTACTGTTCAAGGCATTTGGGATACATTAGTGATCAAAACAGACAAATTGCTTCCCTTTTGAAGCTCCTTGTAGGGGAGAGATAATTAGTTAATTATGTTGTATGTTAGGAGACCATAAGTGCTGTGGTAAGAAGCTGAGCAGGGTCGGGAATCAGGAGTGCAGACTCAGGGACTGCTTGTAACGTTAAATAGTGAGTCAATGTTGGCTTTCTTTAGAAGGGTGTCTGGTGAGCCAAGGCTTTAGGGTTGGTGAGAGGGCAGGGAGGTCGGGAAGAACATTGAAACAGTGAAAGCAGATGCCGAGGCCCACCGCAGGGCAGTCATCCAGACAGCAGGAATAGCTACTGTGATGGGAGGAGAGTGGGAAAGATTTGTGTAGCAGATGGAGATAGAGGAAATACTAGTAGAGGGGATCAGTGAAGTCTTTGGGCCTTTGTAGTTTCTGATCTGAATGGGGTGGGTGCTCTTGTAGGGTTTTGAGGTGACCGTGCTGCATTGAGGGTAAACTACCTGGGGCAGAAGTGGGAGCAGGAGATCAGTGAAGAGGCTATTTGCTGTCATCCAGAGAAAGATGCTGTTCCAGACCAGAGTGACAGTAGAGGTTGTGAGACTTTAAAGAAAGCTCTCTTTGACTCACTGTGCTGACTTCTGGTTTATGAATTGAGAAGGTAATCCCATGTTTCCCATAATACCAGGACTGGGTTATTTGGGACACTGAATGCTCTCTGAAATGTAAAGTATGTTCAGATAGCACGCTGAAGAAACTGAAGTAGGACCAGGGTATCAATCTTGGGATAGCAACAACTAAAACAACATTGTGATGTTTTCAGTTGTTTCAACTTCTCTGAGAATGTGGTAGAAGGGTGATATAGAGTGATGCAGGAGGACCAAGGGAGGGGCTCCTGACAAGAGTTGGCATTTAAACTGACACTTGGAGGATGAATGGGAACTTGCAGCATAAAGAGGAAGGAAAATAGTATTCCAGGCACTGACAGCAGCCTAGCAAAGAGTCCAGAAGTGAGAGGAGGCTCATGTGCACACATGAGGGGAGAGGTATTGGTTGAAGGTAGAGAAGTAGGGTGGGCCAAAGAAGTTGGATTAAAAGTGTTGAAAGGGTTTGAAACAGGGAAGTGAGTTAATCAAATTGTTTTATTAGAAGATTGCAGTGTGGAAGCTGGATATAAAGGATGGCTGGTAAGTTAGGAAGCATTTCCGTTAGTGGAGTAAAGATGGGGGAAGGGCAGATGGATAACAGGTGTTTCAGGGGCAGCTCTTGGGGACTTTGGGGTTGATCAAGAGTGGTGAGGAGAGAGGCAGGAATGAGGACAGGCTCCCGGAGCCCAGGGTTCATCTTCCTGTGGTACTCTTCTTGACCTTGCTCCCATTTTACAAAAAAAAAGGGCAAACTCTTCCTTGTTCCAAGTCTTACTGTGATGGGTTGGCAGGTGTGTAGAAACCTGCAGAGTTCCAGATAGTGTGGTATTGGGATTGAGTGACTGGTGTAATGATAAACCAGTAATTTTATAAGTCAGGAGGTTTTCAGTCCTTTGCCTTAAATACCACTGAAGAGTGACTTAATAAAGCTGTCAGTTATCATGTTATTAAAAATAGTTTTTGGTGGTAGAGCTCTAGTGATTTTTGGCATATAACTTGCAACAAGTTCAGATAATTTAGGGCTCTGCTATTTTTTAAATGCCTTCAATTTCCTTACATGAATGAGTTTTCACGTCTTTTTATCTATTAAAATGAAAAACAAGAGCCAAATTATACTCAACTCTGTCTTATTTTAGCAGTAAGAAATATTTTTTCACAGGTACATAAATTTATTTTAAAAATAAAACCCTGCTACATCAATCTCATTCAGACATATTTATGTTTAATAATTTAAATGTGTGTTGATATTTTGTGCAATTGTGTACTACTAAGTATTGTAATAACTCAATATAGAAGACATTTTAAAAGTCTTACAATCATTGGAAATTTTATAAAATTATATTTTAGTAGCTAGACATATCTGTTTTCCAACTGTTAAAAACTTGTTTATTTTTCAAATGGATGGTGGTGAGTATCGCAACAGCATGGTAATTAAATTCCAGTGCATAAGTTTAAGTGGCTACTCCAGCTATTTCAAATTCTATTAGGCTGAAAATTATAATATTTAAAACTATTCTTTTAAAAAATTCTACTAGATGTCTTAATGAGATTTCTTTGTTTTAGAGAAGAACAGCCTCTTAAAAACATCAAATTCTGTCTCACCAAAACTATTTATTCTTATAGGAAAATTTTAATGTATTGTGAAGTTGTCAGGATATTATTGTTTACATGCACCCTAAAATAATTTTTTTAAAGTTTGAACACTGGTGGTGAAGGGAGTATATATAGTGAAAAAGAAGAGGTTCTAGGGACAGAACCTTAGAAACCAAGTGTTTAAAAGAAGAAGGAGATCAGAGGACAAGAGGATGTCATAACCCGAGGAAGAGTAAGAAACAAATTAGGGGAAATATGGAAAATATGGTACAAGGGAAGACATTTCAAAAGGGCAGAGTGATCAGTAGTATCTGGTATTTCTGGGACATCCAACTGGATAAAGAACTGAAATGTCTGTATGATTTCATTACAAAGAGACAGTTCAGTTATCTTGAGAGTAGTAGGAAGGTAATGGCCAGACTTCCTGTGATTAAAACCCCTTTCTTGGCACTGATATTCACAAAATGGTGTGGTAATGGGTTCTTTCAATTAAATCTTTGCTTCTTTGCCTTTAGCTAAAGGCAACTTAAATATATATCATGTCTAGTTATGTGTTCCCTTAATCCCATTCTGGAACAAAGGCTTTTTTTATTTATCTGCACGTCATGCTGCATTTTTAATTATGTAGTATAGAAAAGGACATTACATACACCATGTAGGTGATTTTTCCAGTAAGATTTTAATTTTATAATACCATTAAGAATCAAGTTTTATAGGAAATGAATAGGACTATCAGATTTTTAAAAAATCCTCATGAGAGAGAGAGAGAGAGAAACATACATCCAAGAGAGAGAGAAACATACATCCATGTGAGAGAGAAACATTGGTTGGTTGCCTCCCGTAAGCATCCCTACTGGGGATCAAACCGGGAATTGAACCTGCAGTCTTTTTGATGAACAGGATGACACTCCAACCAATTGAGCCATCTGACTGGGACAGGACTATCAAATTTAAAGACAGGACTCAATATTCAAAACATTCTGGATAAGTCTATTACCAGACCCTGCACCATAAAATGACCAATGCTAATTATGTCACTGTTAGGTAGTGATGGTGTGCTGAAAATGTTAGCATCTACTCTGAAATTTTATTTTATTGTATTGTATATATTTTTATTGACTTGAGAGGGAGAGGGAGAGAAAGAAAAATATCCATGTGAGAGAGAAACATCAATCGGTTGCCTACTGATTGGCAACCGAAACCCAGGCATGTGCCCTGATGGGGAATCGAACTGGCAACCTTTTGGTGTACAGGATGATGCTCAACCAATTGAGTCACACTGGCCAGGGCTACTCTGAACTTTTAATTTTATGTATTTCTCCATTTTGAATCTGAAAAATTTCTTTAGATAGTAATGCAGGTACAACTTCAACAGAAGGTTATCTCTGGCCACAGTTCCTCTCCATTTCTTTGTCTTGTTTGCTGCTTCCTGAAAGATCAGCAACAAAGTAGGGCATTTGTCTACAGCGTTATTAATGAAAATTTCAAGAATAACCTGGCCTAAATCCAGAGAGTTGGGAAACAAAAAAAGGACTTTTATGAAGAAATTAACTAATAAACGAAGAATAATGACTTCTTTTTGTACCCATAGGCTGTTATCTGCTGTTCTCAGAGTTTCGGAAGTTGAGTCTCGAGCAATAAGAGCAGATCTCACTGATCTGCTAAGCCCTCAAATGGGCAAAGATATTGTTTGGTTTCTAAAACGCTGGGCAAAGACTTATCTCCTGGTGGATGAGAAGCTATATGATCAGGTCAGAATGTAAAACTATTTAACTTGATTTGGATTTATGATTATGGCAGTTATAGAAATGAGAACATTTTCTTGGAGATTTTATTATCAAAATGTGACTAAGCTGAACATTTTCCACATTGAAGAGAACTGCATTAGTGACATGCTATTTTAATAACTTTTCTTAGAGCACATCATTTAATTCAGTGTACTTTAACCAATATTAAGTTATAGATTACGCTTTGAGAACAGATTAACTTATGTTCTTTGAATTTGTGTAAATATCATGTTAGTGTATTAATAACAATAAATTAAAGTGAACAATAAAATCACATTGGATAATACTTCCAGCAATAAAGATAAATTTTTAAAAATCACATTGGAAAACATTAAGTGGATTGAGGATGTCTCTTTTGGACTTATGGATATGAATTTATAAAATGATGTGAAGTGAGCAGCACTTCATATTTAGATGCTAATTTCAGTTTGATTTTTCTATGGATTTTTTTTTTTTTTAGCTGATCATTCTTTCTGACCTAAAAAATTGGTTTTCTCTTTAAGATAAGTCTACCATTCAGTACAGCATTTGGAGCAGATACTGAGGGTTCTCAGTGGATTATTGGCTACCTCTTACAGAAAGTCATCAGCAACCTCTCAGTGTGGAGTAGTGAGCAGGACCTTGCAAGTGACACTGTGCAGCTCCTTGTCACTTTGGTGGAAAGAAGAGAAAGGTAAGCTGATTGTAAGAATCAGGCTGTGTGTGTGTGTGTGTGTGTGTGTGTGTGTGTGTGTGTGTAATGAGCTTGCTTTTTAGTGTAGACTTTGCAAGTGACAACAATTGGTCCTAAGGTCTAGGTAGATCCTGCATTTTTGGAGCAGTGTGTTTAAAAAACAGTGTCAGGTTATTATTACAAGTGCAAATAGGGCTTCCCTGTGTTACAAGTGAGGATTGCATTGACTGTTCAAGGATTCGGTATGAAAGTATCTTATGAGTACCATACGTATTTAATTTAGTAATTTATTTATATATTAAAGTGTAAAAAACTTTACAATAAAATAGTTTCATTTGATTATTCAGGTATCCTATTAGTATTATCCCATTTTGAAGATGAGAAAAGCTGATAATTTAGTAATTAAAAATTGCTTTCTACAACAGATTTTGGAAATGTTTTCATTTTTCTTACTGCATAGGAATACGATTATTATTATTACTATTGTCATTGGCTACTACTTACTGATTTCTTATAATATACTGGGTACTTTTCCAAGCATTTCATATAAAGCATCCTATTTAATCACATCAATCTCAGCCAAGAGATGTAATGTTGTTTTTACTATTGTTATCCCTATTTACAGATCAGGAGACTGATTTAGAGGTTAAATACATTTTACATAGTCAGATTACCAATGGGATTTGAATGCAAGCTTGTGGGTCTCCAAATTCTATGCCCAGTTTACTATACTTGAAAATCAATTAAATCCAGCCTGACCAGTGTTGCTCACTGGTTGAGCATCGACCCATGAACCAGGAGGCCATGATTCAATTCCCGGTCAGGGCACATGCTTAGGTTGGCGTACAGGAGGCAGCTGATCAGTGATTCTCTCTCATCATTGATATTTCTGTCACTCCCTCTTCCTTTCTCTGAAGTCAATAAAATTAAATAAATCAATAAAATTAATTAAATCCTGGCACCTTCCATTTTGTTTACTTAGTTTACATACAATCTAAGTGGTACATCTATCTTTTGTTGTTTTTGCCCATAGGGCAAACCTAGTAATCCAGTGTGAAAACTGGTGGAATTTAGCTAAACAGTTTGCGACCCGAAGCCCTCCTCTGAATTTTCTGTCCAGTCCGGTGCAGAGGACGCTGATGAAGGCCCTTGTCCTGGGAGGTTTTGCACAGATGGACACAGAAACCAAACAACAGTATTGGACTGAGGTAACAGTTCCCCTGATACTGATAGCACCCTCTGGTGGAACTTTGTTGTTTTATCTATGTATTGCCATAAAATAGTCACTGGAGATATAAACATTGGTCATTGCTTTTCTGTTATTTTTCCCTTCTAATGTATGGGTTGAAGCTTATTATTTTGTAAATGTCATCTTATGATTTGTTTGTATCTGCTTGTGATGATATTGAATGTTAATTATCACTATTCTGCAAGTGTTCTGCAGTTTAGATATATTTTTCTCCCCAACTCAAATGAGAATCTGAAGTGGTATATTAATTCTTCACTAAGAATCAGTGAAATGTTCTTTTGTCTTCAACAAGGAGATACAAATTAACCATTGTATTAGTTTGTTAAGGCTGCAATAACAGAGTAACACAAACTTAGCTGCTTAAACAGAAATTCATTATTTCACTGCTCTGAAGGCAGGAAGTCTGAGATCAGGTGTCCAAGGGTTGGTTACATCTGAGGCTGTGAGGGAACATGTGGTCCAGGCCTCTCTTAACTTATGGAGCTTTGCTGGCAATCTTCAGCATTCCTTGTCTTGTTGACACACCACTCCTACCTCTGTCTTCATCTTCACATGAAAATTTCCATGTTTTGTGTGCCTGTGTTCAAATCTCCCCTTTTTATAAGGACACCAGTCATACTGGATTAGGGAGTCTTTCCTAATGACCTGATCTTAATTTAACTAATTGTATCTGAAAACAGCCGTATTTCCACATAAGGCCATGTTCTGAGTTTCTCGGGGTTTGGACTTCAACATAACAATTTTGCGGGGACATAATTCAACTCATAACAACCACCATGGACATTGCCTCACATAATAAGCTTTAAATTGGGAACCAAGACTTACCATTGTATGTAGGTTACCGACCTATAGTCCTTGAGACTAGAAGGGGCAGACATTAGGGAGTTGTCACTTCAGAACCAGAAAAACCAGGCTGACCATGTATTTTAGTTGAAATAATTGTGTTATTATACGTACAGGTTTAAATAGAATTAAGATATTACCTTCATGAATATGTCTATTGACTCTTATACTCAGGGCATAACTGAGTATCCATAGTTATGTCCTATACTACGAGGAGTTGAAAAGGGAAAAACCAGGCAGGTGCTTGTATTGGGCTTGACCCTGTAGAACAGAGGTTGGAAAACTGTAGCACACAGACCAAATTTAGTGTGCTGTCTGTTCCTATAAAGTTTTATTGAAACACAGTTACTCTTAGTTGTTTACATGTTGTCCATGGCTATGTCTGAATGACAGCATAGTTGTAACGGAGTAGTTGGGCCAGAGGTGGCATATCCTGCCCAGTCTAAAATATTTACCCTCTCGCCCTTTATACAGGGTGGGGCAAAAGTAGGTTTATAGTTGTTCATATGGAAAATAATATAACAATACATAAATTATTATAAATAAATAAATACATTTAAGAATAAACTCTGTTTTGTGTACTCAAACTGGAAAACTACTTTTGCCTATCCCTGTAGAACACAGTGTCAGTCCCTACTTTGAGGTTTAATGTTTTATTGGAAAGAGATGAGGATAGTGGCTGAATTTTGTGGATGGCATTGAAGTTGTGTCCTGTGAGTTACGGGATTTCCTTCTCTCTCCCTCTCTCTCCCTCTCTCTTTCTTTCTTTCTTAAAGCTAAATTACTTAAGGAAGTGAGGTGATAGCATGCACTTACATTTTTCCATGAATTATAATTTTTGCTGGATTGAGATTTAATTGACATACATCACTATATAAGTTTAAGGTGTACAGCATAATGGTTTGACTTACATATAATGTGAAATAAGTTCAGTTATCATCCATCATCTCATATCTCATATAGATACAAGAAAAACCAAAAAAGAAAAATTTCCTTGTGAAGACGCTTAGGATTTACTCTCTTAACAGCTTTCCTATGTGTCATACAGTGTTAGCCATAATCATCAAGTTGTATATCACAGCGGTCGCCAACAGGTGGTCCTCGAGGTCCGAAAGGTTGGCGACTGCTGGTATATCACATCCCTAGTGCTTATATTTATTTTATAACTGAGAGTTTGTACCTTTTGACCACCTGTCTTCAAATCCCCCTCCCTCCACCCCTACTGTTGGAAACAATAAAAGTTTTTCTGTGAGTTTGGTGCTTTTGTTTTTTTTGTGTGTGTGTGTTTTTAAATAGATTCCACATATAATTTAAATCATACATTGTTTGTCTTTCTCTGTCTGACTTATTTCCCATGGTATAATGCCCTCAAGGTCCATCCATGTTGCCCTAACCGGTTTGGCTCAGTGGATAGAGCGTCGGCCTGCGGACTGAAAGGTCCCAGGTTCGATTCCAGTCAAGGGCATGTACCTTGGTTGCGGGCACATCCCCAGTAGGAGGTGTGCAGGAGGCAGCTGATCAATGTTTCTAACTCTATCCCTCTCTCTTTCTCTCTGCAAAAAATCAATAAAATATATTTTTTTTAAAAAAAGGTCCATCCATGTTGTCTCAATAGAGGATATTTTTGCGTGTGTTTTTTTATGGCTGAATAGTATTCCATGATGTATATACACCACAGCTTTCTTTATCCATCATCCATCAATGGACATTTAAAGTTAGACTGTTTCCATGTCTTGGCTATTGTATATAATGCTGCTATGGACATATGGGTGCAGATACCTTTTCTAATTAGTGTTTTCATTTCCTCTGAATATGTACCCAGAAGTGGAATTGCTGTGTCATGTGGTAGTTCTATTTTTAATTTTTTGAGAAACCTCCATATTATTTTCCATAGTGGCTGCACCAGTTTACAAACCTACCAACATTGCAGGAGGGTTCCCTTTTCTCCACATCCTCACCAGTACAGACAATCCTCGGGTTACGTCGGACTCGACGTATGTCGTTTCGTGGTTACATCATCATCTCCCATTTATTTATAAAAAAAAAAGTTCCATCATTTCGACGTATGTACATATGTACTTTATGTTTATTTATTTACCACAAGTAAAGGTCAGGAATTGTTATCTTTCTTTAAACTTTTTTTACTGTTTCACTTCATTCCTGCTGTGTATGTGCTCCATGTGAGTGACGTAGGTGCTTATGTAGGTGGGTTCCAACTTACGGCGAAAATCGAGTTACGACGTGCTAACCCGAGGACCTTCTGTATTTATCTCTTGTCTTTTTGATAACAGCTATTCTAACAGGCGTGAGGTAATGTCTACTTCGTACAGAAGTTTTGATGACCCTCAAAATGGGGAATATAACGTGTGGTTCAGAATTCTTTGTTTTCTGTGCTTTTTCGACCTCCAGCAGTTAAAAATGTTTTAGAAAGTGACTGTTTTTCTTAGTTGAGGAAATAAAGATGAAGAAAAAAATAAGGTATGTGAATTAGCCTTTTAGAAAATCCATGCTTTGTTTTTATAGGTTCTTCAGCCATTGCAGCAGCGATTCTTAAGGGTGATAAATCAGGAAAACTTTCAGCAGATGTGCCAGCAAGAGGAGGTCAAGCAGGAAATCACTGCCACGCTAGAGGCCCTGTGTGGCATTGCCGAGGCTACCCAGATTGACAACGTCGCGATCCTTTTTAATTTCTTAATGGACTTCCTTACCAATTGCATTGGATTGATGGAAGTTTACAAAAATACCCCCGAGACTGTCAATCTCATAATAGAAGTTTTTGTTGAAGTTGCACATAAACAGATATGTTATCTTGGAGAGGTGAGTGCTTTCAAAGTTTATTCCTTCAGGATTAAAACTCCTTAAAGCTATAACAAAATAATAGGTACTTGCCTTCAAATTTAATGCATATTATCTGAAATGTTTTTATGCCTCCAGAAGGTTTTTCAAAATACTGTTTTCAAAAGAAATTAGAATTCAGAGTAAGGCATGTTGAATGAATATAAATTCTTGCCCTAAACACATGTTAATAATTAGTAATTTCTTTGGGCTAATATGCTATTAGATCAAATCATTCAAATGAGGAATATTTGATAAAACAAATGAATTATGGTAGAGAACTTTGACCAGTTTCTCTATGGTAGAACAGTAAGGCCTAAAAATATTTTTTAAGGGCTTTCTTTTTTTTTTCTTTTTTTTTTTTTTATTGATTTCGGAGAGGAAGGGAGAGGGAGAGAGAGATAGAAACGTCAACTATGAAAGAGAATCAATGATCAGCTGCCTTCTGCACACCACCCACTGGGGATCGAGCCCACAACCCGGGAATGTGCCCTGACCAGGAATTGAACTGTGACCTGGTTCATAGGTCAATGCTCAACCACTGAGCCACGCTGGCAGGGCAGGCCTAAAAATTTTAATGGCAGTTTGTATAATCTGTTTTGTAAATCAGTTAAGTGTTTAGACATACTAAATTATTTTATATTTATTAAGCAAAGATGTATTTTTGTTCCATTAAATTGTTTAGAAAGCTCTTTAAAAACAGCCTTAAACATATATTTGTACTTGTTAGCAGCAGATTAGCTTAAATCTTATCCAAATCATTTAATATGGGCTCCTGACTTGTATTTTTTTTTATTAGATCAAAGGAACCTACTTGAAAGTGAGGTTATATTTAAAATATTAAAAATGTAGTCACAGTTAAATTATTGAGAGGGCATGACAGTGCCATTCTCATGTTTAAGACCACTGTTTGGTACGCTGTGTTTTTGCAAGTTATACAGTTTTAAATCTTAAAATCAATGAAGAAGTTGAATAGCAGCAATAAAGTAGTTCTGTTGCCAAAGTCTTATCATCTCTAGTCAAGAGAATAAAAAAAATGGATATTATATTTTATTGCTGGAAAACTGCTAATATTTTAAACATGACTAATTAGTGTGTAATTTTTCATTTTTATTAATGTTTTAATGTAGTTTAAAACAAGCATTTGAGATCATTGGTATTTAGAGTAAATGTATTAGATTATATTTTTAAATTTAATATTTATATTTTTTTTGGTAGCCTAATTTCTGCATGCTTTCTTACAGTCCAAAGCGATGAACTTATATGAAGCCTGCCTCACTTTGTTGCAAGTATATTCTAAGAATAATTTGGGGCGGCAGAGAGTGGATGTCACAGCGGAGGAGGAACAATATCAGGACCTACTTCTTATTATGGAACTTCTTACAAACCTTCTGTCAAAAGAGTTCATAGACTTCAGTGATACAGGTAGGGTGTGAACTTTGTTATTATTGTTTTTTTTGTTGTTGTTAAAGGATATTTTCGTTAAGTAAAATCTTATGAGGAAGTTCAGTTTACAGAATAGATGAAAATGTCATCTCTGGTCACTAAAGTGAGGGCGGAACCCCCGGTCTTCCCTGCTTGGCTTTCCTCTTGTAAGAAGAATAGTAAAATCTTTCACCCGTTAGGTTCTTACCAAATGCCAGGTATTATTCCTATCAAAATGGCGTGAAGTAGGTACCACTGTTACACTCATTTTATAGATGAGAAACAGGTGCAGGAAACACTTGCCCACAGATCTGGAGTAGTAAATTGCAGGACTAGATCACATCCTGGCACCAGACTTCAGAGTTATGCTTTAGTGACTGGTCCCTCCATGTCCTGAGGTGGCTGCCCTGGAAAGCCTTCCAGAGTGAGGCTTGGGAATCCGTGTTGGGGTGGGAAATGCTGACCTCGAGCTCACAGGCCACCCTTGGGAGAGTAACTTAGTGGCTCACGGACAGCAGAACCCTGGGGAAGTCAGTCATCCTTCCACTAACTTTCTTAACTTTTCAGTGGGTGTGCTTTAGAGTGTAGAGTGTTTATGGATGAGCTCAGAAGTCTCTGGTCCTGAGCTTGGTGCCTGGTAGCCTGGAGTTATTATAGGTGAGAACTTCACCAGTAATTGAAACCTTATGTATTTGTAGAGTATTCTCTTACCTCCTTCCTACCTCACGGCTCACCTTCCCTTAACACAAAAGAGATCTTGCTTTTTAAGAGAAAAACAAATCCTGTTGAGCATCTCCTTTTAAGTTCTGCAGATATTTATTGTTGTGGACACTTCTTCCTTATAAGATTCTCTTTTTGAGCTGGGTGCTGTAACTTTCCACTTTCCTTATTATGCCCTATACTTGAGCTTGTTCTTTCTCTGTTTCCTTATTCACTGGACAATTCTTTTCGGTGTCTGTGTATTCATGAGCCCCCAAGTGAAACCGTTTTTAAGGCCCTGTCCCACATCCCCTCAGTGCTTCCTTCCTATACCAAAGCTGAAATGGCCACTCTGCCAGGCGCCAGGCCCACCTCTCACACGAGTGTTATTCCCATGCTTTCTGATTTCTTTAGGTCAGTCTTTAATTCAGGAGTTCTCAACCTTTTCTAGGTTGTGAGCCTTTAAATCCTGAATTAGTTACTGAGCCTTTTCCTTGAAAAGTTAGTTTTATACTAACCTGCAGTTTCACACACTGTATCTGTTGATTGATGGGCTCTTGGTAACTTTTCTGTAGACTTTCCAGGACGTAAGCACCCTGTCAGAGCTCAGTACCCTGAGTAATTTGACTAAAAAATCAGAGCTGATACTGAAAGGGAGGGAGAGCTGTTAAGAGCATTTAGAGCAGTGGTTCTCAACCTTGGCTGCACATTAGAATCACCTGGGAATCTTTTTAAAATCCTGATTTCTGGGCCTCATCCTCCGGAAATTCTGTTTCTTTGTTATGGGGTGAGGCCACAACACTAGTAACAAATAAACAATTTCCGGAGGATGAGGCCCAGAAATCAGGATTTAAAAAAAAATTCCCAGGTGATTCTAATGTGCAGCCAAGTTTGAGAACCACTGCATTAGAGGGAAAAGCCCCTGCAGTCTCCCAGGTTTATGATACAAGTTGTACTTCATCTTGCTGTTCTACAACAAATGAGAGAGCAAACACTACAGTTAAACAGAAGAGAGTAAGTTTTCAAAATAAAAGAGCAAAAACATTCAAGTTATAATTAAACATTAAGAAAAGAAATTGAGGTTAAAATGCTCAGGATTGAAAGTAAGGGGGGAAAGAATAAAATAAGGGTAAATAGGACTGAAGTTCAGATGATAGAAAAATGAAGACAGTTAAAATAGAAAAATGATAAACAGCATTAACTATTTAAATAGATGGTAAAAAGGAAGATAATATTTTTAAGTCATTATTTTTTTAAATAAAGCTAATAGGTGAGATAAAAACAAAATATTTTAAGAATTATGAAATGAAATTAACATGCTGGATGGCCTATTAAATGCATAACTAGCAATGTAGCTTTGTTCTCCATTTTTGAATCCTTAGCAGAGCTCGTGGCTGGAGAGCTGTGCCCATCAAGCCCCAGGTCACAGCCTCCACGTAGAGAGCCTGTTTTGTTAGGGAAGACTGCGGGCAGTGCCAGAACAGCCTCACATCCCAGACAGGCCTCAGGTTTGTATGCCTTGCTTTGGAAGATGGGATTCTTCCAAATGGAACTGAGACCCCTATGGAGAAGTTCAGAATTAGGCGGTTTTGAAGTAGAATTTTTTATTTACCCCATTTTATCTTTTTCCCCCTTGTTCTAAAGTAGTATGCTCTTAATAGAAAAATTTTAAAGTACAGAGGCAGAAAAATCACCCGTACTTTGACATAATCCAGAGTAAACTGGTAATTTCCCATTTGCTTCTTTTGTACAATTTTCTTTGCAGTTGTATAACTGCCTTTTAAAAAATATATACTTTTTATTGATTTCAAAGAGGAAGGGAGAGGAAAAGAGAGATAGAAACATCAATGATGAGAGAGAATTATTGATTGGCTGCCTCCTGCACGCCCCACACTGGGGATGGAGCTCACAACCTAGGCATGTACCCTGACTGAGAATCGAACTGTGACCTCCTGGGTTCATGGCTCGATATTCAACCACTGAACCATACTGGCTGGGCATTATATTCTGCCTTTTTTATTAATGTACTAGGGGCCTGGTGCACGAAATTCGTGCACAGCGGGGGGGGGGGTGTCCCTCAGCCCAGCCTGCCCCCTCTCACATACTGGGAGCCCTCAGGGGATGTCCTAGTGATGGCTTAGGCCCGCTCCCTGCTCCCCTTGGGGATAGGGCCTAAGCCGCAGTCTGGCCTCCCTTTGTGGGAGGTGACCGGGCTGATCAGGGGAAGGCACCAGCCCTATCACCGCGCTGCTGCAGCCACTGCCAGTCACCGCAGCCAGCAAGGTTTTTTCATCAACATGGACTCCAGTCCCTTCACCATGAAAAAATGACAACTTTCTTTAGGCATTTTCAAGATGTGTCTTTCATATAATAATAATTTCTTTCTTATTTTTATTTTGTCCTCACCTGAGGATATGTTTCCATTGATTTTTAGAGAATGTGGAAGAGAAAGGGAAAGACAGAGAGAAACATCAAAGTGAGAGGAACACTTTGATTGGTTGCCTCCTGCATGAGCCCTGACCTGGGCCCAGGCCAGGGAGGAGCCTGCAACCTAGGTACATGCCCTTGGTCAGAATTGAACTCAGACCCTGCCATCGGCAGGCCAAGGCATTATCCACTGAGCCAAACCGGCTAGGGCAGGATATGACATTTCTTAGCCCTCCAGCAGCGGACCTTTGTTTTTTTCGCCAGGAGTGTGGTGAAAAACCCTAGATCACCTTTTTGGATTCTTATTATCCAAGTTACTAAGAATATTACCAGTGGCATACAGGGAGTTTAGCCAATGAGCGGTCAGAAAAGGTGTTTCCTCTGTAGTTCACACCAATCCCCGGCTTGCCCCCACACCCCCGCCCCAGGCCTGACGCCTCTGGCCCAGGCGTCAGGCCTCTCGCCAAGGCGTCAGGCCTGGGCAGGGGACCCCCATCTCCCCCCCCCCTCCCCCCGATCACTGGCTCCGCCCTCGGCCAGAGGCATCGACCCCCATCACCCTCCAATTGCTGGATCGGCCCCTTGCCCAGGCCTGACGCCTCCGCCAGATGTGTCAGGCCTGGGCAGGTGACCCCCACATCCCCCGATCACTGGCTCCGCCCCCCACCCAGGCCTGATGCCTCTGGCCCAGGCGTCAGGCCTGGGCAGGGGACCCCCATCTCCCTCCAATTGCCGGCTCCGCCCCCTGCCCAGG
>NW_005871067.1:4868488-4902083 GCF_000147115.1 Myotis lucifugus | reverse complement strand
ACTGGTGGCTGTGCTGTCCCGCCCTGCCTGCAGCTATGCAAATTAGCCGCCATCTTTGTTGGCGGTTAATTTGCATATTTTGCTGATTAGCCTATGGGAGGTGTAGCAAAGGTACGTTCAATTACCATGTTTGTCTATTATTAGATAGGATTATTGACCCTTTTCTCTTTATTAAATTTTTTTTATGACTTTTTGATGGCTGAATGGTTTTCCACATTTGGGAATTTAATCAATTTCACTGATATTGGACTTCTGAAATATTTATGATTTTACTGTTACAAATAGAGATACAGTAATCATTTCTGTGGACAAATCTCTGTCTGAATTTCTGATTATATCTTTTAGTATATACAGTGCTCAAAAGGTTTTTACTATATAGCTCTTAAGGGTAACTATCACACTATATCCTGACCAACATGTACATATTATCCTTTAAAAGTCATCTTGAGCCCTTGCCAGTTTGTCTCAGTGGATAGAGTATCGGCTTATAGGCTAAAAGGTCCTGGGTTTGATTCTGGCAAAGGGCACATACCTTAGTTGCAGGGTCCCTGACCCTGGTTAGGGTATGTGCAGGAGGCAACTAATCAATGTATCTCTCTCACATTGATGTTTCTCTCTGTTTCTCCCTTTCTCTTGCACTCTCTCTAAAAATCAATGGAAAAATATCCTCAGGTGAGGATTAACAACAACAAAAAAAGTCATCTTGAATTTAATGAATCAGAAATAGTAACTTTAGTCCTGGCCAGTTGTTCAGTTGTTAGAGCATCAGCCTTTGGACCGAAGGGTCGAGGGTTTAATTCCCTGTCAAGGGCACATACTTTGGTTGTAGGTTCAATCCCCGGTCCTGGTTGGGGCGTGTGCAGGAGGCAACCAGTTGATGTGTCTCTCATACTGATGTTTCTCTCTCTCTCTTTCTCCCCTCTTCTCCTCTCCCCCTCCCACACTCTCTCTGGAGATCAATGGAGAAAATATCCTTGGGTGAGGGATTTTTAAAAAAAAAAATTGCATTGCTTGATTCGAATGAACTGTTTTTCATTGGATTGGTGGTTTCGTTAGATGTTTGTTTATGGACTTTGCTTGCTTATCTGTTTAGGTCTTATGATTCCTATTAATTTATAGGCATGGATTAAGGATAATAAACACTTCATCTTGGTAGCTCTTTTTTTTTTTTTTTAATGACTTTCTTTTTTATATAACATGTTAATTTCCATATTTTCCCCCATTCCTTTTCAGCTAAAAAAAATTCCACACATGTAAGAGATAAAATAGATATTATTGTGGAAATTAATTAATTCATAGTGCGACTAGTGTGTCAGTAGAGTAGATTTACTTTTCACAACATTGATTTAGCTTTAGTTTTCTCTTATTATTTTAAATATATTTTTTATTGATTTCAGAGAGGAAGGAAGAAGGAGAGAGCGATAGAAACATCAGTGATGAGAGAGAATCGTTGATCGGCTCCCTCCTTGAACACCCCATACTGGGGATTGAGTCCGCAACCGGGTGTGTGCCCTGATCCGGAATCAAACTTTGACCTCCTGGTTCATAGGTCGACATTCAACCACTGAGCCATGCCGGCCTGGCAGTTTTCTTTTATTATTGAAGAGTAATATTTGATGTAAACACAGAATACCATCTATATAGAGTACTCTGAGACCCTAAAAAGTGAAATGCAGAAGGGTGACGCAGGCAAGCTTACCAGGTGTCCTATTATCAGGTCAGATTTATTGTGGCTTAGGATTCAAATCTGTTTTTCTTTCTCAAAAGTAGAATGTATCCAACTTTGCAAATTTGTTGATGTTATGGCTGTAAGACTGCGTGGTTTCTGTTTATAGATGAAGTGTTTAGGGGACATGAGCCGGGGCAAGCAGCAAGCAGGTCTGTGTCAGCAGCGGATGTTGTTTTATATGGAGTCAACCTAATTCTGCCCTTGATGTCACAAGATCTTTTGAAGGTAATTGAAGAAAAGAAAGTGAATGTGAACATTAAAATGTGTGTGCTCTAAGTTTCAAGATATTTTAGACAAGAATGTGCCTCTGATTTAACTAAAGGATATGAATACCTGTTTGTCTGATAAGTACACATGGAAATAAAACATTTGAGTTACTGTTAGTGTCATTAACACTCATGTTTACAGCTCAGAACACAGGCCCTCACTCCTGCCCCAGAGTCCTGCATTCAAAATAGGTTACTACAGAAAAAATGGGGCTTTTAGAAACTGCATTCTAATGTTAGCAGTTTTGATTCCCTCATCATTTGTCATTAAGCAATTAAAGTTATGTTAGGTGTTCAGGTGTACACATTCTTCTGGTACTTGTTGAACATTATTCTCAGGTTGAGGGATTAAACAGTGGAAGGAATTTATAAGTCCCTCCATGTAGAAATAGGATGGTAAGAAACCAAGACTCATACAGTTTTTAATTTTGTACCTTCAGACTGTGCGGTACGTTGGTTTTACCACTCAGTATTGGGTGTGATGGTAATGAGGCTGCCTTTCTTACCCCTGTTTTCATGAGATGTCATAGGAGTCTGAAGCTGAGGACAAGGACATGAATGGAGAGGAAGAGGGAGGTGTGTTCGCCTGTGTACATGTGCACAGACAGTGGGGGTGAGAGGGGGGGAGGGAAGAGTACGAGTGTCAGAATGAGAAGGCCATAGATTTCCAGACCATTGCTTCCTATTCTGTCTCTCTCTCTCTCTTTTTAAAAATATGTTTTAGCTGATTTCAGAGAGGAAGAAAGAAGGAGAGAGTTAGAAACATCAATGATGAGAGAGAATCATTGATTGGTTGCCCCCCATTGAGTACTGAGCCTGCAACCCGAGCATGTGCCCTGACCGGCAATCAAACCGTGATCTCCTGGTTTATATGTCGATGTTCAACCACTGAGCCACACCGACCAGGCATCTTGTATGTGTTTTTTAAAATATCATTATGCACTAACCAGGTTGGTTAGAGAGTAGTCCCGATATGCCAAGGTTTCGGGTTCAGTCCCGGTCAGGGCACATAGAAGAATCAACCAGTGAATGCATCAATAAGTGGAATAAAAAGTCATTGTTTGTCTCTCTCCCTCTTTCCCTCCTCCCTCTCCCTTCTTTTCTTGTTCTAAAAATAATTTTAAAAATCATTATACTTAGAAGCTTGCCTGTTATTGTTACTGTTTTGTATTAAAGAAAATAAAATTAGATAACATTAAACATCTAAATATTTAATTTTTCTTTTTCAGTTTCCAACACTTTGTAATCAATACTACAAATTAATTACATTTATTTGTGAGATTTTTCCTGAAAAAATACCACAGCTTCCTGAAGACCTTTTTAAAAGTCTGATGTGCTCTCTAGAACTGGGAATGACTTCGTATCCTTTAAATAGGCATTGTTACCACTTATCACGTGGGGAAAAGATCTTACCTGAAGTTTTAAAACTTTTTATTTTGTATTTCAGTTTTATTTCTTTAAAAAGCCACCATCTCTATAACTGCCCTAATTCTGTGTTTATTTTGTTGTTGTTAGTTTATCACATTCTTTTTCTCCTTTCACAGATTCCAGGGACATTTGGCCCCTGCTTCCCAAATAATTTCACATACTGTTGCTGGGTGTCTGATCTTAGTTACCCGATGGTAGAAAATAGCAAGGCTTTTATCAATGTGTGCCTCATAATCAGAAACATGCTGGAAGTCTCCAGTTGCAGACCCCAAACACGTGTGGATCACCTCAAAACCTTGGGAGTCTTTTTCCACTTAGCTCTGTAAAGGCACATTGTTCGAGCTCTAGCTTACCTGCATTCATTTCTAGAAATGATAATAGCTGTAATTTTTGGTCTTGAATATATCAAGTTTGTCTCCTTGCATTTGCTCTTTGACCTTCATGATCAGAATGAGCTCGGAGGTTTGCCAGCTGTGCCTGGAGGCCCTGACACCATTGGCTGAACAGTGTGCAAAAGCTCAAGATACAGACTCACCACTGTTTCTAGCGACACGGCACTTTCTGAAGGTAAGGTGCTTGGATAGCAGGTTGTGAGGTCACCTGCTTTGATAAGGACTGTCAGTACACATAAATCTTCCAAATCAGGAAATGCTTACTTTCTTTAATAGTCACTTTCTATTCACTGTGTTTTCTGGAGATCCACTTTCTGGACATGTAACTCTCCACTTCTACTTTGTATTCTTAAAAATTGATGTAAATATAATGGGTAGTGGGATAATTTAATTATTATACCACAGGTAGTCACATCCATATCTTATTCTTGGACTTTTAAAAAAAAAAACATTTTCTTTAATTTTCAGATATATTTAATGAACACATACCGCCCTCTCTTTCTATTTTGGAGCAGGGAGGAGCTGGAGGACTATGTGATTTTTGTGTTGTGTGTCTTTATTTAGCGGTTTCCTTGTGCACTTTCAGCTGGTTTTTGATATGCTGGTTCTGCAGAAGCACAACACTGAGATGACGACAGCAGCCGGTGAGGCGTTCTACACGTTGGTGTGCCTGCACCAGGTACGGGCCGCAGCTCCTTGGGGCACTGGTCTGTTAGAAGGAGATGATTCAGATCCACGGTGGGTGTTAACCCTCCAGATCTTAGGGGATCTCTGACTCAGAGCTACAGTTCTGTTGCAGTGTAGTCCTGTTTCTTAACCTCATTAGCTCTGGCTTTTTTTAACTGGAAAAGCTGTTTGTCAGTTAATAAGCATTTATTATACCTTCTGCACTGTTATGACCCGTCCTTTGCCCTAAAGCTTATCCTTACACAATTGTTAGGAACCAGGAATCAGATATGAGAGGATAATGGATATGTGCTTCTGTCCTTGAGGAACTCAGTTTTGTAAGAAAAACAAGATGAATGAGACGGGGCACCCAGAAGAGACTGCCTTCAGAGAGCCGGGCAACAACAGTATTTATTCCATACTACAATATGGAAAATGTTCTTCCCTTACCTTCACCTCCCTTGCCCCCCTTCCTTCTTCTTTGAGACTTTAAAGACTGAAGCAGTCACTGATGTGGGGCCAGTATAACAGAAGAGGAAAAGTTATGCTGGCTCACCCATCTCCCTTCCCTATTGTACATGCCCATCAAGTGTATGTGAAGAATCAGTTTCCCAAAACCTATCCCCCCCCATTCCTCACACATGAGAGAGAGAGAGAGAGAGAGAGAGAGAGAGAGAGAGAGGAGAGAAAGAGAAACATCAGTGATGAGAGAGAATCATTGATCAGCTGCCTCCTGCACACCCAATACTGGGGATCGAGCCCGCAACCTGGGCATGTGCCCTGACCGGGAATCGAACTGTGACTTTCTGGTTCATAGGTCAATGCTCAACCACTGACCCAAACCAGCAGGTCACTAAGACTTTTTCAAAAAGTGTAGAGGCCACCCTGGCTGGTGTGGCTCAGTTGGTTGAGCATTGTCCCATGCACTGAAAGGTTGCTGGTTCAATTCCCCGTCAGGGAACATGGGTGATATTTCACTTTCACATCGATGCTTCTCTCTTTCTCTCCCTTCCTCTCTAAAATCAATAAAAAATCTTTTTTTAAAAAAGGGTAGAGGCCATAGCATCTGCTATGACTGACCCTCGGGGCTTCATTTATTTTCTCTTTTAGAAAGATAGGATTTCAAAGCGATTGTCAAAGTACTTGAAGGCCGCCTTTAGGCAGGCTTCTGTACTGTTTGTGC
This sequence comes from Myotis lucifugus, assembly GCF_000147115.1. NCBI lineage: Eukaryota > Metazoa > Chordata > Mammalia > Chiroptera > Vespertilionidae > Myotis > Myotis lucifugus. Next base: position 4,896,419 of record NW_005871067.1, on the reverse strand, counting down.
AGGTGTTCAGAAGTTCACTTCCTGAGATGATGCCCATCCCAGTAAGGGGCCTTTCTGACATTTGATTTCCTGTTCTTACTAGGAAAATACATAAGTCATTATATTCTGGTTGCCTTTTTTTGCTGTTGTTAATCTTCACCTGAGAATATTTTTCCATTGATTTAGAGATTGGAAGGTAAGGGGAGTGAGAGAGAGACACATTGATGTGAGAGAGACTCATCGATCTGTTGCCTCCTGCATGCGCCCCGATCGGGGCCAGGTATCAAGCCTGCAACTGAGGTAGGTGCCCTTGACCGGAATCAAACCTTCAGTTCGAAGGCCAACACTCTATCCACTGAACCAAACTGGCCAGGGCTCTGGTTGCCTTTTTAAAAACATATTCATACAGCCCTAACCGGTTTGGCTCAGTGGGTAGAGCGTCGGCCTGCGGACTGAAGGGTCCCGTGTTCGGTTTCGGTCAAGGACATGTACCTTGGATGCGGGCACATCCCCAGTAGGGGGTGTGCAGGAGGCAGCTGATCGATGTTTCTAACTCTCTATCCCTCTCCCTTCCTCTCTGTAAAAAATCAATAAAATATATTTTAAAAAACCCACAAAAACATATTCATGCATGTAGAACAGAGAACAGAAGCTTGGGATTGGTGAGGATGATGTCCTACTGTTTTGGCCCAGTGACACAGCCAGTACACATTAGCAGGGACATGGTTTGAGTTTATTCTTGTTCCCCTGTGAACAGGCCTGTCCCTTGGAGGGGGCAGTGAAGGCAGCCATTCTGGCTCCATGCCTGGGTGTGGTAGGGTGCTGTCCCCTGCTCTTCTTTTCCAATTGTAACTAACATGGTTTTGCCATTTTGGTCCATCATGATATGCCAAGAAGCTAATGAAAAATAGTGGCAGACCAGCTTTCTTCAAGAAAGCTTATTGCACTGGCCGGGTGGCTCAGTTGGTTGGAGCATCATCCCGTACACCAGAAAGGTTTCGGGTTTAATTCGTGGTCAGGGCATATACCCAGGTTTTGGGTTCGATCCCTGGTCGGGTCGCAGAAAGGAGGCAACCAGTCGATGTTTCTCTCTCACATTGATGTTTTTCTCTCTCTCTTTTTCTCCCTTCCTCTCTCTGAAAACATATCCTTGGGTGAGGATTTAAAAAAGAGAGAGTTTATTTTAGAAAGCTGCCCTGCTTTCATTTCCTTTAATGCCTCACCCACACACCTCTGTGTAAGGCAGTGGTTCTCAACCTTCCTAATGCCGCAACCCTTTAATACAGTTCCTCATGTTGTGGTGACCCCCAACCATAAAATTATTTTTGTTGCTACTTCATAACTGTAATTTTGCTACTGTTATGAATCATAATGTAAATATCTGATATGCAGGATGTATTTTCATTGTTATAAATTGAACACAAAGCATAGTGATTAATCACAAAAACAATATGTAATTATATATGTGTTTTCCGATGGTCTTAGGCGACTCCTGTGAAAGGGTCGTTCGACCCCCAAAGGGGTCGCAACCCACAGGTTGAGAACCGCTGGTATAAGGCTATATTATGAAGGGCACTAACAACATAAAAGATACACACATCATATCCCTGTATTTGTTAAGCTCCTCCTGTCCTTTTTTCCGGAGCCGCTGAGCCACAACGCTGGTTTGAGCTGCATGTGCACAGTCATTCAGATTTTCTACTTCCACTTTGAGAAAGGACCGAAATACCCTTCTCCCACTCTGCCACCTCTCACCTGCATTTGTGTGACCCGCTCTCTGTAGAACTGCGTGGACATAGTGTCTGTAGAAACCTCTTGGAAAATGTCCAAAGGTTGCAGACTTATTTTATATATAAAATGCAAAACAAACATGAATAATGTGCTTTGAAAACACAAAGAGGCAACACAACAAAATTGGTAATACATTGCTTCTGGAGCCAAACAGCCTGGATTCTTGCTCAGAGGCAGTATGATTTTGGATGTATTAGTTAATCTCACTGTTATATAAACTTCCTATAAAACAGGAATATAAACAGTACTTGCCTCGTAGGGTTGTTATAGTAGGTGAATTAGCAATGGCAAAGGCTGGGATGGAACCTAGATTATGTGCTAACTGAAGAAGAGCTGGCAGACCCTGCCTCTTAGAATCCCACCATCCAGTAACTGATATGACCTACTTGTCTGGTGATTGAGGAAGATGTGTTTTTATATGCACTTTATCTCTTCAATAGGCCGAGTACTCTGAATTGGTTGAAACATTGCTGTCAAGTCAACAAGACCCAGTTATTTACCAGAGATTAGCAGATGCCTTCAACAAGCTCACTGCAAGCAGCACCCCTCCTACGCTGGATCGGAAACAAAAGATGGCTTTTCTAAAGAGTTTGGAAGAATTTATGGCAAATGTTGGTGGTCTCCTTTGTGTAAAATAAAGAACAAAACTCTATGCTTAATTTAGATCCTTTCTGCAAAGTGCACTGAATTGCTAAAAGTTGACTTGAGTCTTGTCCTGTCCTTCAGTTTCTTGGCCATTGGGGTTTTGGAGAGCTTGACATGTAATGAATGCAGTTGCGACAGGAGAGCTCAGCCTCAAATCAGCGTCTGCTATTAGGTGTTACCACAGTCGGTCATAAGTATTCTGTAGGTTTTGAATGGTGATTTAACATTTTCAAAAGGAAATATATATGTGCAAACAGATAAGGGCACCATGAAATGTTCAGTGCCTTTTCCCTCTTTGTCAAACATTAGGTGACTAGCCAAAGTTTAAAATTTTCGTTGTGAAATATTAGGTGGCTATGTTCGGTGATGTTTCTCAAACGTCTGTGGACCATCTGCAGCGCTGAGGAACTGGACCCAACTGAAGGCCATCATTGTCAGAATTTCTGTTTGTGGGCTCTGGGTTTTTTCATTTAATAAACTCCTCCCCTCTGTCACCCCAAAAGTTTTGAATCAATGCGAAAATTCTGAATAGGTTTTGTGCTGTGGTGCTTTTCTTCCTGTGATTCAGTTTGAATCTGGCAGGAGGAGAAGGCACTGCCGGTGCTCACTGGCCTGTAACGGGCTGGTGAGCAGGTTTTGTGGAGTACAGGCCTCTAGTCACACTCTGACACCTGAACTTAAGGAGGAAAATGCATGTATATTTTTGTTCCATAAAATGAACTTTAGGAACTGTAGCCATTCCATTGCCTTAATTTTAAGAAAAAAGGACAAAAAACCCAACAGATTTGTTTTAGTAAGAAATGCAGTTTTGATGCTTCGGAGTTGGTTAGGATGTTAGCTACTCTGAACTTGGTGCCCTTTTGGTGGTGTATTCATGTGGGTTTGTGAGTGAAACAAAGGCTCATCCATATGTAGTCTAACTCTTTGAGTATGTTTCTGTCCAGCTTTATATCCATTGCTACAGTATTCTGAGGATGGGAGTGACTGATTCCTGCAGATTTTAGACATTGGGGCATTAGGAGAAATAATTATGCTGGAATGGGTATTTTCTCATTTCATAGGAGTCTTGTAAATTTAAGAGAAAATTTTGTATTGCTGCCATACTTCCCTTAAATTATGGAAACCACAGGCATATGAAACTGCCCACTACCTTGTCCTAGTCACAGGGCACAGGGACATTGCTTCAAAGGGTGGGTGTCCTGCTATGCTCTTGACACCTCTGTGCTAAACTGTCCAAGGAATGTGGTGGGATTGCATTGAGCACATGCACCTTCACAGTGATGCTTTGTGAAACTGTGTAGCTGCTATTAACAGTTAACAGTTACCAAAACAGAAACATCTAAGTTATATCCAGCTTGGCATGCTACCTAAGACATGCACCAATACAGAGCCTTGAGCCAGAACTTCAAGGACCATTTCTCTTAGTTGTCACCATCTAGTAACAGCGGAGGGGAAGCAAAGCATCTTAAAAACAGCTAGGAAAAAATTATGTCACTGTTTATAAAATATGCATATTGTATTTTTAAAAATACTTTGAACCATGTGTTCATTTTTAGATTTCTTCTTTATTTCCCCTTAATGAACATGAAGTCATCTGCACCAGGAACCACTGTTTTGCATTGTTCTTGATGTGTGGTCTCCCAGCTCCGCACACCTGCTCAGTGGTTGTAAGCCTTGCCTGTCTGTGTGTGATGAGTGTAGTCCTTTTGCCAGAGGGTACTGGGACAGGCAACTGACTAGATAGGTCCACTGGCTTTGACAAAACTATAATCAAGTTTTTAAAAATAAAGATGAAAAAAAATAAAGGTGAGTAGAAAAGGGATGCCTTGGGAAATAAAAAGGCATCTGTATTTAATAACTATTATCTAGATGGAAATGTATGTGCTTAATTATCCTAGATGCTGTCAATAATATTGCAGTGTAATTAGATGACTTTTAAGGAAAACAATATGTACTTGGGATTGGACCAAATAAGCCTTAAGATATCACCAGAATGTGATTAGTGGCAAACAGGAAAAAAGAGACACCACCATTTTTTAGGTAATGGGGATGCCACTTAACTGCAATAGCTGGACACTTTTCCGGTGTTTGTGTATGTGTTTTTCTGATTGGTATTTGCTTAATTTGGGTCGTTGTCTTTTTTTAACTTTATTTTTATTGTCACTATTACATGTCCCCATTCAACCCCCTCCTTTGCACACCTCTACCCAGCCTCTGTGCCCCCTTTCCTCTGATGATCACACCGTTGTCTATGTTAATGAGTTATGCATATATGTTTTTTGGCTAATCCCTTTACCTTCTTTCATCCAGTCCTCCCATGCTCCCTCCCCTCTGAGAGCTGTCAGTCTGTTCCATATATCTATGTCTCTGGTTCTATTTTGTTTATCAGTTTATTTTGTTCATTGGGTTCCACATGTAAGTGAGATCATATGGTACTTGTCTTTCTCTGACCAGCATATTTCACTTAGCATATTAACCTCCAGATCCATCCATGTTGTATCAAAAGGTCACATTTTCTTCTTTTTTTAAGCCTTCTTTATGGCTACGTAGTATTCTATTGTGTAAATGTACCAATTCTTTTTCAGATGTTTATATATACATATTTTAGTTTGAGTATTCTTTTTATTTTGTCCAGTTTTGTCTTTAGCTATGCTTATTGACTTTTCATTTTTGTAGGTTTTGTTTTAATGCTCTTTGCCCTGTGGGGGTCAAGAACACTGACTTAATTTTAGTAAATTAATTTTTATTATTAAAACTGACTGTTGTCCAATACGAATATTATTTGTGCTCCCTTTTTTATATATGTTAAAGGGACATTGTCAAATATTTATTTAGAATTTTGTCTTATATGAAATTTCTGGTCATATATAGTAACCTTTAATGTCTAGTTTTCAGTTCATTCTTTATTTGATTTTATTTTCCTGGGCCAATTTGTTTCCCAGGGCACAATCTCTATGGACTTGTACTTTCACAATTGGTATTCGTGTAACAGCACTGGTCACTATACTCTTGTAGCTCTGTTACAAGGATTGCTTGCTTGTTTGTTTGTTTGTTTGTTTTATGGTTTTTCTGGAACAGTACTTCAGTGTCCTCTTCACAGTTATTTGGGTCTTTATTACTTGCTGTCTCTTAATCTGTTGGAAGACAATGGCATGTTAACAACACTGCATTGAGTTTTGTCTGGTAGAAAGTGACATTTTATGTAAAAAAAAAACACACCTTTGCAATCTTTTTCAAACTAATTTTAAGAACTTAGTCTTACTTCATTGTAAGCCATTATTACATTATTCTGTTAAAATGAGATGGTTACTACTCTTTTTCACAATTTTCATTTCAAAACTGAGCATCTCTCTATTATACCTTCCCCTAGTAACACTCCTTACTATCCTTTTTTGTTGCTGTTAATCTTCACCGAAGGATATTTTTTTCATTGCTTTTTTAGAGAGTGGAAGAGTGGGAGCGGGGGAGAGAAACATCGATGTGAGAAAGACACACTGATTGGTTGCCTCCCACATGTGCTCCTACCGTGGTGGGGATTGAACCTGCAGCCCAGGCACATGCCCTTGACCCTGAATCCAACTGAGACCCTTCGGGGCTCAGGCTGATGCTTTGACCACCAGACAGGGCTCTCCTTACTATCTTTGACCTTTCTCTTTTACAAAAAAATAGCCAGTCTATATTTGTAATGTTACATTTCCCATTTCTGTTAATACTTGTATGAACCCCTCAAGTATTGAAGGGAACTAGCTGTTGATTTCAAGTCTGAGTATCCTAGTAGACCATGTCAATTGAACCCTTAAAATACTATTTTTTCTATTACAGTTTTACTTGTTTCTGTTTGCCACCTCTGTCTTTAGAGGTGGTTGTCATTAGACCTTACTAAGTTAGCTGTCTCTGATGGATAGTTGTCGTTATTGGTTCCTAAATGAAATATTAACTATTTAGGCAGCAGGAACCTCAATACTTCTTAGGGTTTTTTTCTTAACTAGAGAATAAGGAATTGATTTGGATATGAGTTTTTAATATAACTTCCTATAAATTCTTCTAAAAAACAACAGCTGATTTGAGGATATAATGTTTTAAATTATTCTAAAATATAAGTGGATATCCTCTGACTTGGTAATAACTATGTTCTGAAAACACTGATTTTCTAAAATAAAAAAAGTCCAAATTAGGTTTATTTTCTGAGCTCAAATTGATATGAAGTGCTGTGATTCAAGTTGAACTTTAAACAGTTTAATTTACATGTAGTTCTGATCGATTATAATGGAGACTCATGACATATTTAGCCAAAGAATATATTTGGTTCAGGTAAAGACACAAAGTTAATAATGAGCATCCATTCTGCTCTAGAAGACTGGTGGAGTGATCTGTTTCTGACCTTTAGCTCCCTATCTAAGTCTGAAGACTGAGCTACATGCACACGTGTTTGTCCACCTCACCTCCTGGGGTTTGCTCTTCACCTATTCCTAGGCCAGAGGTTTTCTCATTTTCAGTCTATACGCTTAGGTCTCAGCTGTTAGGAGCTGTCAGGTATGTACTATTAGCTAACTTTATTAGCCTGAAATTAAATACTGCACCTGTACTATGTATCTAACATGGACCTGACCTCAAGAGTGTTCTGAGCCTAGGCTTCATGGTGTGTCGTCTACCACATAAAATTATGACAGATTGCAAATATTGGTGTTGCGATTCGGCTCTCTGAACAAAGAGTCTCCATGCAGTGAGTGTGTGGTTTAATCGTCACAAAGTGTTAGCATTGCTACCATTCAGCATGTGTAAAATTTTTTAAATTTATAAATATTAAACATTTAAACTTATGCTAAGACTTTTCAGTTTTTTTCGAGAGACCCAGGGACAAGTATATGGCTTAAATATTTGCTTCTATTAACATTACTAATGAAGGTATAAGGTATAAAGTTGCATTTCATTTTTTCAAAAGATGCTATAATACGATTTTAGGAAATAAATCAGGGCTATGTATTGAGCCAGTTAAAGGCTGAATATCAAATTGATAAAATTTTATTTGTATTTTTAAATCTATAAATGGGAGCTATGTGTCTTTTAACTAAATATTTTTATTACATTTTTGTTTTGACTGTGTGTGATTTGTTCGTGGGTATTTAGACTTTTATGAAACTGATTGAAATGGTGCTTTCATTTACCATCATAGAATGACTGACACTGGGGACATTATACAGTCATAATTTAAAATAAAAAAATGATATATCTGTATAGATAAGATTTGTATTACCTTCTGTGAGAACACCCAGTCCTGATAGAATATTCGAAAAGAAAACGTTTTGTTTACATTCTATAATATTCAATGTATTTATTTTTATTTCAGCTTAGTCTTAGAAACAATGTCAGAGTTATCAATTAAGTCATTGGAGTTGGGGCGTATTTGCAGTAAATATTTTTAGTGGTTTGGGTCATTCTTTTTATGGCCTTTCAGGGAAAGTGGAAAATTGCCATTCTGCTGTGTCAGACAGACTTTCACTCTTTGCCTAATCTTAAATCTTGTAAATATGTGCACTGAAAAGTTAATTTAAAAAAAAAAATCCTCACCCCAGGATATTTTTTTCTATTGACTTTCAGACAGAGTGAAGGGAGGTAGAAGGAAAGAGGGGGGAGGGAGGAGAGGGAGAGAAACATTGGTGTGTGTGTGTGTGTGTGTGTGTGAGAGAGAGAGAGAGAGAGAGAGAGAGAGAGAGAGAAGGAGAGACATAGACATTGATTGGTTGTCTACCATAAGCACTCTGAGTAGGGCAGGGATCGAACCTGCAACCAAGGTACTTGTCCTATGACCAGGAACCAAACCCAAGACCCTTCATTCAGTCTGTGGGCTGATACTCTAACCACTGAGCCAAATAGGGTGAAAAGTTAATTTTTTTAAAAAGAAAATGTGTTTTGAAAATATATTTATTTTAAACTTGATTTTGCTTTGAATATTAATTGATTCATAATGCTGTTTCTTAGGTTGTATTGAGATTTGATTTTACTCCAAGAGTGGATATAGAAAATTTAGGTTTAAGAGGACTAAGCAGAGTTGTATTGAATTTTCGTTTTCCCTCTTTAATTATTAAGGGCAGGACCTGGAACACAGGCTAATAGTCACCTGGTATTTGAGAGCCATAGATGATTTTAAAGGTCCCAAATATAAAAATTTGGTATTGTCTTTTAAAAGACATCTTTAAAGTAATTGTGCTCTCTAAAAATACAGTTGGTTTATATTGACTAGCTTACAAATGATGCCTTGGTGTGTTGATTATGCATCATTTTATTTTGTAAATATTGGATCTTAGATTGGGTCAATGTAAATTCTTTGTAATCTCAAATGTTTGTTCAGTTTTACTTTCTTTTAAAACTAAGTGGAAGTAAAGGGCGTATTTGAAATTTATGAGAAAACCTGCTGGGACATTCCATAAAGCCATAATGACAATGTACTGTCTAACTTCTAGCACATAAATCATTTCCCTATTGAATTCTTTTCATGTAAGTTATTCTCCCAAAGGAAAAATTTTAAACACGCTGATAAAACATAATAGTAGATACTCAATAAATTCTGTTATATTTAAAAATTCTTTCTAAGAACACAGTTTGTTCCATTAGATAAGTGTGTCTTTACACAAAGTTTAATAACTGATAGTCATTAATTTTTAAATACTGTGATGTCTTCACATACAATATGACTGTATAGCCCCTGCCACAGCCACTATGGTGGTATTTTGAGAGAGTTCACTGTATTTTCTTTTTTAAACAAGAAAATTGATCTACTTAAGGGTATTTCTGCTGAATACGCTCATATCAATCCTACAACAACTACAAAAACCCTAACAGTGATTTCCAAAGGCAGTTTCATGTATCACTGTAAGTCAAATAAATTGGAGAAGTAAAACAAGTTTATATCTTGTGTGAAGTTAAGAGCTTTACTACACTGCCCTAGAAAGTCTCAATCAGATTTCCTCAGTTTATGTCTTCTCCAAACATCAATGGGTCTAGAATATGGGAACACCCTTTGCAACTTAGGTTAATTTGAGTAATTTGGTGACAAAGCACTTGAAGAATGGAAGAAAAACACATGAATCTGTCCTTGTAATTATAGGTAATTAGTACTTTTTAAAATTAATTGATTGGAGTGACATTGGTCAACATGAACATACAGGTTTCAGGTGTGGGTTTCTGTTTTTTAAAAATGAAAGTTGAGTCTGGCTTCATCTTAGATCTTTACAGAGTAACCTTCATTTCTTTTATGCACCTTTTCTGAAGAGTAGCATGATGGACAGAAATCACTCATAAATACACAAACAGAATAACTCCTGAATCAAAACAGATTTGAAAGCATCTTTTCAAGTCCAGTTTAACTTAAGCGATTTTCCCTTTACTTCAATGAGAATCAAATTGCCTTTGATATTTTAAATTTTTTATGATTTGCAAGAACCATTAAATTACAGTGCAAATGTTTCACCAGGAAAATTCATCTTCATGTGTTACTGTGAACAGGCTGGCTAAGTAATCAGCACTGGTGGTGGAGGTATAATTGAACTTCTTGACTTCCTGGTCACTTTAATGATAAAAAGCATCATAATACACACTACATGAAGGTAACTATTGCATCTCATATGCTATGAAAACAATTGAAACTTAAAAGTTTAAAATCTATTTCAAACCAAAAATTGCTTTAACATGGTTTTTAAATTATAGGCCAAGACAGTCTCCAATGTATGGAACGCTACACCTCTGTTAACACTTGGAGTGCTCGCGTGAATTGCCGCGTACTCCGCGGGAGCCGTCTTTAACTCGGTTCATATAGATTTGCGGTGGAGTGCGGGAAACGTGTAAACTCGGGTCGATTGTAACTGCGTATTACCAAATATTTGTTTGTAATCCACCCTTTTGGTGGATGGAACAAAACCAAAAGACAGAGCCATCTTATATTTTGGCGGGAAATTCACCCGTACTCCAAGTGTTAAAAAAAATATATACTGCCATAAAGTTGGTTCTTGTTTCTTGGTTCATGTTATTGATTTTTGGTTTGTTCTATGTATTTTCTTTCCTGCTCTTTTGCTAAGTTACACCTAATTTTGAAATACTTGGTGTAATTGACTTGTCATCACTTAAAAGCCATCGAAGTCAAAAGTAGAGCATGGAGCCCTAGCTGGTTTGGCTCAGTGGATAGAGCGTCGGCCTGCGGACTGAAGGGTCCCAGGTTTGATTCTGGCCAAGGGCACATGCCTGGGTTGTGGACTCGATGCCCAGTAGGAGGTGTGCAGGAGGCAGCCGATCAATGATTCTCTCATCATTGGTGTTTCTATCTATCCCTCTCCCTTCCTCTCTGAAGTCAATAAAAAATATATATATATATTTTTTTTTTTTAAAGTAAAGCATGGGTTGCCATAGACCAGGAAATGGTATTTATAATTGAAATTATGGTACTTCCCAAGTTGTAAACCGGTTTTATATACTATTATTATTTGACAGCTGAGTCTTTTATTTATATCCTCAACTTATGCCAGAAACGACTTAAGGTGATTCTGCAGAATATATAAAACAGCACGATAATAAAGTTGGTTAAAAAAAAAATGAAGGAAAAGTAGGTAGGAACATAATACAGGTTGAATGCCTTCTTGAATGGAAAGTAAGTACGTATATCACTTATGATTTGATGCTGCCAGGTTTAACAAGTACTTTGCTGGAGGTTTTTATACCCTCAATAAGGAAGGTTCTGGGAAGTTCACGGCAAGTCTCCCACATATGGAATTATTTCCATAGAGAAATGTTACTGCCTGATAGATTACTCGCCAAATCAGTAGCTAACCTTATTTCAGCGTGAAAACAGCTTCTATCTCGTTTGGTCACTGACTGGACGTTGCTTTCGCTGTCACCCCCAGTGGAAAATGCGCATGGCTGGACCCAGTAACCACGTTGAGTTTGGGAAGGAAATTGATTACAGTGGAGACTCTAAAGTTTTTCTAATCCTATCAACATTATAAGACCTCTCACGTCTTGATTTTTCTATTAGAAGATTGAGTAGACAGACCAACGAAGCCCTCCCTGATAGATGTTTGTGAAATGTACATCTCCCCAAGAACAAATAGGTTCCCTGTATTTCGCTTGAAAAACCTTAAGTTTTCATTGGATTGCCACCTTTCATGGAGGGAACAGAGCTCCACCAGAGTCAGCGCCTGCGCACTGCTAGCGCCGGAACTGACGCGCTCCGTTGGGCCAGGGGGTGTGCGCAGGCGCGAGCGCCGCTCGGCGGGCCCCGCCCACTCCTCCCCCCACCGCCTCTTGGTTACTGTGCGCGCGTGGCGGTGAGTGGACTCGAGTGCCTGTGGGGTTGGCTGTTCTCCCGGTTTCCGGGTGCGGTTTGGCGGCTGGGCAGTTAGTGGACGGCGACCTGCGAAGTCTGTGCCGTAGAGGGTTGTGCGGGCCAGAGGGTCACGGGAGGGGCCGGGAGGCGTGGGGAAGTTGCGCAGCGATGACGGGAGGTCGGTAGACTCCGTGGACAGGACAGGACTGGACGTTCATGATCATATCTCACAGGACACAAGTTGTACCTACATCTTAGTTTAAAATACGTGAGTACAGCTTTAGGCGGTGGGTAAATCCCGTAAGGAAGACGGGAAGGAAGTGAACAGCAGGTACTTCCTTGGGCTAGTTGGAGGAGGGTTCTCCGTAGGTGACCAGAAATCTGGGGAAGAATCCGAGTTAATGCTCTTTCCTCTGCACCCACCGCCTTCCCAGAGTCATTTGCAGAGAAGGTGATGATTTTTGTTGTTGTTAATCCTCACCAGAGGATATTTTTTCCATTGATTTTAGAGAGTGGAAGGGAGGGAGGGAGGAGAGAGAAAGATTGAGAGAAAGAGAAACATTGATGTGAGAGAGACACATCCATTGATTGCCTACTGCAGGGCGGATCCAACCTGCAACCCAGGTACCTGCCCTTGATCTGAGATTGAACCCGCGACCCTTTGGTCTGTGGTGACGCTCTAACCAATGAACCAAACCGGCCAGGGTGGGAGCCTGTACAGTTATGCAGTGGGGGATGGGAGAGTGGGCCTTGCTTTAAGCAAAGATCATATATGAAAATTGAAGAATTTTACACATTTCTTTGTAGACCACATTAGTTTATGTTGAGTCAGATGCTGTGTAAAGAAATAGAAAGTGACCATACAGCCCATTAGGATCCTCTTCACCCCTGTTTAGGCTGTACATGATTGTGCCCATTACTTTACTGTGCTGTTCCATCATCTTCATGCTTTTCCTTCTGCAATCCTCTCCCTCAAGGCGAAAGTAAACCCCCTGTGGCCTCACTTTTATCCTCCATCCACACACGCTCTTTACTCTGATCCATGGCTCTAAATGCAGACTCACCACATCATCATAGTAGAGCAGTTTTTTAACCCCCTAGCACTGTTGACATTTCTGGTCACATAGTTTTTTTTTTGTGGAGGGTTGTCCTATCCATTGTATGGAGTTGACCAGCTTTCCTGACCTCTACCCAGTAGATGCCAGGAGGACCCTCCCTAGTTATGATAACCAAAAAATATTTCCAGGCTTTACCAAATATTTTCCTGAGGGACAAATCTTGCCTGATTCTTCGGTGAGTGCCACATAAGGCTCACTGTCAGTTTAATAATATAACACAGCACTTCTCAACTCTTTTGTACCTGAAAATCTCTTTCACAGAAGTTTCACAAATTCACTTAGAATTTTACTACTGCTAAAGATGTGATAAAGTAGTGACAAGTAAAAAAATTAGCACATTAACACTAAACTTCATTTAATTTAAACTTTAGTGATGTGTATCACATCAGCATTTCAATTTTCCCCACTTAGTGATATACTCTTAAAAAAAAAAATTAAAACCTGTATTGTTGAGAGTATTACAGATGTCCCTCTTTCCCCCCTCCACCCAGTTCCTACCCTGCCCCACCCCAGGCCTTTACAACCCTATTGTCTGTGTCCATAGGTAAGATCTTTGGTTTTTCTCTTCCTGCCCTCCCTCCCCCCTTCCCTCAGATTCGTCAGTATTTTCCATGTTTCCATGCCTCTGATTCTATTTTATTCACCAGTTTATTTTGTTCATTAGATTTCTTGTTAGATTATTTTGATTAATAGATTCAGTTGTTAACAGATATGTATTGCCATTTTATTCTTCAAGTTTTTTACCTTTTTCTTCTTCTTTTCCTCTTCCTCTTCTTAAAGAATACCCTTCAACATTTCATGTAATGCTGGTTTGGTGGTGATGAACTCCTTCAGCTTTTTCTTGTCTCTTATTTGACCTTCCATTCTAAATGATAGCTTTTCTGGGTAGAGTAATCTTGGTTGTAGGTCCTTGGTATTCATCACTTTGAATATTTCTTGCCACTCCCTTCTGGCTTGCAGAGTTTCTGTTGAGAAATCAACTGACAGTCATATGTAGGTAACTAACTGCTTTTCTCTTGTTGCTTTTAAGATTCTTTCTTTGTCTTTAACCCTTGGCGTTTTAATTATGATGTGTCTTGGTGTGGGCCTCTTTGGGTTCATCTTGGTTGGGACTCTCTGTGCTTCCTGAACTTGTAAGTCTATTTCTTTTACCAGGTAAGGGAAGTTTTCTGTCATTATTTCTTCAAATAGGTTTTCAGTATCTTGCTCTCTCTTTCTTCTCCTTCTAGCACCCAATAATGCAAATGTTGGTTGCTTGAAGTTGTCCCAGAGGCTCCATACACTATCTTCATATTTTTGGATCCTTCTTTCTTTTTGCTGTTCTGATTGGGTGTTTTTTGCTTCCTCATATTCCAAGTCGTTGACTTCATTCTCAGAATCCTCTACTCTACTGTTGAATCCCTGTAAATTCTTCTTTATTTCAGTTATTGTATGCTTAATATCTGACTGGTCCTTTTTCATGTCTTTGAAATTCTCACTAAGAACCTTGAAAGTCTCAGTAAGTCCCTTGAAGCTCTCATGAGGATCCTTGAGTAACCTTATGTTATAACCATAGTGTTGAACTCTGTATCCAGTAGTTTGCTTTCTTCCATTTCTTTCATTTATGACGTGTTTCTTTGTCTCTGCATTTTGGTGGATTCCCTTTGCTTGTTTCTATGTATTAAGTAGAGCTGCTGTGTCTTCTGGAATTGGTAGAGTGGCCTTGTGTAATAGGTGTCCTGAAGGGCCTAGTGGCTCAGCCTCCCCAGGCACCTGAGCTGGGCACTGTAGGTGTGCCCCTGTGTGCACAGTCTTGTAGTTGAGCCTTGATGGCTATTGGTGTCGGTGGGACGAATTGACCTCTAGGCCAATTGGCTTTGAGGACCATCTGCGACTACAGTGGGAGAGCTGCTATCAGGAAAAACTGCTATGGAGCAGGACTTGCTTCAATGGGGCTTTGGTGCTCACTGAGTCTGCCCCTTGAGTGTGTCACTGTGGATGTGTAGAGTTGTAATCTGGTATGGTCTGAAGTTGTCCACCAGGTGCACTAGCTCTAGGGCCTCCAGGGAGGTGCAAAGTCAGCCACTGCCTGGGGCCACCCGGCAGGAGCTACAGAGAGATCTGCAGATAGCTACTACTTGTATTGGGCTTGGATGTGCCCAGGTGAAGCCCAACTGTGAAGCAAGGTGGGCTGGTGCTAGTACCAGTTTTGGGGCTTTTATTGATAGGTTTGGGGCATGCTGACACCAGCTGTAGTTTGTATTAAAGATTTTAGAGTCTGAAGCCTGAGCCAGCATAGGCCATTCATATGGAAAAACTGCTGCAAGCAGCTTGGGTAGGGCTGCAAAGTGGATGGCTCAGGGTCTCAGGGAATCACCAGGGCAAAGAGTATGAGCCAGGTTGATGGAGACTCAGATATGGCCCCTGCCAGTCAGCTCTGCAACAGGGGAGCTCCCAGCACAGGAACAATGATCCCCGGGAGCACCCCTGTCTGGGAGAAAGCCACTTCCAAGTTCTTGCTTTGAAGCCAGATAATCCAGTTCCTCTGCGTTTCTGTCTGGGTTCCCCAAAGCTGTCTGGTGCTGGAGCTCAGAGGGGTCGAGTCTGAGTAAGTTTGTGTGCCGGCCCTTTAAAAGGAACTCCTGGTCTCCAGCAGCCTCCAGGTCACTCAGCCACAATCCCCACTGGTTTTTACAGCCTGAAGTTTCGGAGACTTCTCTTCCCAGCTCTGGAGCCCTGGGCTGGGGGGATGGTGTGGGTCTGGGACCCCTTACTCCTCCTGGGCATCCTCCACAGAGATGATCTCCCTCCCTTCCGTGCCTCCACCCCTCCTGTCTCAGTGTACTTTCTACTTTACTTCTCTATTTGTAGGACTTCCATTCAGCCAGCTTTCAGGCCGTTCTGAATGATGGTGGTTCTGTAATTTAGTTGTACTTTTGATGTGGTTGTGGGAGGTGGCACATACTGGCGTTTACCTACACCACCATCTTGGTTCTCCTAGTGATGCAGTCTTGAACTCGATTCAGTGATGTAGGAAACAGACTATGATTGCTAATGTTGCAGCCCCTATTCTCCAGATGTTCTTCCATTGATCTTATTATCTAGCATCTATTTTTTATGGTCTTTTAGTGTCTCACTAGAATGTGCATTCTAAGAGATAGGGACTTTGATTCCCATCACCAAGACAGTGCTTAATACAAAGTAGTGCCTCAGGGTACGATTATTAAATGAATGGATTTGATCAGCTTTAAAATAAACTTTATTTTAATTATTTTATATATTTTTATTGATTTCAGAGAGGAAGGGAGAAAGAGGGACAGATTGAAACATCAGTGATGAGAGAATCATTTGATCAGCATTAAATCATTGATCGGCTGCCTCCTGCATGGTCCCTACTGAGGATTGAGGCCGCAACCCCGGCATGTGCCTTGACTGGACATTGAACTGTGACCTCCTGGTTCATAGGTCAATGCTCAACTACTGAGCCACTCTGGCTGGGCTAAACTTTTTTTTAAAATCCTCCCCGAGGATATGTTTTTCATTGATTCTAGAGAGAGAGACAGAGAGAGAAACATTGATGTGAGAGAGAAACATTGATCTCTTGCCCCCTCCCCCCATTTCTCAACTGGGGATAGAGCCTGCAACCTGGGCATGTGCCCTGACCAGGAATTGAACTGGCAACATTTCAGTGTATGGGGCGACTCTCAACCAACTGAGCCACACCAGGAATAGCTAAATTTAATTATTTTTACAACCATGAAAGAGAGTTTTCTTAAACTGTTCTTTAGAATGGTTTGTTTTGTACTTAAAGTCACCTGGTGTTTTGTTTGTTTGTTTGTTTGTTAAATATATTTTTATTGATTTCAAGAGGAAGGGAGAGGGAGAGATAGAAACATCAATGATGAGAGAAAATCATTAATTGGCTGCCTCCTACACGCCCCACACAGGATCAAACTTGCAACCCAGGCATGTGCCCTGACCGGAAATCGAACAGTGACCTCCTGGTTCATAGGTTGACGCTCAACCAGAGCCACACCGGCTGGGCCATTTCTCATTTTAAATGGCTACTTTGCATCTTTTGGATACTCCTAGGCCTGGGGAATTTCTCCTATTAGAGTCTTGATTTTCCTGTTGCCTTTGGTGGCTTGTGCCTGAGGCCAAGATTGGATATACCTACATAGGTCTTGGAATAGGAAGGGAGCAACATGACAAATATCTTGAATAATTTTTGCTGTCAAAACATCACTTGCTATAACACTTATTTTTTTAAAATCTTTTTAAGTATATTTGTATTGATTTCAGAGAGGAAGGGAGAGGGAGTGAGAGATAGAAACATCAATGATGTGAGAGAATCATTGATTGGCTGCCTCCTGCATGCTCCCTACTGGGGATTGATCTCACAACCCGGGCATGTGCCCTTGACTGGAATTGAACCTAGGACCCTTCAATCCGGAGGCTGAAACTCTATCCATTGAGCCAAACCCACTAGGGCACTTGCTGTAAAATTTAGAAAAAAATGTCTTAAAAAACAAATAGGGTGCTGTTTTTGTGCTCAGAATAACTTTCTATATAATAAAAGGCTAATATGCAAATTGTCCCCTTGACTGGTAGTTCCACCAGGAGGCGGGGCCGGCCGGCCAACCACCTGTGGCCCCCCCAGCTGGCCCCGCCCCTGATCGGCCACCCCCACCTCGATTGGAGGCGGGACTGGCCGGCCAACCTCCCAAATCCCCTCCCCTGGCTGGCCTGGCCCGATCAACCCCGATTGGGGAGGGCTGGCTGGACCCCACCCATGCACGAATTCATGCACCAGGCCTCTAGTGATTTATAAATGTGGTTGGTTCCTGTATAATAAGGAATTTGACCCAAATAGATGTAAACAGACACTTTCCCAAGTGATAGGAATGTTTGTTATTCATGGAGGGCCCTAAGCCATATCACCCTAACCTGGGGACAGGAGCTGGGGACTGACTTCAACCAGGTGGACAGTAATTCAGTCATTCATGGGAATGCCATGAAGCCTCAATACAAACTGGACACCGACACTCACACATGGGTGCTGGGATTGTAGTGCCTCCTGTGAGTAGATAATTAAGGGTACAAATTGACTCTAATTTGTACCCTTTCCCTGTAATAACAGTATAATTGCCCTTAGTGAGTTCTGTGAGGCTTTCTAGCAAATTACTGAACATAAGGATGGTTTGGGAAGCCCCTGAACTTGCAGTTGTTGTCAGGGGTCTTGGGCAGACATGATTGTCTTCAGGACTATGCCTTAATTTTGCAGCTTTCTGGGTGGTATCCCAAGAAGTAATTGTGCCTGGTCATCAGTTTCTACAAAAACACCGAACTTTTCTCCCTCCCTATGTTTTACTTTTCTTCTCTTTCTCCTAGTTGTCCCTTTTATTTTTCATATCTCTTTTTATGCTTTTTTCTTTTTTTTATTGTTTTATTGCTTAAAGTATTACAAAGAGTATTATATATGTCTTTTTTTTCTCCCCTTGACCCTCCCCTAGCCTCCCATGCCCCCCAGTGTCTTGTGTCCATTGGTTATGCTCGTATGCATGCATACAAGTCCTTTGGTTGATCTCTTACCGCCCCCCACCCCCCACCCCTACCCAGCCTTCCCACTGTAGTTTGACAGTCTGTTCGATGTTGCTCTGCCTCTGTATCTATTTTTGCTCATCAGTTTATAATGGTCTTAATTATCCATAAATGGGTGAGATCATGTGGTATTTTTCTTTCATTGACTGGCTTATTTCACTTAGCATAATGCTCTCCAGTTCCATCCAGGCTGTCGCAAATGGTAAGAATTCCTTCTTTTTTACAGCAGCATAGTATTATATCGTGTAGATGTACCACAGTTTTCTAATCCATTCATCTGCTGATGGGCACTTAGGCTGTTTCCAGATCTTAGCTATGGTGAATTGTGCTGCTATGAACATAGGGGTGCATATATCCTTTCTGATTGGTGTTTCTGATTTCTTGGGATATATTCGTAGAAGTGGGATCACTGGGTCAAATGGGAGTTCCATTTTTAACTTTTTGAGGAAACTCCATACTGTTCTCCACAGTGGCTGCACCAGTCTGCATTCCCACCAGCAGTGCACAAGTGTTCCTTTTTCTCCACATCCTCTCCAGCACTTGTCGTTTGTTGATTTGTTGATGATAGCCATTCTGACAGGTGTGAGATGGTACCTCATTGTCGTTTTGATTTGCATTTCTCGGATGAGTAGTGACTTTGAGCATGTTTTCATATGTCTCTTGGCTTTCTGAATGTCCTCTTTTGAAAAGTGTCTATTTAGGTCCTTTGCCCATTTTTTGATTGGATTGTTTATCTTCCTTTTGTTAAGTTATATGAGTTCCCTATAAATGTTGTAGATTAAACCCTTATCGGTGTCTTTTCTTTTTTTTAACACATTTCGTACCGCTCAGGAGTTTTCCCGTGTTTCGCGCGCCATCTGTTAAGGACCGCTCACGAGTGTTCTCATTTTTTTTTTTAATTAAATCTTTATTGTTCAGATTATTACAGTTGTTCCTCTTTTTCCCCCCCCATAGCTCCCCTCCACCCGGTTCCCACCCGCCCCTCCGTCCTCAACCCCCCCACTGTCCTCATCCATAGGTGCACGATTATTGTCCAGTCTCTTCCCGTATCCCCCACACCCCTTTCCCCCCCAAGAATAGTCAGTCCACTCCCTTTCTATGCCCCTGATTCTATTATAATCACCAGTTTATTCTGTTCATCAGATTATTTATTCACTTGATTTTTAGATTCACTTGTTGATAGATGTGTATTTGTTGTACATAATTTATATCTTTATCTTTTTCTTCTTCTTCCTCTTCTTAAAGGATACCTTTCAGCATTTCATATAATACTGGTTTGGTGGTGATGAACTCCTTTAGCTTTTCCTTATCTGTGAAGCTTTTTATCTGACCTTCAATTCTGAATGATAGCTTTGCTGGATAAAGTAATCTTGGTTGTAGGTTCTTGGTATTCATCACTTTGAATATTTCTTGCCACTCCCTTCTGGCCTGCAAAGTTTCTGTTTAGAAATCAGCTGACAGTCGTATGGATACTCCCTTGTAGGTAACTGACTGTCTTTCTCTTGCTGCTTTTAAGATTTTCTCTTTGTCTTTTGCTCTTGGCATTTTAATTATGATGTGTCTTGGTATGGTCCTTTTTGGATTCCTTTTGTTTGGGGTTCTTTGTGCTTCCTGGACTTGTAAGTCTATTTCTTTCACCAGGTAGGGGAAGTTTTCTGTCATATTTCTTCAAATAGGTTTTCAATATCTTGCTCTTTCTCTCTCCTTCTGGCACCCCTATAATTCGGATGTTGGTGCGCTTGAAGCTGTCCCAGAGGCTCCTTACGCTGTCTTCGTATTTTTGGATTCTTTTTTCATTTTGCTTTTCCGGTTGGGTGTTTTTTGCTTCTTTGTATTTCAAATCTTTGACTTGATTCTTGCCATCCTCTAGTCTGCTATTGGAACTCTGCATAATATCCTTTATTTCAGTCAGTGTATGCTTAATTTCTAGTTGGTCCTTTATCATAACCTTGAGGGTCTCACTAGATTTCTTGAGGGTCTCACTACATTTATCGGAGGTTTCTAGAAAGTTCTTGAAAAACCTTAAAAGTGTCGTTTTAAACTCTATATCCAGTAGTTTGCTTTCCTCCATTTCTGTCATTTGTGTCCTGTTTCTTTGTCTCCGCATTTTTTATGCTTCCCTGTGTTGGTAGAGTGGCTTTGTGTGCTAGGTGTCCTATAGGGCCCAGTGGCTCAGCCTCCCCAATTACCTGAGGTGGACACTCTTGGTGCACCCCTTTGTGAGCTTTGTGCACAGTCTTGTTGTAGTTAAGTCTTGATTCTTGTAGGTATCACTGAGAGGAATTTACCTCCAGGCCTATTGGCTATGAGAATCAGCTGTGTCTACAGTTGGAGAACTTCTGTGCTGAAGACACCCTTATGAGGCAAGACTTGGTGTTCACTGTGTCTGCCCCCTGAGTGTGACCCTTATGGATCTGAGGAGTTGTAATCTGGATGATCCCACTCTGACCACTGGGTACACTGGCTCTTGGATCTAAAGAGGTGCTAATTTAGCCTCTGCCTGAGGCTACCCAGCAGGAGCTACGAAGAGATCTGCAGATTCCCCTTCCTTGTTTGGGGTTTGGAGGTGCCCAAATGAGGCCCAGCTGTGAAGCAATGCAAGCTGCTGTGGGGCCTTGGGCCTTCTCTTGGAAGTTCTGGGTCTGTCTGGCCCAGCTGCAGTTTGTTAGGTAATTTTCAGATTGCAAAGGGCCAGGGCATTCATATGCAAAAGCCTCTGCTGCAGCTTGGGTGGGGCGGGGTCTCAGGGGAACAACAGGGCGGAGCAAGCAGCTATGGCTGCTCCTCAGCCCTGCCCTGTCTCAGTGTCCTGGTAATTGCTGCAAGCACCTTTGAGAGAAAGCCGCCCTCGAGTTCCGAGTTCTGCCCGCTGCCAGACAGTCCAGTTTCTCCCGTATGAGTCGGGGGCTTGTGGCTCCCTCCCGATTCAAAAAGACAGCCGCGTCCTCAGTCCCAGTCCTTGCCGCGTGCGCTCGAGCCTCAGTACCTCTGCACTCCACCTCCGCAGCTCCTCTGAGTCTCAGTGTGCTTTTCTCTTTCCTTCTAGTTGTAGAATTTCCACTCAGCCCGCCTTCCTGTAGTTCTGGATGATGTCCGTTTTGTCTTTTAGTTGTATTTTTGAATTTGTTGTGGGAGGCAGCAATTTCCGGTGTTTACCTATGCCGCCATCTTGGTTTCTCGAGTGTTCTCATTTTTCACGCCCATGGAAAAAGGAGCGAATCTAGATACTTATGTAAATTTTGTTTGGTCCCTCTTCATAGAGAAAATGTCTTACGCAGTACCATACGTTAAAAAAGTACTAGGAACTTTAATTGTTTAATTGTTTTTGTAAATAAAAATGTTATAATTATTGAAAAACAATACTTAAAGTGCATT
The DNA here is from genome assembly GCF_000147115.1 of Myotis lucifugus. Classification (NCBI taxonomy): domain Eukaryota; kingdom Metazoa; phylum Chordata; class Mammalia; order Chiroptera; family Vespertilionidae; genus Myotis; species Myotis lucifugus. The sequence continues at coordinate 4,874,618 of NW_005871067.1, read as the reverse complement.
ATGATGATTTAAATAACGTGCAGTTTGCCCAAGAACGTGTGGTCCCTGGTGTATGTCTTAGAGATTTCTATGCGGTACGCAATGTGTTAAGATCAGTCCTATAACACCAAGGAGCCTTAGGTCACCTAAACAGTGATTTTCAAGTACAAAAAGATCTCATACACAGATAATTGACTGTGAAATGTTTGCACATGGCCATTGGGGTACTAGAAGAAAGCAAAATGTCTTTAAATACTTAATGGTAAAATTTTCCTTCAGCAAGGAATTATGAAAATCTCATTTGTAAAAACTGAATACCTTTAAAGGAAAACTCTGCATTTGTTAAACTGTAGTTCAATGGACTACCCATGTAGATGTTTGATCTCATTTAAATATGTTTTCCCTTTTTAAAAAGATCACTTTCAGTTTGGATCTTTGCTGTGAGATAAACATTTTTAAATTGTTATTTGATGGGAAGAAGCACTTTTACTTTTTTATCTGCAGGTTATAGATAGTTTGTGAGATGAGTGACTTAGAAGATGACGATGTCCCCCAGCTTTCTTCCCACGCCTTAGCAGCTCTCCAGGAATTCTATGCTGAGAAGAAGCAATGTGCCTACCCAGGTGGAGATGACAAATACAATGTTGGGAGAATAGAAGAGAATTGGGTGAGTAAATGCATTCCATATATATTCAGAAATATTGGTGTGGAACCTGTTCTGAACCTAGTTCAGGGTTTGTCTATATCCATCTGATACCCAAAGCTTTGTCACCTGTCATTCGGGAGCTGATAACCTATTTGGGGAACTAGGACAGAAAGCTGTCCAGGAATATCGCATAAATGCAGATTTTCCTGGTCATGAACTTGCAAGCTTGATGATCAGTGGATGGGACTTTTCAGACGGGAATAGCATGTCATGTCCCACACAAAGATGTGACTCCTTCCTGTATGCAGATGCATTCTATTTGTATTTATAGATAGAGCTCAGCAATCCTGTAGAAAGGGAAAAAATATCATGGTAGTAAATGGGGTAACTGAACTTAAACATGTAATGAAACATTAATGAAAAGGAGTTCAGATGATATTAATAGTTTCTGGTGTATAGTGTGCATTTTAATTATATTGTATGGTCCAAATAAAAATAGGAAGTGAAAGAGAAAAAAGTTGAGTTGAGGGAAACTTCTAACATAAGCTCAGATGTAAAAAATTAAAATTTTTTTGCAGGAGATAGTTGAGAATTAGATGAAGCTTGAATTTTCTGTGACTCCCTTAGATAATAGATTTGTCTTCCTCCCTTTGCAACTAGAATGAAGCTTTGTATGTTGGTGTGTTTTCTACAGTCTTTTACATTTTATGTCAAGTTTGGGTTTCTTATATAAAATTTTTCTATTTACCACCTGTTTGAAACTGACTGTGATAAAAATATTTCTCTCCATTCTTTGAATGTTCCATCTACGCAAAGCCTCTTTCCCACTGTTTGTTTCTTTGTGTTTGTCTTCTAGCTTGGTGCTTCTATAGATAGAAAGCATCAGACAACTGAAGAACTGCAATATTCTTGAGTCATCTTTCTCTTTTCCTTCTGCTTAATTTTTAAAACTATGTACTCTGTTCTGATTCTAAAAGTAATCTATACAAAATATATGAACAAAAAAAAAGTAAAAGTTAGTCCTACCTGGTTGGGTAGCTCAGTAGGTTGGACTGTTATCCTGTATACCTAAAGGTTGAGGGTTCAATTCCTGGTTAGGGCACATACCTATGTTACAGGTTCGATCCCTTGTTGGGGCAAGTTCGGGAGTCAGTCAATGTTTCTTTCTCACATAGATGTTTCTCTGTCCCTCTCTCTCTCCCTCTCTCTCTAAAATCAATAAACATATCCTCTGGCAAAGATTAAAAAGAAAAGTCCTAATTCCACTACCTAGAATTAACAATTCTTATAATTTTGACACTTTTCAGTTATTTCCAATTACAGTTGACATTCAATATTTTATTAGTTTCAGTTATGCAAGCATAGTGGTTAGACATTTATGTAACTTATGAAGTGATTACCCCAATAAGTCTAGTACTTATCTGGCACCATACATAGTTATTACAATATTGTTGACTATATTCCTTATGCTGTACTTTACATCCCTGTGACTATTTTTTAACTGCCAATTTGTGCTTTTTTTTTTTCATTTGACAAATATTTAAATCATTTATTGCTGTTAAGTTACAGCATTTCAGAATACACACTGCATGGAAATGAATACTTTTCAGACCCTGGGTGTGAGATCTTAAGGGTGTAGCCAGCTGTGGGTTGTCTCACGGTCATTACAGAACAAGTCAAGAGTTCTGAGCACTCAGGTCCTAAGAGTCACCGACTTTGTTCTCTTCCGTTGCTCGTTCAGTAAATTCTAACAGATAACAAACACAGCTTCAGAGAAAGCATCGCTGGGAATCACGGAAATGACTGCCTGTGCGACTACTCATTCGGGGGAGGAGGAGAGTAGTCAGTACTTGTGAGGCAGCCGGGGGTGGTTCAGGGGCTCTGGGGCTCTCGCTGTCTCGCGGGAATGGTCGGGTCAGTAAAAACAGCAAAACAGTGCTCAGCCAGGCTTCCTCAGCAGGACTGTCCTGATGACGGAGCCGAGCCCGTGGCTCAGCAGCGGCAGAGCCTCCCTGCCCGGCGCCAGCCCCTCCCTGCCGGTGGTTACGCTGCTGCCTTCTTACTCCTCTTGTGTTTGATGAGCGCCCGCCCTGGGGGAGCGGGGCCACCTCGGTGGCGTGGCACACGAGCAGGAGCCAGTTGTGAGGCAGCACCTTGTAGGCAAATCTTCTTAGCTCCAGAGTTACAGAGAGGGCGAAAGTCAACTCTCACAGAAATTCTCCGAAATTTTACATGTCTTTATAGAGGACAATGGGGGGACCCAGTGTGACTTCCTGGCCCCACAAAGTCAAGCTCAATATGTAGACCCGGGAATCCTGGTTCCGGACTGTCGAGCAGCTTTCTGCACTTTCCAAAGCACCCGCACAGGAATTCCGCCTGAAGGCCTCCTCTCTCCGCTGGCGGAGTGTGCGCGGTCGACGCCGCAGACGCCTGCGCCTTGCCGCCCTCGCCGCCCTCGCCGCCCTCGCCGCCCTCGCCGCCCTCGCCGCCCTCGCCGCCCTCGCCGCCGCTCCTCGGAGCCCTACAGCCCCGGCCCAGCGGACAGAAGGGACACCCAATTTGTGCTTTTTAATTCCCTCATATGTTTCACCCAGCCCCCTGAACCCTCTCCCATCTGACAACCATGTGTTCTATCTCTATGAGTCTATTTCTGTTTTGTTGGTTCATTTATTTTGTTCTTTAGATTCCACATATAAGTGAAATCATATGGCATTTGTCTTTCTCTGACTTACCTCACTTAGCATAATACCCTCTAGGTCCATCCATATGATCACAGATGATAATGTTATCGGTGAAAGGAGGTATCCCTTTCCCCACTGAGTGCTTGTGGTTGGGTCCTTATGTTATCTTGAGAAAAAGAATTTTCCGAGACTCGCATGGGAGGATGAGTGATTTTTATTTGTGTGGAATTATATCCCTGGGTTTGTAAAGTCCCATTTCCCTTAGTTCAGTCCTAGAAGATGTACAGCTGAGGATTCAATAAAGGTAGAAGCAAAACCAGTGTCCAAGTTTCTGTTCCATATTGTAGCTGGGTCCAGATTAGCACTAAGGTAGTTGAAGTCCATTAGAGGAGGCTGAATGTAGGAGAGTGAGAGCCCTGCAAGCCAGGAGTCAAGTGCAAGCAAGCCAAGAGCAAGAGAGAGTGAGCTCCTTTGTTTAGGAGATTAAGTATCTCAAATCTTTCTGTGCTTGCAGTGGCCATGCCTACTGTGGCCATTGACCTGTTCCCAGGTGTGACTGACAGACAAGTACCTTCCCAATTTCACCCAGACTTTACTGGGATTGTGGCTGTTCTCCACCTGTGCAGTCCCTTCCCCCATTGATCTGCAGGGAATAGACCTGGGTAATATTAAATTGCAGCTTCCTGGCAAAAGTTGCACAAATGACATGCCTATATTATTTGGCCTTCCCTTTGTACCTTTACTTTGATTTATAACTGGATTAATTACAACAGTATCATTAAGATTTCATTTAAAAAATATGTTTTTTGATTTTAGCGAGAGGAAGGGAGAGGGAGAGAGGGATAGAACCATCAGTGATGAGAGAGAATCATTTATCGGCTGCCTCCTGCACATCCTGTACTGGGGATTGAGCCCACAACCCAGGCATGTGACCTGACCAGGATTCAAACCATGACCTCCTGGTTCATGGGTTGATGCTCAACCACTGAGCAATACTGGCTGGGCAAGATTTCATTCTTTTTTATGGCTGAGTATTATGCCATTGTATATAGGCATTTATCTTCTTTATTATCTATCGATGGGCACCTAGGTTGCTTCCATATTTTGGCTGTTGTAAATAATGATGCATTGAATATATGGATGCATATATCTTTCAAATTAGTGTAACACATTGATTAAGACTAAGATTTTTATTTTTTTAAATGATGCAAGGACAGCTAAAACACATCACTGTGCTCTGACAAAAATGTGGGAGAAGGGCAGCTCAGTAGCCAACCATCAGAAAACTCTACTGCCTCCCAAATCAAGTGAAGCAGAAGCCCTACATACTACGTCCATGGAGGATTTTCTATAGGCAAAGAGGGAATCAGAGGTTGGAGTTTTTGCAGTAGCTAAGAATGGTTAGACATGGACATGTAGACATAAATGTACACAGACATGAGTTCATAGGTACAGATATCCAAATTAATATGTATATTTCATCTTTGGAAACATTTTTTTTCTTGATATTTTCTAGGTAAACAATCATATAACATGCAAATATTAGCAGTTTTACTTCTTTATTTACTATTATTTTCTTGTGTTAATGCAAATGTTGAGTAATATATTGAAAGCAGACAGTCTTGCTTGCTTCTAATCATATGGGGAAAATGTTAGGTCTCTCACTCTCTGAGTATGATATTGGCTGTTGTTTTTTTCTAGATGCCCTTGGTAAATTTGAAGGAGTTCCCAACTCCTAATTTGCTAAGAGTTTTGTTTTAAGCCCAAGTGCCCATCATTAGATGAGTGGATAAAAAAGCTGTGGTACATTTATTCCATGGAATACTATGCAGCAGTAAAAAAGAAGAATCTCTTACCCTTTGAGACAGCATGGAGGGACCTGGAGAGTAACATGCTAAGTGAAATAAGTCAGTCAGGGAAAGACAAGTATCACATGATCTCACTCATATGTGGAATCTTTATTTATTTATTTATTTATTTTTTATTAAATCTTTATTGTTCAGATTACATTTGTTCCTCTTTTTCCCCCCCCATAACTCCCCTCCTCCCAGTTCCCGCCCCACCCTCCGCCCTCACTCCCCACCCACTGTCCTCATCCAAAGGTGCACGATTTTTGTCCAGTCTCTTCCCGCATCTCCCATTCTCCTTTCCCCCCCAAGAATAGTCAGTCCATTCCCTTTCTATGTCCCTGATTCATTATAATCACCAGTTCATTCTGTACATCAGATTATTTATTCACTTGATTCTTAGATTCACTTGTTGATAGATGCATTTTTGTTGTTCACAATTTGTATCTTTACCTTTTTCTTCTTCCTCCTCTTCTTAGAGGATACCTTTCAGCATTTCGTATAATACTGGTTAGTGGGGGATGAACTCCTTTAGCTTTTCCTTATCTGTGAAAGCTCTTTATCTGACCTTCAAATTCTGAATGATAGCTTTTGCTAGATAAGGTAATCTTGGTTGTAGGATCTTGGTATTCATCACTTTGAAGATTCTTGCCACTCCCTTCTGGCTGCAAAGTTTCTGGTGGAGAAGCAGCTGACAGTCATATGGGTATTTCCCTTGTAGGTAAATGAAGTCTCTTTTCTCTTGCTGCGTTTTAAGAGTCTCTCTTTGGGAGTTTGCTCTTGGCATTTTTAATTATGATGTTGTTCTGTGTGTGGTCCTCTTTGGGTGCACTAGTGTGTGCGGGTCCCTGCACTGTCTTGGGACTTGTGAGCCCATATCCTTCCACCGGTCGGAGAAAGTTTTCCGGCTACATTCCCACAGATAAGGTTTTCAAAGCCTTGCGGGACACACGCCCCAGGGACCCCAAAAAAATGTG
>NW_005871067.1:4810943-4868125 GCF_000147115.1 Myotis lucifugus | reverse complement strand
AAGAAAAAATAATAAAAACATAGTCTCACTCTGGATGCTAATTAACCGAGGTGCTTGAGTGCAATATATAGCATGCCCGTGGCCACAGACAATGGGATGGTGAGGGCCTGGGATGCGGGGTGGGGTGGGCTGCAGGGGGCCAATGGGGGGAAGAGGGGGACATTTGTAATACTTCCAACAATAAAGAATTATTTTTTGTTTAAGTTTTGTTTTAATTATAAAGGGGTGTTGAATTTTGTTAAATGCTTTTCTTTTTGCATTTATTGAAATGATCATGTATTTTTTGGAAATATTTAAAATCTGGGTTTATGAAATATCAGTGTACACTGGCAGCATACTCACACCACTGTCATTCAGGGGAGAAATGGGCCTCTTGCATTGCAGAGGAATCCACTTTTTCCATTAAAATAAGATAATTTATAAATGTGAGTAGATAATTAAGGCTCACTAGAAATTTAAAAGGAAATAATCAGCATGAATAGAAGGACACCATGAAAAACAAACAACTTGCCCCTAAGGGAAAAACAAGTAATTCAGTAAACATTCCTCAGGTAAAGACAGGAGGCCACAGAAAAGGGGTAGGACCTGGGCATCTCTGTGGTGGTGTTTCACACGTTCTCCAATCCTCTGTATTTGTGATCCTGATAGTTGCTAGTTGAATCTAGACTAGAGGCTTAATCAGATTCAGGTTTAGTGTTTTGGGCAGTACTCATACACTTGTGGGGATGTGTTCTTCCATCAGGAGAAACATTGACTGCTTGTCTTCTTTTGTGGTATGAGCAGCCAGTGGTACCCAGTGCATCAATTCCATACTTAGTTAGGGCCTTCTATTTTTTTAAAAAAATTTTTTTTCAATTACAGTTTACATTCAATGTGCTAGTTTCAGAATGATGGTTAGACGATATGGTTTACATAGTGGTCCCTCCAATATTTTGAATATCTACCTGGCACCATACCTAGTTATTACAATATTATTGGCTACATCCCTATGCTCTACTTGACATCCCCGTAACTATTTTGTGACTACTAATTTGTATTTCTTAATACCTTCACCCTTTTCACCCAGTCCCCTAACTCTCCCACCCCTCTGGAAACCATCAGTTTGTTCTGTATGTCTATCAGTCTTTCTATTTTGTTCTATTCATTTATTTTGCTTTATAGATTCCACATATAAGTGAGATCATGGTATTTTTCTTTCTTTGTCTGACTTATTTCACTTAGCATAATACATTCTAGGTCCATTCATGCTGTTGCAAATGGTAAGATTTCATTCTTTTTTAAAATAAAACTATGTTTTATTGATTTTTAGAGAGAGAAAAACATCAAACTGAGAGAGAAACATCCATCAACTGCCTACTCTATGCAACCTGAACCTGCAGTCTGGGCATGTACCGTTATTAGGATTCAAACTGGCAACTTTTTGATGCACGGGATGATGCTCAACAACTGAGCCACACCGGCCAGGGCAGATTTCATTCTTGTTTATGGCTGAGTAATATTCCATTATAGATATGTACCACAGCTTTTTTTATCCACTCGTCTTGGCCACTTGATGTGAGAGAGAAATACCAATTTGCTGCCTCCTGCATGCTTCCACTGGGGATCGAGCCTTGCAACTGGGCATGTGCCCTGACCAGGAATTGAATCAGCGACATTTTGGTGCATGGGATGACACTCAACTCACTGAGCAACACTGGCCAGGGCCTCTGCCCACTTTTTAATTTGATTGTTTGTTTTTTTGATGTTGAGTTGTATTACTTTTTTAAAAATATATATTTTATTGATTTTTTACAGAGAGGAAGAGAGAGGGATAGAGAGTTAGAAACATCGCCTCTTGCACACCTCCTACTGGGGATGTGCCTGCAACCAAGGTACATGCCCTTGGCCGGAATCAAACCTGGGACCTTTCAGTCCGCAGGCTGACGCTCCATCCACTGAAGCAAACCGGTTAGGGCAGTTGTATTACTTCTTTATAAATGTTGGATATTAACCCCTTATTGGATGTATCATTGGCAAATATCTTTTCCACTCAGTAGGCTGTCTTTCATTTTGTTGAAGGTTTCCTTCGTTGTGCAAAAACTTTTTAGTTTGAGGTATATCATAAAATATATGGCTCAAAGGAATGTCCAAGATTTTACTGCCTATGTTTTCTTCTAGGACTTTTATGGTTTTGAGTCTTATATTTGAGTCTTTAATCCATTTTGAGTTTATTTTTATATACAGTGTAAGCAGATGGTCTAGTTTCAGTTTTTTTTGCATGTATCTGTTCCTTTTTTCCCAGCACCATTTGTTGAATAGACTGTCTTTACCCCATTGTATGTTCTTATCTCCTTTGTCATATATTAAGTGGCATGTAAGTGTGGTTTTATTTCTGGGCTTTCTATTCTGTTTCATTGATCTATGTGTCTGTTTTGATTATTATAGCATTGTAGTATAGTTTGATATCAGATAATGTGACACCTCCAACTTTGCTCTCCTTTCTCAAGATTGCTGTAGCTATTTGGATCTTTTGTGGTTCCACATAAATTTTTAGATTTTTTCTAGTTCTGTAGAGAACACCATTGGTATTTTGATAGGAATTGCATTGAATCTATAGATTCCTTTGGGTATTATGGACTTTTTTCTTTAAGATTTTTTATTGATTTTTACAGAGGGAGGAAGAGAGAGAGAGAGAGAAATATCGATGAGAGGGGAAACATCGATCAGCTGCTTCTTGGCATGCCCCCACCAGGGATCAATTCCCCAACCCCAGGATGTGCCCTGACCGGAAATGGAACTGGCAACCTCTTGGTGCATGGGTTGACACCCAACCACTGGGCCACGTTGGCTGGGTTGGAATTTTTTTATTTTTTTTTTTTAAAATGTTTTATTGATTTCAGATCAGAAGGGAGAGGATAGAGAGTTGTCAAGATGCATAGAATGATCCCTGACTACAGGCATTTATCATCTGGTGGGAGAAGGAAACTGTTATGCAACATAACATAATGCAGGTTCTTAAAATAGAGTACAATGCCATGGAAGAGGAAAAGAATAAGGACATAATGATCGCAAGGTCAAGGGGGGTCCTTCCAGGGCAGGAAACATTTCACTTAGGCCTTGTAGAATGAGGTGTGGGAAAGGAGGAAGCCATGGCATGTTCAGGATGAGGGAGCTGCCAAATCACTAAAAAAATTGTTTTTATTTTTGCTGCTTTGATTGGGTGTTTTATGCTACCTTGCCTTGCGAATTGTTGATTCGATTTTCTGCTTCATCCAACCTACTGTTTAGTCCTTCTATTGTAGTCTTAATTTTAGATATTGTAGTCTTCATTTCTGACTGGTTCTTTTTGTGGTTTCTATGTCGCTTTTTATGCTTATTATCTCTTTGTTGAAGTTCTCACTACTGAGTTCATCCATTCTTCCTCTAAGTTCCTTGAACATCCTTATAACCATTGTCTTGAACTGTGTGTCTGGTAGATTGCTTGCCTCTATTTCATTTAGTTCTTTTTCTAGAGATTTCTCCTGTTCTTTCATTTGGGGCATGTTTCTTTGTCTCCCCATTTTATCTGCCTCTGTGTGGTGGGGTAGGAGTTCTGTGTATTAGGTAGATCTGCTTTGTCTGCCAGTTTTGGTAGAGTGGCCTTATGTATTAGGTATCCTGTGGGGCCCAGTGGTGCAGTATCCTTGATCACCTGAGCTGGGTGCTCCACAGGTGTTCTTTGCCTGGGTTATGAGTCCTCCTGTTGTAGTTGAGTCTTGATTACTGTTGGCCCATCTGTGGGTGGGGTTGACCCTCAGGCTGTCTGACTGTGAGGATTGACCCCAACCACAGTATATGAGCTATTGTGCAGGGGGCTGACCCTATGAAGCAGAATTTGTCCCAGTAGGGTCTGGTGCTTGCCGAGATCTTCCTTTGGATGTGCCTTTTGTGGAACTAATCAGGTGGTGTTCTTTTGTGCTTTGAAGCCAGCTCCAGGGTGTGTTGGTTCTGGGGCCTCTTGGGAGAGACTCATGTGCAGGTCAATGTCAGATGCTGCCTGTGACCTGAGGTGCCTGGTAGGAGCTACAAAGCAATCCACAGGTGATGGCTGCTTCTGTCTGGGACTGGATGCATGTAGTAGGGGCCAGCCCTTTTTGTGTCTCTGACCTTCTTACCAGTCTTGGTCTGGCTATTCTATAAATCCTTGGTTATAAGACTTCTCTTCAGCTAGTCTTCAGTTTGTTATTCAGGTTGATTGTTCTATAATTTAATTGTAATTCCAGTGTGTTCCTAGAAGGACTTGAGTATAACTTCTACCTACTCCCTGCCATCTTGGATCCCTGTTTGTCTATTAATTTAAAATCAACCGAAGGACTTGTATGCATGCATATAAGCATAATCAATGGACGTAAGACACTGGGGGTTAGGGGGTGAGGGCATGTGCCGGGGGGCAGGGGAGGCCGGGGGGAGGTCAATGGTGAAAAAAAGGAGTCATATGTACTACTATTTGTAATACTTTAAACAATAAAATAAAATTTTAAATAATTTCAAAAAATTGGCTTTAAGAAGAAAAAGGGAAATATTAAGTATATGCACAGGTTTAAATTAAAGGAACCAAATTTATGCTAATTCTAAAATGATCTGAACTCATCCCTCTGCTACAGCAATTGAGCCAGTTTTGGTACAGTCCGGAAACTGCTTTGCGCCTTGCTAAGGAAGTGACTGCGGCTGCTGGGGAAGGTGGAAGGTGAGATTCAAATTTTGTTTCTTTTTTGTTTAATCTAAATTAATATTTTCAATGTCCTTCCTCGATGAGAGATGGTTTGTAAGAAGTCTGACTCATAATCTGCAAAGTTTGTAGTTCATGATTTATAGAATATGAGGAATAAGAACTGCTATAATAACAAGTTTAGGGGCACCCAGAAATGTATGCATTGTAGGATGTCTTATCTCTGTCCTGTATTTTAATATTTGCTAACCTGCTCCTTACTTTTATACCCTTACAGTTTGTTTTAAGAGAAAAAAATCTTAATACTTGACTTTTTGAAATTTTAAGAATGTAGGTTTTCTTTTTTTTTAACTTGGTTTTCATTTTTATCAAGACTTTACATGCATAGCCCTGGCCCAGTGGCTCATTTGGTTAGAGCATTGCCCCATACACCTAGAGGTTGTGGGTTCCATTACCAGTCAGGGCACATACCTAGGTTGTGGGTTCAATCCCCAGTCAGGGCGCATACAGGAGCCAACCAATTTTCCTCTCACATTGATGTTTCTCTCTCTCTCTTGCTCTCTCCCTGCCTCTCTCTCTAAATCAATAAACATATCCTCGGGTGAGGATAAAAATCCACAAAACTTTACATGCATGTAATTGAACATCGAATGGTCCTAAAAAGCTGGTTCAGACTTTATTACTTCCACAGATGTGCATGCTTTCTGTCCATGCTCCCAATAGTATTGTTTCCAGATTTGGGTTATAACAGGGTTCATATTGTTCTTTACAGCTGAACCTTTTACTTTTTTCTTATTGTAAAATTATGTTTTCTATTTTTTTATGTGTTTCTATGTCCATATCACCTACTAACCATCAAATTCTTCCCCAGTTATGCATATCTCCTATCTATAAATGCAAAAATATTTCAACTCCTTGAAAAATATTACCTCATGGCTTTACCAAGCTGGTTGATTTCTAGCTTTGTTACAGTTCTTATCTTGGTATCTTTCTTCACCATCATGCTCATAGTCCTTTTTCCTCTCTTTTATTTTGGATTTCCAGTTTCCTATACCCCAGTCCTCATTTTGCAGCCTTAATCTGGGTTAGGTCCATCCTTCAATAGCTTCCACAAAAAAGATATGTGGGAAGGGAATTTTTCAAACCTTTCATTTCTGGCTCTAGCTGGTTTGGCTCAGTGGATAGAGCGTCAGCCTGCAGACTGAGGGGTCCCGGGTTCGATTCCAGTCAAGGGCACATGCCTGGGTTGCGGGCTCCATCCCCAGTGGGGGATGTGCAGGAGACAGCCAATCAATGATTCTCTCTCATCATTGATGTTTCTATCTCTCTCTCCTTCTCCCTTCCTCTATGAAATAAATTAAAAAATATTTTTAAAAACACCCTTTCATGTCTGAAAATGCCTTTATTCCACTCTTACTCTCAATTGTAATAGTTTTGCTGGGTATGTAATTCCAGGTTTTGAGGACATTGCTTCCTGGCCTCCAAGTATCCATAGGTGCTGTTGAGAAATCCCATGCTGTTCTGAGTTCTTGCAGGAAACCCATTTTTTCCTTGCTCAGTGCAAACTTGGTTTTTTTTCTTAATTCCTAATATTTGATGTGTCCTGGTGTAGAGTATTCCCCTCTCGTGCTGGGTGGGGAGCTCTTTCAATCTCATTTCCTTCAGTTTGGGAAAACTGTCTTAAGCCTATTTCCTCCCCCACTGTTTTTTCTCTTCCTCTTTCTAGAACTCCTGTTATTTGAATGTTGGACCTGATCTACTTTCCTTACTGTCTTCTTTTCCACCTGTTGTCTTTTTTACCTTACTTTCTGGGAATATTCCTCAACTTTATTTTCTAAATTCTCTGCTGAGTTTACCATTTCTGTTGTCATATACATATTCATTTACAGCTCTCTTTTGGGGTCTCTGAATATATATTTATTTATTTTAAACTTTATTGATTGATTTTTAGAAAGAGAGGAAGGAGGAGAGGGAAACATCTATTTATTGTTCCACTTATTATTGCATTCATTGGTTGTGATGAATATTCATTATTTTATCTTGTTTATCCTTCTGAGGATATTAATTACAAGATTTTTTTAAAAGTTTTCTTCTCCCCACTTAATCTGCTTACTACAATGTGCCTTTTCTGTTCATTTATTTTGGTCTCTAATATTAAATGTTTTCCTTGAATGTCCATTGACCTTCACCGGCCACTCAGATTATGTCGGAAAGCTGTGACACATGGCAGAACTTTCTTGCTTAATCTCTGCAGTTGGATGACCTAGGGGAGCTATTCCTAGGGAATCCCAGTGTCACTCTGAGTCTTTTCCTCTGGGGCTGGTCAGAGCTCTAGGAAGAGTCTTCTAATTCTTCCCTGGAAGTTATGTGTGTTGTGACATCATCTGGGGGACCACATTACTGAGAGGGCTGAAGGCCCTAGCATCCAGTGGGTTTAACTTAATCCTTGTCATTGCCACACTGTACCACATTACTAGTTGTGCTGGCACTCCCTTTTTGTCCCCCAATCCAGAGACCATCCCTCCAGGTTTCTATCTCCTGGGAGGAGGAGGAGAGTCTTGGGAATTACTGTCTGCCTACATGGACCTTCAGCAGCTTCTTGAGTTACTGGTCTGCAGATCCTGAGCCTTGGGTGCGCTGATGGAGATAAGGTTGCTCCCCAGCTTTCCTGGCTGCCAGTTCAGGATTTGGTGTTTGGGTCTGCCAAGTCAGATAGCATTCTCCACTGTTTTCCAGCTTTCTATGTGTGTTTCTTTTGTCTCTTCTCACATTCTCTTTCTCTTCTTGGCTTCAACAACAAAACAGAATCTTACTTGTGGTATATTGAGTGGACTTCATGAAGGTGCAAATCTACATTCCCATCCACCATCTTTAACTAGAAGTCCCAAGTTTCTCTTTTTTTTTTCTGTTTTCTTTTTAAATCACATGTAGTTGTTTATTAGGTTTTTCTCAATGACAGTGTTTTTTATACATTTTTTTTCTTTTTTCCGTTAATATGAGGGCTTCGGATGCAACTTTTAATTTTTTCTGACAGGCATCTTCAGAGAGGAAGGGAGAGAGAAAGATAGAAATACCAGTGATGAGAGAGAATCATTGATCAGCTGCCTCCTACACACACCCCCTACTGGGGATCGAGCCCGCAACCCAGGCATGTGCCCTTGACTGGAATCGAACCTGGGGCCCTTCACTCCACAGGCGCACGCTCTATCCACTGAGCCAAACCAGCTAGGGCAATAATCTTAAAGATGAGTAAAAGTGGGAGCATTTATTGAGTAATTGCTGCCTGTCCTGTCCTCTGTGTCAGCAGTTTATGAGGGTCACCTTGTTTAGTTCTCACACCCCTGTGAGGTAGTTACCATTAGATTCTCTATTCTAAAGACAGAGCTGAGGCTCAAGAGATTCAGCCACTTGCACAAGGAAACTTAGGAGTGAGTTGCCCTAGGACCCCACCATGACAAACCCCATTGTCCCCCTGGGTTCACCACACTCTGCTCCCTCCTTCTTGCATCTGAGACACTTTTCTGCTGCCTTGTACATCCTTCAGAATATTTTAGAGAAATTCTGCTTGGCAACAAGCTCAGATTTAGTTGGTCTGAAACTACCTTTATTTCATCCTCTTTCTTGGGTGATAGTTCATTGTGCATATGATTGCTGCTTGTTATCCCCGCACAGTGAAGACATCTGGCCCTCTACCTTCACTCTCCCTCCTTTCCCCCAAACTCTGGCAGCATCCTGGGCTGAAGCTCTGATTGCCCCTGTCACCCAGACGGACATGCACATTTTCCACAGATGCATATGTGCCATCATCAGGCTGTTACATACTTCAAGAGTTTTTGGACCAAGCAGCCTATCTAGCTAGCTTGGGTGCCTAATGTGCACGTGTACAGAAATGACCCTCACAGGTTTAAGGCTGAGTTTAATTTTTAAAAGTACTGTTTTGAATGATAATATATATGCATGATAAATATCTAAAAGTTCTAAAGGGGATTGAGAAAATGTTATCCTCCTTCCTCATTATCTCCAGGCCCCCAGTTCTCCTCCTGTGAGGCAGCCATGGTCTCTGGCTCTTGTGCCTCTGAGCATATTTTCTCACACTCATGCAAATGTCTTTTTGCCCCTTGTGTTCCTGGAGTGTCTTGGGGGTGTGATGTTACATAACATTCCATTGTAACAGATGGACCACAATCAACTCAATAGTTCAGTATTTATTTCTAGCTTCTTTCGCAGTTGGTTTTAAAAGTTAACTATTGGGCCCTGTCCGGTGAGCTCAGTGGTTAGAGTGTCAGCCCATGCACCAAAGAGTCTCGGGTTCGATTCCTGGTCAAGGGCATGTACCTGGGTAGTAAGTTCAATCCTCGGTTGGAGCGAGGCAACCAATCGATGTCTTTCTCCCATCTCTCTCTCTCTCTCTCTCTCTCTCTCTCTCTCTCTCTCTCTCCCTCTCTCTCTCATCTCTCTCTTTTTCTCTGTCTCCTCTTCATTCCCTCTCTTTCCACTCTCTCTAAACATCAATGGAAAAATATCCCTGAATGAAGATTAACAAAAAAAGAGTTAACTATTGGGACAGTGCTTACCTGTTCATAAACTGTAGGCTGCTGGTAATAATTTCCTTATACAGAAAAGCAGCAGAGCCCTAGCTGGTGTGGCTCAGTAAATAGAGCGTCAGCCTGCGGACTGAAGGGTCCTGGGTTTGATTCCGGTCAAGGGCACATGTCTGGGTTACAGGCTCGATCCCCAGTAGGGGGCGTGCAAGAGGCAAATAATCAATGGTTCTCTCTCATCATTGATGTTTCTCTCTCTCTTCCTCTCCCTTCCTCTCTAAAATCAATAAAAATATATATATTTTTAAAAAGCTGCAGAAATTTAAAGTAGCTTTTCTGTACTGAGACCTCATTTTAATGTATTTTTTTTGAAAACTGGAGTTGCTAAAGCAGTTATTTGGGGTTTTCCTCTCAAGATTATGAATATCACGAAGTAACTTCAAAATATTTAGTTTGAGATTAACAGTATTTGACGTAAATGTTAAAGGAACGTGAAATAGGTAAATTTAGACTTTGGGCTACCTGATTTTGCCTTTATATGTTCCTAATGTTTTACATTTTTTACTATAAAGAGCACGTGTATCACTTTTGTACCTTAACATTATGAGTTTCAGATTTTTAAATACCAGATTCCTTAAAAGTGAGGCATTTTGTTTTCTCTCACAATTTACTGCTGTCACGTTAGTTGCAGTGTTATTTCCTTTAGGAAGATGTGTGCCTAGGACCTCTGGTGTTTAGTGAAGTTGTCTAACGTTGGAAGCTGTCTACCGGAGCTCTTTGTGCACATATTCACTTTGTTTTCCAGGGTGGCCTGTGTGAGCACCCCTAGTGTTTACCAGAAACTGAGAGAGCTGCACAGAGAAGACTTGGCTGTATACCTCTTTGAGTATGACAGAAGATTCTCCATTTATGGAGAGGAGTTTATCTTCTATGATTACAATAATCCACTGGACTTCCCTGTAAATATTGCCCATCATAGTTTTGACATTGTCATAGCGGATCCCCCCTATCTTTCTGAGGAATGTCTCAGGAAAACCTCAGAAACCATCAAGTACCTGACTCAGGGCAAGATTCTGCTGTGCACAGGTAGGTGCTGGCCTGCCATCTCATAAAGGTTGATAATGGTGGATATTCAAGCCTCAGCTGTCAAGAGTTGAAAGATCTTAGAACTCACATCCTGAATCTACCACTTGTTGTGTGACCATAAACAGGCTTTGTAACCTCTCTCTGCCCCCGTTTCCTCATCTGTGAATATGGGGCTGGTAATGCTGCCTGACTTCCAGTGTTGGAGGACTGAGTGCCTGACACACATTGGGTGGGATTGCATGTGGTGAATATTCATCATGGTCGTCATCATTAGTTAAAGTAGCCTCTGCACTTGATGTTGAATCTGTGGCGTTAACGTGGATTGCCTGGGGTTACAAGTTAGGCATTAGATCGGGTTTGTTATAGCAGAACAGTGTTCTTTCCGGGGAGATTGAGATACACTATTTTCTTAAGATGGATGTAGTGAAATCTGACACAGAACTAAAACTATAACTACCTCTATGGTCTGGGCAGCCTGGTGTCCAGGCCCTGAGTGCAGTCCCCTGCTCCTGTACCCAGCCTGTGGCCGTGCTTCTGCCTGGAGCACCCTGGGCTGAGCAGTGGAGCTGTTCTTCTGGTTGTCGAGTTGTAGACTTAGTCAAAAACACAACTCTTGTTCACACAACTAGTATTTACTTATTAATGCATAGCTGTGACTAGCCCTTTGTGCCAGCTGACAGGCAGATTGCCTGACCTCATGGAGCATACATTTGGTTTTAGGGGACAGATTAAAAAATGTAATACAACAGAAGAAATGAATTCCTAATTTTGATAAGTATATGAAAAAAATCAGAGAAAGACAGGCTGGCATAGAGTCAGGGGGCTGTACTTCAGATCCACGAGTTCTCTGGGCTGAGCTGCATTGCAGCAGTGGCCTCAAGGGGAGTTCGATGAGAGGGCCCCAGCAGGTGCTGGTGAGAGTTGAAATTTTCTTTTACAGTGTCCAGCCCCAAAGGAACAAGATCCAATTTGTCTAAACAAGTTCACTTTAACTTTGTACCAAAAAGATTTATGGGGGTGAGTGGACGTAGCTCTGGATGAGGTTGGAGAGGAAACTAAAAGAATGTGCTGTGCTCTGCATGTGGGAAGTGAGAAAGGGGAGAATCCAGGATGAGTCCTGGGTTCCTACCTGTGCAGCACTTGCTATCATAGGCATCGAGGAACAGGTGCTTGGCAGCATCTGGGGTGATATCCACAGCGGTGGGCAGTGCAAGACAGGCAGTGGGGTGAGGAAGGGGGTCTGAGGGAGAAACAGTTTGGTCATCCAAAGGTTGATGTGAATATATTCCTATGAGTTTACAAGATTGGATATTACTGAAAAGGGGATTCTTTGTTTTTAACATTGTTTAAAGTATTACAAATAGTAGTACATATGTCTCCTTTTTCCCCCATTGACCTCCCTTACCCCCTGGCACATGCCACACCTCCCTCCCACCCCCATCCCCAGTGTTTGTATCCATTGGTTATGCTTACATGCATGCATAAAAATCCTTCGGTTGATCTCTTACACCCCCCCCCCCCCCCGCAACCCTCCCCTGCCTTCCCGCTGTAGTTTGACAGGCTGTTCGATGCTTTTTTGTCTCTGTATCTATTTTTGTTCATCAGTTTATGATGTTCCACAAATGAGTGATATCATGTGATATTTATCTTTCTCTGACTGGGCTTATTTCACTTAGCATAATGCTCTCCATGTCCATCCATGTTGTTGCAAATGTAAGAATTCCTTCTTTTTTACAGCAGCGTAGTATTCCATTGTGTAGATGTACCACAGTTTTCTAATCCACTCATCTGCTGATGGGCACTTAGGCTGTTTCCAGATCTTAGCTATTGTAAATTGTGCTGCTATGAACATAGGGGTGCATATATCCTTTCTGATTGGTGTTTCTGTTTTCTTGGAATATATTCCTAGAATTGGGATCACTGGGTCAAATGGCAGTTCCATTTTTAATTTTTTGAGGAAACGCCATACTGTTTTCCACAGTGGCTGCATCAGTCTGCATTCCCACCAGTAGTGCAAGAGGGTTCTGAAAAGGGGATTCTTGATCAAAGTGGAAAACCAGGTTTTTTTCTTTCTTTTAAAAAGGCATTACAATATTTTATTTTATTTTGTATTGTTTTTTAAAATCCTCATCCAAGGATATGTTTTTATTGATTTTAGGGAGAGGGAGGGAGGGAGGAGGAGGAGAGGAGAGGGAGAGAGGGGGAGGGGGGGGAGAGAGAGAGAGAGAGAGAGAGAGAGAGAGAGAGAGAGAGAGAAACATCAATATGAGAGAGAAACATTGATTGGTTGCCTCCCGTATGCATCTAACTAGGGATCAAATTCACGACCTAGGTATGTGCTTGACCAGGAATTAAATCTGCAGTCTTTTGGTGTACAGGGCAATGCTCCAACCAACTAAGCCACCCAGCTAGGGCAACACCAGTTTTTATTTATTTATTTACTAAATTTATTGGGGTGACATTGGGGAAACCTGCACCTGAAACAGATAGGTTTCAGGTGCAGGTTTCCATGTTACAAAACCAACAGTTTTTAATACTTATTCTTGCTTTCCTTAAATTACTTAGTAGGATATAATCTATTTCCAAGACACTTGAAGTGTCTTAGCTTTGTAGAGACAGGAAAACTATTAAATAAGAAAGAAAAGGAAGAAAGTAAGTAAATTTCAAAAATGTTGGAAAAGTAAAGAGGAATATGAAGAACTGACCTCCACCCTCATTTGCTGAGTGGTATTGTCACGTTGTGCCAGGGCCCAGGGTGCATGGTTGTATTTATCTTCTGGTTCATCTGGTCTGTTCTCTTCAGGTGCTGTCATGGAGGAAGAGGCAACAAAACTTCTTGGTGTGAAGACGTGCAAATTTATTCCAAAGCACACCCGGACCTTGGCAAATGAGTTTCGCTGTTACGTGAATTATGACTCTCAGCTAGACCATGATGTGTAAATGTAGACAGTGTATAATGCAGGACAGGACACTGTGTGACATTCCCCTCTTTATTTTCTTAGTAGGTTGTGAAGCTATGCACTCGGTCATCACACTTTTGGATAATTTAAAATTGACTTAAAAGATCACTCAGTATTGTCCTTGGCTGGCTTGCTCAGTGGTTACAGCATTGGTCTGTGGTCTTGGGTTTGGTTTCCAGTCCAGGATGCGTACCTGGGTTGCAGGTTCGATTTTTTTCTCTGTCCCCCTCCTCTCTCCCTTCCACTCTCTAAAAGCAATATAAAAAATGTCCTCGGGTAAGGATTAAAAAATAATAATAAAAGATCATCAGTATTTTTGAGACATTTATATTTTTATCATAAACTGAGATGTTAAATATTCAGTAAATGTTCTTTTAAAAAATAACCCCTATGATAATATTTCCTTAAGGTTGCTAAAAATTAACTAAGGAGGTAACACATACTATAACAAATCATGTGTAGAAATGTAATGTGTAATTTAGGAATGGTGGGCAAGTAGCAGTATAGAAATAACAATTTTAGTTGGTCTATAAATCTAGCCTGTAAGATGAGGGAAACCTTTTCTCCATGGGGGTAGAGGAAGGAAGAGGCAAAGCTTTACTCATATAAAAATGTATTTTAATAAGCAGCCAATATGTCTTTTTTGCTTTGGACCCTTTGTGATTCAAGTTTTGTGTTTTTTTAAATTGACTTTATAGACAGAGGGCAAGGGAGAGAGAGAGAAAAAAAAACACACACATCAATTTGTTGTTCCATTTATTTATGCATTTGTTGGTTGTTTCTTGTATGTGCCCTCACCAGGGATCAAATCTACAACCTTGGCCTATGGGGATGATGCTCTAACCAACTGAGATACCTGGCCAGGGCTTGTGATTCCATTTTAACAAGCCCGTATTTGTTTGTGATTGGTGTCTGGATTTCAAGAATGACTTGTAGCTGTAGCCTGGCAACCTGAAAAGCTTGACGTAAGCCTGGATGTGTTCCTGTCTGTCTGTCTCCCTCCAGGCAGGTGGAGTGCGCATGGCCACCAGCTGTTGAATGGCAAGGAAGGCTGGGCGATGCTCTCAAGTCTGTCTGTAAGCAGGGGGTTCTCAGGAGGTGACTTCATCTCTGACATTTTTACCATAGAACCGCAAAAACCAAAGAGGATGTTTAATAGACATATTTGTAAGTCCTTAATTCAAAAGTTTGCATTTACACCAAGACAACCATAATGTGAGTAGAAAGGGGAGGGATAATAATTGCAGTTTTGTTAGCAATTCAGAGATTTCCATGTTGTTACTCAGCTGTGTGTAAGAGCAGATGAAATGTGTGTGAAGTGAAACCCCATTTCAGATGAGAATCCCATGCTGGTTCCTTTCCTTTCCTTTCTGCAGTCTGAGCCTGAACCAGTTACTAAAACTGACCTCTTGTCCCTTCTGCCTTAATAGAAGAAATGCAGTCCTACCAGAAGTCTGGGTCATTGGCCTCTGAATGTGGAACAGCTGGCAGGAGCCAGTGTCTTCTGCGGGCTCTTCCCAAATGATTTCATTTTTACAAAATAAGTACACAACAGAAATATTGTCTGTTGGAAAAAATGTTCAATGACCAATAAGGTACCTCCATTCCGAGCATTGCCATGAAACCCTCAAAATAGAATTACTTGAAGGAAAAGTAGGCATGGTGGCACTTTTTAAGAGGAGGGGAAGAAGCTATGAAATTTACAGTCCAATGCTGCTAGAATTTATTGTACTTGCCCATATCAACAAGATGCAACTGTGTTAACGATGTTACCAGGATCAGGAGGAAAAGATGTCCTTGAACTTTGGTGGCATAATTCTCTAGCCAGTATATTTCCCTAGTTGTCATTAAAACACAATACTAACCCCTTCCCTTCCAAAATAAAAAACTTTAATTTTAACAAGAGAACAAAATTCTGTTCAATAAACTATTCATTGAAGCAGTATCTCCCCATAATGGATCACAGCCCTCTAATTTCAATACATTCTCTCTAATTGCTGCTGTCTAGGGGTAGGTTTCGTTTTTATCTCAATTTTTATTTATTGATTTTCAAGAGATTGGAAGGCAGGAAGGGAGAGAGAGAAACATGGATTTGTTGTCCCACTCATTTATGCATTCATTCATTGGTTGATTCTGTATGTGCCCTGACCAGTGATCGAACCTACAACCTTGGGTATATTGGGACGACGCGCTAATCAACTGACCTACCTGGCCAGGGCATGGACAGATTTCATTTTAAACTTACCTTTCATACTTAAAAACAAACAAACAGGCCCTTTGAAGTAATATAAACACTTCAAATAAGAGCTGGATAATACTTATTCTCAATGTAACTCATGAGTCACTGGGACAGTGTGTTTTCACTCCCTACTGTGTGTGGGCAAGACTGCTAGGTGCTTCACAATGGTGATCAGCCATCACAATACCTGTGAGGTGGATGGCACCACCTCATTTTATAGATGAGCAAACTAGCTCTGATTCTTGGGCAATATGTGAGGTGAGCAGAGGCCTGAGCATGCCCAGCGTGCTGACAGCCAATTCAGTTTCCACTTTCAGCTGAGTGCAGAGTTGGTGTGGTTCACAGCTGGCTCCAGGAGCTCAGCACCTGGAACAGGGCAAGTGCTCAATAAATAGTTAAGTGGATGAATGTGCCATTCAGAGAAAAAGTACAAAAGTTGCCTTTATAGATCTTAGAATGGAAAGCCAGTTTCATCCTAATATTAGGACAATGCTCTAACCCAGCGGTCGCCAACCTTTTGGACCACATGGACCACCAGTGGTCCGTGGACCACCGGTTGGCGACCGCTGCTCTAACCAACTGAGGTACCTGGCCAGGGCAGGGCTTTTGTTGTTGTTATCTGAACTAGCAACAAAAGGTTGCTCTGAACCTTCCGTTTCTGGACAATATACTCTAGAGATACCTCCACTAGGGCTACCTTTATAAAAAAAAATCCCAAACTATATAGAACTATCCACAGCTACTTGGAAAATCCCGATCCTGTTCAGCAAGGTATTTTCATGCACAACTTCTGTCACCAGATAGTAAAAGTTGAAAGTCCTCTCAGTGAACCTTGCGTCCAGATCAAATAAAGACTGATGGTGACTCAGGCAGCCAAAACTGTGTACTTCAACTGTGTACTTCTATGGCAGCTGAAACTTGGGAGTGAAACACATGAAGAAAGGGCACTTCTCGGCTTGGCTGGGGTGTCACAGGAGAGCAAAGAGATTGACTTTATGTTACTACTTGATTTAATCTTAAACTTCCACCATAAAATTAAGACAAAGACTTTAATAAACATATTGTTTCCTCTAAAACTCAGTTGAGCCCATGAGAAAGAAATACACACAAGCAATATACCTTCACCAGCAACTGTTTTAAAGATTTAAAAAGTACCTCTTACTTTTACAAATCATTATGTTCAGGGACAGACTTCCAGGCTAAAGAAGTAAGGATTTAGCTCACAATGCAACATATAGAAAAAGAGGCTCAATACTGCTTTCTTGAAATTGTAAGTTAGCTCATTTTCCCCTCATATGTGACTAGTACCAGAAGCCCTTCAAACAGCCAAGTTAAGTTCTTGAGAGTTGGCAAAGATGTCACGTTCCACCTGTCGCCTTTATCTCATTACCTCTTACCTACAAATTGGCCCACTGACTTTGAAAAGTGAAGAAAAAAAAAAGATTTTAATTCAGTAAACCTGCAGCCATTGATATGCTAGTAAATAAACCGAAGTTTAGGATTTCTGGGATGGCTCTGGGGTACCTGAGCCTATTACACTTCCCTTTTATCCCTTTAGCAGCTCCTGGAGACTGACAGCTGGGCATGTCGGGTTCAACCCTGTCCATCTGGTTGTGCCAGCAATGAGGACAGGCTGGCTGCAGAGACTTGGGACACAGCACCAGGTAAGGTTTATCTGAGGATTCCAACTGTGCTTCTACAAGCTAGCAGAAGGGAAAACATGGTTTATAAAACAAGTAAAAATTTTTATTATTCAAAATCACTAATATAAAAATAGTTTCTGCCCTTATTGAAAATAAGTAGCTATATATGCTTATAAAAAGATAGTTTAAAACGCATCTATCACCTACGTGTGGAGGCTGTGGCCTGCTTGTCCGAGCAGCGGTGCCACCTGATACACTGACGCTGTGCGGTGGGGCGGGGTCAGCAGCCTCAGGGGCGGTGGTGGCCCGTCCTGTCCCAGAGGCCGGTCCCTACACTAAGCCAACTCCTTTCAGTCCCATCAGCTGGGCGCTGACTCCGCCTAGAATAGAAGAATCCCTAACAACGGAGAGGTTCCCCTGCGGGGCCCCGGGCAGAAAGACCTGCCCAGGTCACTGTCCTGCTCCTGAACGGAAAGGCCTGCGTAGGTCCCTGTCCCACTCCTCGTGACCGGGGTCCTGGTTCCGCTCTTTTCCGCCGCGGTCCGTTCCGGTGGCAGCAGGCGCGTCGTGGTCGGGCGCGGGAACGCAGGTGCAGCCCACAGGCACCGCCACGTACTCCTCCGCGTAGACGGAGCGGCCCCCCGCACAGCCTGCAGTGCGGCGCAGCACGACCGTGGGCAGCAACACGGGTGCACTGCGGAGGCTGAGGTCCTCCTCTCCGCGCGGCCCGGTCAGGCAGCCTCGGCACAGGCAGTAGGCCTCGGGCAGGAGCCGAGGGTAGCGGGTGGGGTCGTAGGACAGCCTGCGGAGAGAGGCGGGATCAGTGCAAGCTTGTGCAGTGCCTTTGGGATCAGTGCCAGTTTTTGCACACCGGGTCAGTGCGCCCCGGGTTCAGTGAACAGCCCCAGTCACTTCGCATGGGGTCAGCCGGCAGGGCCTTAGTGCAAACTCGGGTGGAGGGAGCGCCACCTGTTGAGCGGGCGGCTTAAGGGGTCCTAGGAAGTGCTGAGGTTACCGCTCACACGAAGCAGGAAGGTTGGCTGGACACTTGACCCCAGGTAGTGTCCATGCGAGACTCAGATCTACAGATCCCAAAGACAGGCTTTACAGCTGGCCTCGGGCCATTCCCTAACATCAGGCTCTTAACTAGTGCCCTTAGAAAAATAACCTCTACACTGTGCACATGCACCAACAGGTGACCCACACAGCCACTGAGTGTGTGATCAGACACCCTCCCTGTGCCAGGACCCCAACTCCAACTCTAAGGGGCCACCCCTGAGCAGAACTGTGCCTGCTCCATCCCACCAGGCTCTGCAGCCTCAGAAAAGGCCACACTGCCAGGGCACTGCCCACACAGGTCCCCAGGACAGGCGACTGTGCATGGGGCTAGCTGACCTGGGCACTAGACCATGTAGACACTGGTCACCTGGCCACTCTAACAGCCACGAGCAAAGACACCTGTCCAGAAGGCCACACGTGAGCCCTATGTCCATCTGTCAGGGTCCATGTGCCCTCCTCTGTGAAGATGCTGAAGTGACATCAGGAAATGTCAGGCCTGGCCAGTCTGGGACATTTGAAAAGTGCGGGAAGGTTTAAACTTAGTCATCTTCATCCTGATCCAGGCCTTCCTACTTTCAGGTCAGATGCAAAGGACCAAGTGTCAAACACCAGCAAACAGCCTGCTCCCACACTGCAGAGGGTCTGGTGCTCCCTGGGGGAACAAGAGAAACCCCAAGCCCCTCTCTACCCTCTGCCTCTTCCTCCCCAAAGCAAGGAAGCCATTAATGGGGACCTAGGACTCCTCCAGAGTTTCTCTTTTCAGAGGGTGGGATTATCCCCCTTTCTCACAGGATTGCCATGACTCCAAGTTCTCATTTCCATTAGTCTGCCCATTTAAAACTTGTGTGATTGTCTTATGAATGGTTTTCTTTCTTCTGGAGCTTAGTGCTGGGGACCCTAAAATCTCAGAATCAGAGCTACGACTTCTCCAACCACTCAAGCAACACCCCCATTTGCAGACCTACCATGTGCCAGTCCAGGAAGGCCCCCAAAGTGCTGACCAATGGGAGCCTGAAATAAATGGAAAAAATGATAGATGCTTAAAAGTTTCTGAATCCTAGAACTTGAGGTGTGCATGGTTTCTCCTCCATTTCTTTTACTTCGTGCTCCTGGCAGCAGTGAGGCTGCAGTACCTTAGGCATCCCAGGAAGGGCCTGGCCAGGGCTCCTCTGACCCTTGTGCCTTGCATAGGTCCTTCAAGTGACTGGTTCTGTGGACTAGTCCTCACTGTTAATGACTAAATGCATCAACCAGGTTGAGAGGTTTCCAGTTAAGATGTTGGGACTGTCTAGTAAAAGGAAGCAAGGGGGCAGGAGCAGCAGGGAGTGGGAGGGGTGGAGTGGGTGAGGGACAGCTGAGGCTGTTGCAGGAGCGAAGTGGATGCTGCTGCTGGGCCGGTGCTGGGGCCAGGGAGGGCGTGACAGGATTAAAGAACAGGATTAGAGACCATGCCACTGAGGCCCAAAGAGGATGGATGGCCCTGGACGGGTAAAGAGGGTACATGAGTCCTTCTGCTTGGACCAAACATCTTCAGACACTGATGACTAGGATGGCTGGGCAGAGAAGAGTCTAGAAATGGTATCTTCATGCAATGACAAGTTTACTCAATGCCAACTATGTGCCATTTACAGAATGGGAGAGAGCTAAGATAGTTTTGCCTAAAGGGAGGTGCTGTGTGGGTGTCCATGTCTCAGAGGTGGTTGACACCTGGGGGGTAACACTTGTGGAAGGAGAGGACTTGAGGGAGGGCAGGTTGCCCTGAAGAGAGGGTGGGTCACGGTTCAACTGGAGGACCTGCCACTAGAACATTCTAAAGCTGAGAGGCACATTTCCTGTTTGAGTCATCAGGGATTCCAAGACTCCCACTGGGGTGACCAGAAGGATGAAGGTAGTAATGGGGGAGCAAGGAGGCCTCAGGCACAGGCAACCCTGCTGGTGGTGTGCGCACAGGCGAGGTCTACTAATTTCCTTCTCATTGCTGCACTATGGGGAGAGAGGCAGACTCAACCATGAATACTAATACTTGTGTTATGTGCAAACATGAGTGCAGTGGGGGCTGCCTACAAAATGCAAGTGTCTCTGCCACCAAGACCCTTACATTTACAGATTCCACTCCTCACATTCTGACTCGCACTCAAATTAGACTCAAGCTTCTCATCATTGCTGTTCCCTCGGTACTGCCGTCCAGGCTTTTGTAGTACAGTGAACTCTATCCTTATGAGGACTGACAAAGCCGTCCATCCCTACCTTTCCCACCTTCCACCTCCTCTGCAATACCTCATTCCTACCCAACTGGGGTGCTGAGGCACAGGCTTCCTCGGACTCCCTCATGCTGGGGGTTCACATCAGGAAGAATCCAGAGTCTTCTGCTTTGCTTTCAGAGGCCTGCATGACGTGGTCCTTCCTGGTACCTTCCCCACACCTCTTCACCATCTTCCCTTCCGTGCAACGTACCCCCAGGCACCCCACAGCGGGATGTGCCCTGCATGGGCTGTAGCTCAGCTCTGCTCAGGGTGCTCTTTCCCAAAACCAATATCAACTCAGTGAAGACCCACTATATTTAAGGTTCAATTCAAGGCAATATCTTAAGTTTTCCAATTTCCTTAGTTGAATTTAATCTGCTCTTTCCCCATATTCTCATAACACCTTGGACCTCTCAGAGAAAGAGATGGTGAGCTGACAATGGTTTCCCATTCTTCATACCTGGAGGTTAATATAAGGCCCTAACTGAACATTTGAATGAAAGGGAATTTCTAAAATCTCCAGTCATTCTCAACATTTATTCCACAAGCATCTGCATGCCGATAACGTTTGGGGCAGTGGGGTGTCAATGAATCATCTATCCAAGGACTCATTTGGGGGATAAATGTGCAAAGAAACACCTAGACAGCTGACCCTGCATGGCAGCCAGGGGAGGCTTCCTGGCAAATGTGGTTCTCGGGTGCATCTGTTCAGAGGAAGAAAGGAAAAAAGGCTGTTAGGGCAGAGGCCAAAGCTGAGAGATGAGGGCCCAAGTTACAGTTAGAACTGCAAGGAAGGAAGGCAAGATAGAGCTGGGGTGACTGTGGAGACTAGACCAGTAAGAGTCTTGATTCATAGCAGGGAACTTGGGGTTTAACTCTGAAGGTGATGAGAAGAGTGTTAGAGAGGGAAGTGTCCTTATCAGAGTATGCTAGTGGATCCCTCAGACAATGGGATGGAAGATGATCTAGAGCTGAGAGAGGTACTGGTGGGAAGGTAGAGATTTTCAAATTATTAGCATATAGAGCAGGGGTGGGGAACATACAGCCCGTGAAATCATTTGGTCTGGCCCTGCCAAGGCATTAGGGATGAATTAATGAAATGTTTGACCAAATATAGCAGGACTAGAGGCCTGGTGCATGAAATTCGTGCACTGGGGAGTGTCCCTCAGCCCAGCCTACACCCTCTCCAATCTGGGACATCCCTCTCATGATCCGGGACTGCTGGCTCCTAACCACTCACCTGCCTGCCTGCCTGATCACCCCTCACCGCTTCTGCTTGCCAGCCTGATCGCCCCCAACTGCCCTCCCCTGCAGGCCTGTTCACCCCCAACTGCTGGCCTGATCACCCACAACTGCCCTCCTTTGCCGGCCATCTTGTGGTAGCCATCTTGTGGTGGCCATCTTGTGACGACGTGAGGGCATCGTGCAAGGGCGCAAGGGCCACCTAGGCTTTTATTAATATAGGTAATTTTTAAGTTGATAATTTTGTATGGCCTGCAAATGATGTCATAAATATCCAAATGGCCCTTGGCAGAAAGAAGGTTCCCCACCCCTGATATAGAAGGTGGTTCAATGAAATTGTTCAGGGCGTTATGTGAAGACATATCAAGTAAAAGGCAGGAAAATCAACTTCTAAGGGACAAGAAGTCTAATTGTGGAGACTGATAGAGGCAGCAGTGGCCTCCCTGGAGCCAAGATGGGCAGAGGCTTGAGAAGAGGCTGGTCCAACTGGAATCTGATTTAGCCTATTTACTGTTAATACAGGTATGGAGAACACACTCAAAAGTACTATGAGGATATGACCAACAGCATATAGAATGTAGGAGACTCTGCACACATTTCATTCCAAAGGGGAAAAAAGAGGCAGGGGGCCTGCCTATTAAAGAGCAGTCTCAAGCAGCCCTTAGTGACTGGATTGGGGGAGAGGCTATCCTCCAGTATCCTAGGAACCAGAGCAATACTTTCCCCTCACGGGAGAACTGATAAAAACTCTAGGTTTCCAGCCAACCCCGTTGGTCTCCATACAAGGACCTATGTTCAGACAAGGCAGAGTAATATTTTGGGCCACTGGCTGAGGACTAGCTCTGGGACAGGGAAACACACCCACCATATTCTCTGAAAACCAAACAGCACCTCCCCCACCTAAAGCTCTTACAGAAACAGACCTTTGAGTTATTAAGATTGACAGCTGGCTAGCAGACAAAGGCAGGCAGAGGTGGAGCCTGAGGAACCAGGGGAAGTGCGCTGATCCAGCCCTGGGCCCCATGCTACTAACAAACCTACTTTAGAGGGCAAATTAGCCCCTCCTGCTTGCAGCCAAGGCCTGTGGAGACAGACACAAGTGGTGGATTGGTGGATGGCTAGGAACATCAAGCAGGTTGCTGAAAGCCAAAAGATAGTACCTGACTGTGGTTACCACCTAAGTACCTAACAGGAAGCCCAGAATTGGCAGACAGAACAGAAGAGTGGGATCCAAAGCGAGCTCCCAGGGGGCACTAAACTTGGCTGAAACAAATGCCACTTCAGGGTTATTTTTTTAAAACTTTTTCCCCCACTCTTTTTTCCTCTCCTTTTTAATTTTTTTCCCTTTCTTTTTTTCCATTTTTAAATTTATGTTCTTTGTCTGTCTGCTTTATTTGTTATTATTCTAGTCTCTGTTGTTTCGTTCATATATCTAATTTTCCTCTTCCCTTTTCCTATGCTATTTTCTTTCATTACTCATTTTTTTCCCTCTCTTTTTCTCCTGCTTGCACATCTTTTTTATTTTTCTTATTTTAGGCCTATCTACTTTCTCCTCTATTTTCCTTTTCAAAAATTTTCTTGTCTTTTCATTTCTTTTCCACCTCCTTTATTTAAAACGGTTCCCTTCCCTTTTCCTCTAATTCTTTATTTTTATTTTCTTTATTTCAGCTCTGCACCTAACATATTCTGCCCCCTTCTCTTGTTTTTTGTTTGTGCTTTTTAAAATTTGTTTGTTTTGTTTCTCATTTTTTTTCATTCTTTCTTTTTTTCTCTTATTCTTGCTCTCTATTCTCTTTCCTAATTCTCTCTTCTCTGGTGGTTGCTTTTGTTGGTGCTGTAGGGGACTTGTGTATGTTTTTGTTTTATTAATTCTGTTTCAGGTTTTGTTGTGTTTTGTTTTATTTTGTTCTGACTGGTCAGCACCTCCACAACAGCCCACTCAATGTAGTTGGGGTTGAGCCACATAGCCAGCCTGAGAGGAGACTCCAGCCACAAATGGGACAATAACATTCAAGACACAACTACAACAAGAGAACCCAAATAACTAAAGTAGGGGGCTTTCCTAGAGCACCCAGCTCAGGAGATCTAAGAGACTCCCAAGTTCCACAAAACACCTACTACATAAAACCACCCCACAAAATCTGGGAGGCATAGCAGTTTAATCTAATATATAGAAACAAAAACAAAGGGACAGCAAAAATGGGGAGACAAAGAAACAACCCCCAAATGAAAGAAGAGGAATCGCCAGAAAAGGAACGAAATGAAATGAAAGTAAACAATTTGTTAGATCAGGAACTCAGAGTAATGGTAATAAGGATTCTCAAACAATTCAGTGAGAACTACAAGCAACTTTATAAGAACTATAAGAGTCTTTTTTTTAAAATTACTGATTCCAGAGAGGAAGGGAAAGGGAGAGAGAGATAGAAACATCAATGATGAGAGAGAGTCATTGATCGGCTGCCTCCTGCATGCCCCCTACTGGGGATCAAGCCCACAATCTGGGCATGTGCCCTTGACTGGAATCAAACCCAGGACCGTCAGTCCACAGGCCGACACTCAATCCACTGAGCCAAACCGTTAAATGAGAGCTACACCAACAGGAAACGAGAGCTTGAAACAATAAATAATAATCAATTGGAAATGAGGAATGACATAGCTGAAATAAAGAACACCCTGGAAAGATTCAACAGTAGTCTTTAAGAAGCTGAAGACCAAATCAGTGAAGTAGAAGACAAGGTAGAAAAAAATATTCATTCAGAGCAGCAAATGGGGAAAAAAAATTTTTTTAAGCATGAGGTGAGTTTGAGGGAGCTTTGGATATGAGACATAACAACATTTGCATTATAGGGATACCAGAAGGAGCAGAATCTGATAAAGGAATAGACAACTTGTTTGAGGAAATAAAAGCAGAAAATTTCCCTAACCTGGTGAAGAAAAAAGTCATTCAAGTTCAGGAAACAAAGAGAGTCCCAAACAAGATAAACTCCAAAAGACCCACACCTAGGCACATAATAAAAATGTCAAACATTAAAGGCAAAGAAAGAATCTTAAAGCTGCATGAGAGAGATAGAAAGTTACCTACAAGGGAGTTTCCATTAGACTGTGATCTGACTTTTCAATAGAAACACTTCAGGCCAGAAAAGAATGGTATGAAGTATGCAAGGTACTGAAAACCAAGGGACTGAACTCAAGATTACTTTATCCAACAGGTTATCATTCAAAATCCAAGGTGAAATAAAGAGCTCTGCAGACCAAAAAAAAAAACAAAAACAAAAACAACTCAAAGAGTTTACTGCCACCAAACCAGCACTGCAAGAAATAGTAAAGGAATTGCTGTAATGTGAAGAAGAAATAGAGAGAAAGAGAAGAACACTGGCATAAAGAATAAGAATGGCAATAAATACACACCTATCAATAATAAGCTTAAATGTAAATTGCTTAAGTGCTCCAATCAAAGTCTTGGATAGTTCTATGGATAAGAAAACATGATCCATATATATGCTGTTTACAAGAGACCCACCTCAGAACAGAGAATGAAAGTAAAAGAATGGAAAAATATTTCCCAGGCAAATGCAAATTTAAAAAAAGTTGGGGTAGCAATACTGATATCTGGCAAAACAAACTTCAAAGTGAAAACCATAACAAGAGATAATTAAGGCCATTTAATAATACTAAAGGTATCAATACAACAAGAGGATATAACTCTGGTAGACATATGCACCCAATACAGGAGCATCTAAATATATAAAAAAACTTCTGGAGGATTTTAAGGGAGAGATTGATAGCAATACAGTCATAGTAGGGGACTTTAACACCCACTGACATCACTGGATAGATCTTCTAGACAAAAAATCAACAAGGAAACAGTGATCCTACACAACACTCTAGATCAGATGGAATTGACATTTTCAGAACATTTCGTCCCAAAGCCACAGAATATCCATTCTTCTCAAGTGCACATGGGACATTTTCAAAGACAGACCCCATGTTAGTATCCATATGAAGTCTCTACAAGTTCAAGAAGATTAAAAGCATATCAAGTATCTTCTCAGATCACAATGGTATGAAATTAGAAATCAACTACAATAAAAACACTCAAGGGAGAAACCAAGATGGCAGCAAAGGTAAACACTGGAAATTGCTGCCTCGCACAACCACTTCAAAAATACAACTAAAAGACAAAACAGACATCATCCAGAACCACAGGAAGGCTGGCTGAGTGGAAATTCTACAACTAGAAGGAAAGAGAAAAGCACACTGAGACTCAGAGGAAGTGCGGAAGTAAAGTGCAGAGGTACGGAGGTGCGCGTGGCAAGGTCTGGCAACTGAGGCCACGGTTGTCTTTTTCAATCAGGAGGGAGACACAAGCTCCCGACTGCTCTGAACTCCAGTTCTGGGCGAGTCTCTGGGGACCCAGACTTATACGGGGAGAAACTGGACTGTCTGGCATAGGGCGGAACTCGAGGGTGGCTTTCTCTCAGAGGTGCTTGCAGTGATTACCACGGGACACTGAGACCCCATGACTCTTAGGGCAGGGCTGAGGATCAGCCATAGCTGTTTGCTCCGCCCTGTTGATTCCCTGACACCCCCCCCCCAACCAAGCTGTGCGCAGAGGCTTTTGCATATGAATGGCCTGGCCCTTTGCAAGCTAACATTACCTAACAAACTGCAGTGGGTCAGAGAGACCCAGAACATCCAAAAGAAGGCCCAAGGCCCCACAGCAGCTTGCATTGCTTCACAGCTGGGCCTCATCTGGGCACCTCCAAACCCCAAACAAAGAAGAGGAATCTACAGATCTCTCCATAGCTCCTGCTGGGTAGCTGCAGGCAGAGGCTAAATTAGCACCTCCTTAGAGATCCAAGAGCCAGTGTACCCAGTGGTCAGAGTGGGACCATCCAGATTACAACTCCTCAGATCCATAAGGGACACATTCAGGGGGCAGACTCAGTGAGCACCAAAGCCCCAATGAAGCAAGTCTTGCCCCATAGGGTGTCTCCGGCACAGAAGTTCTCCCACCATAGACACAGCTGATTCTCACAGCCAATTGGCCTGGAGGTCAATTCCTCCCAGTGATACCTACAACAATCAAGCATTAACTACAACAAGACTGTGAACAAAGCCCACAAAGGGGTGCACCAAGAGTGTCCACCTCAGGTAATTGGGGAGGCTGAGCCACTGGGCCCTATAGGACACCTAGCACACAAAGCCACTCTACCAACACAGGGAAGCAGCCAAAATGCGGAGACAAAGAAACAGGTCACAAATGACAGAAATGGAGGAAAGCAAACTACTGGATATAGAGTTCAAAACCATGGTTATAAGGTTTTTCAAGAATTTTCTAGAAACCGCCGATAAATTCAGTGAGACCCTCGATAAATCTAGTGAGACCCTTGAGGATATGAGAAAGAACCAACTAGAAATTAAGCATACACTGACTGAAATAAAGAATATTATACAGAGATCCAACAGCAGACTAGAGGATCGCAAGAATCAGTCAAAGATTTGAAATATGAAGAAGCATAAAACACCCAACCGGAAAAACAAAAAGAAAAAAGAATCCAAAAATATGAAGATAGTGTAAGGAGCCTCTGGGACAACTTCAAGTGTACCAACTTCCGAATTATGGGGTGCCAGAAGGAGAGAGAGAGCAAGATATTGAAAACCTATTTGAAGAAATAATGACAGAAAACTTCCCCTACCTGGTGAAAGAAATAGACTTACAAGTCCAGGAAGCGCAGAGAACCCCAAACAAAAGGAATCCAAAGAGGACCACACCAAGACACATCATAATTAAAATGCCAAGAGCAAAAGACAAAGAGAGAATCTTAAAAGCACCAAGAGAAAAACAGTTAGTTAACTACAAGGGAGTACCCATAAGATTGTCAGCTGATTTCTCAATAGAAACTATGCAGGCCAGAAGGGAGTGGCAAGAAATATTCAAAGTGATGAATAGCAAGAACCTACAACCAAGATTACTTTACCCAGCAAAGCTATCATTCAGAATTGAAGGTCAGATAAAGAGCTTCACAGATAAGAAAAAGCTAAAGGAGTTCATCACCACCAAACCAGTATTATATGAAATGCTGAAACGTATCCTTTAAGAAGAGGAGGAAGAAGAAAAAGGTAAAGATACAAATTATGAACAACAAATACATATCTATCAACAAGTGAATCTAAAAATCAAGTGAATAAATAATCTGATGAACAGAATAAACTGGTGAATATAATAGAATCAGGGGCATAGAAAGGGAGTGGACTGACTATTCTTGGGGGGGGGGGGAAGGGGTGTGGGGGGTGCGGGAAGAGACTGGACAAAAATCTTACACCTATGGATGAGGACAGTGGGGGGTGTAAGGGCAGAGGGTTGGGTGGGAACCGGGTGGAGGGGAGCTATGGGGGGGAAAAAGAGGAACAACTGTAATAATCTGAACAATAAAGATTTAATTTAAAAAAATTTAAAAAAAACACTCAAAAACATTCAAACACATGGAGCTAAATAGCATGCTATTAAATAATGAACAGGTTATCAAAGAGATCAAAAAAGAAATATAAAACATCCTGGAAACAAATGAGAATGAACCCACAACAACCCTAAATCTATGGGACACAGAAAAAGCAGTCCTGAGAGGGAAGTTCATAGCACTACAAGCCTACCTCAAAAAATATTAAAAACTTTTAATAAGGTATCTAACCCTACAACTTAAAGAATTAGAAAGAGAACAACAATAAAAGCCTAGAGTAAGTAAAAGGAGGGGAATAATAGAAATCAGAGCAGAAATAAAAGACATATAAATTAAATAAACAATATAAAAGATCAATAAAACCAAAAGCTGGTTCTTTAAAATGATGAATAAGATTGATGAACCTCTAGACAGACTCATCAGGAAACACAGAGAGAGGACCCAAATAAACAAAACAGACACAAAAGAGGTGAAGTAATAACTGATTCCACAGAAATACAAAGGATCTTGAAAAAAATACTATCTATATATGACTATATTCCAACAAACTGGACAACCTGGATGAAATGGACATATTCCTAGAAAAATATAATCTTTCAAAACTCAATCAGGAAGAATCAGAAAACTTGAATAGGCCAATAACTACTGATGAAATGGAAGCACTTATTTAAAAAACCAGAAACAACAAAAAACTTCTAGCAAACAAAAACCCTGGTCTGGAGAACTTCATAGGGGAGTTTTCCAAACATTCAAAGAAGAACTAACACCTATCCTCCTCAAACTATTCAAAAAAAGCCAAGAGGAAGGAATACTTCCAACCTCTTTTTATGAGGCCAGCGTTATCCTAATTCCAAAACCAGATAAAGACACTACAAAGAAAGAGAATTACCAGCCAAGATCCCTGATGAACATAGATGCTAAAATCCTCAACAAAATATTAGCAAATTGGCCCTAACCGGTTTGGCTCAGTGGATCAGTGGATAGAGCATTGGCCTGCGGACTGAAGGGTCCCAGGTTTGATTCCAGTCAAGGGCATGTACCTTGGTTGCAGGCACATCCCCAGCAGGCAGCTGGTCAATGTTTCTCTCTGATCGATGTTTCTAACTCTATCTCTCGTCCTTCCTCTCTGTAAAAAATCAATTAAATATATTTTTAAAAAATATATTAGCAAATCAGATCCAGCAATATACTAAAAAGATCATACACCATGACCAAGGGGGATTTATTCTGGGGATGCAAGGCTGGTACAATATTTGCAAATCAATAAACGTGATACATCACCTAAACAAACTGAAAGATAAAAATCACATGATCATATCAACAGACGCAGAAAAACCATTTGAGAAAAATCAACAACCATTTTTGATAAAAATTCTCAGCAAAGTGGGAATATAGGGAACATATCTCAACATAAAAAAAGCCATACATGACAAACCTACAGTCAATGTCATGCTCAATGGGCAAAAACTAAAAGCATTCCCCCTCAGAACAAGAATGAGACAGGGATGCCCAATTTCACCACTCTTGTTCTCTTTAGAACTGTTAGTCCTAGCCATAGCAATCAGACAAGAAGAAAAAAATAAAAGGCATCCAAATTGGAAAACAGGAAGTAAAACACTCATTATTCGCAGATGACATATTATACATAAAAAACCCTAAAACTCCATTAAAAAACTCCTAGATTTAATAAATGAATTCAGCAACGTAGCAGAATACAAAATCAACACCCAGAAATCTATGGCATTTTTATACACCAATAATGAACTCACAGAAAGAGAAACTAAACATACAATCCCATTTACCATTATAACAACAACAAAAATTAAGATACTTAGGAATAAACTTAACCAAGGAGTTAAAAGACCTGTACTCAGAAAACTCCAGGACATTGAGAAAAGAGACAGAGGAAGATATTAGCAAGTGGAAGAATATACCATGTTCATGGATTGGTAGAATCAACGTTATATGACCCAAAGCATTTTACAGATTCAATGAAATCCCTATTAAATTAATAACAGCATTTTTCAAAGATCTAGAACAAATACTCCAAAAATTTATATGGAACCAAGAAAGACCCCAATTGCCACAGCAATCCTGAGAAAGAAGAACAAAGTTGGAGGAATCACAACACCAGATAGCAAGTTATACTACAAAGCCATTATACTCAAAATAGCCTGGTACGGGCACAAGAACAGACATATGTATCAATGGAACAGAATTGAGAACCCAGAAATTGACCCAAACCATGATGCTCAATTAATATTTGTCAAAGGAGGCAAGAGCATACAATAGAGTAAAGACACTCTCTTCAATAAATGGTGTTGGGAAAATTAGACAGATACATGCAAAAAAAAGAAACTAGACCACCAACTTACACCATATGTACACAAGAATAAACTCAAAATGATTAAAAGACTTAAGTATACATTGTGAAACTATAAAAATCTTAAGAGAAAACATAGGCAGCAAAATCTCAGACATCTCTCGTAACAATATGTTTACAGATACATCTCCTAGGGCAAAGGAAACTAAGGAGAAAATAAACAAATGGGACTACATAAAAATAAACAGCTCTGCACAGCAAAAAAACAATATTTGCCAATGACACATCCAATGGGGGATTAATTTCCAAAATATATAGGGAACTCATACCACTTAACAGAAGGAAGACAAACAATCCAATAAAAAATGTGCAAAGCACCTAAATAGACACTTCTCTAAAGTGGACTTACAGCCCTAGCTAGTTTGCCTCAGTGGATAGAGCATCGGACTGCGGACTGAAGGGTCCCAGGTTCGATTCCGGTCAAGGGCATGTACCTCGGTTACAGGCTCCTCCCTGGCCGGGCCCTGGTCTGGGCACGTGCAGGAGGCAACCAATCAATGTGTCTCTCTCACATCGATGTTTCTCTCTGTCTCTCCCTCTCTCTTCCACTCTCCCTAAAAATCAATGGAAAAATATCCTCGGGTAAGGATTAACAAATAATAACAACAACAACAATAATAATAATAATAAATAAAGTGGACTTACAGATGGCCAAGAGACATGAAAAAATGCTCAAAGTCACTGATCACCAGAGAGATGCAAATCAAAACGACAATGAGGTACCATCTCACACCTGTCAGAATGGCTATCATCAACAAATCAACAAATGACAAGTGCTGGCGAGGATGCGGAGAAAAGGGAACACTCGTGCACTGCTGGTGGGAATGCAGACTGGTGCAACCTCTGTATAAAATAGTATGGGGTGTCCTCAAACAATTAAAACTGGAACTCCCCTTTGACCCAGTGATTCCACTCCTAGGAATATATACCAAGATATCAGAATCACCAATCAGAAAGAATGTATGCACATCTATGTTCATAGCAGCACAATTTACAATAGCTAAGATTTGGAAACAGCCCAAGGGCCCATCAACAGATGAATGGATAAAAAAGCTGTGGTACATTTACACAATGGAATACTACTCAGCTGTAAAAAAGAAAGAACTCTTACCATTTTCAACAGCATGAAAGGACCTGGAGAGTATTATGCTAAGCAAAATAAGCCAGTAAGAGAAAGGTAAGTTCACATGATCTCACTCAAATATAGAATCTAATGAACAAAATAAATTGATGAACAAAATAGATCCAGAGACACAGAAGCATGTAACAGACTGTCGAACCTCAGAGGGAAGTTGGGGGAGGGTGAATGGGAAAAGATCAACCAAAGAACCTGTATGCATGTATGCATAACCAATGGACACAGACAATAGGGTGGTGAAGGCCTGGGGTGGGGTGCAGGCTAGAAGAGGTCAATGGAGGGGCGGGGGATGGACATGTATAATACTTTAAACAATAAAGATTGAAACCCAACTGATATCTGATTTAGCCAATTTACTATTAATATAGGTATGGAGAACACACTCAAAAGTACTATGAGGATATGACCAACAGCATATAGAATGCAGGAAACTCAGCAGACATTTCATTCCAATGGGGAACAAAGAGGGAGGGGGGCCAGTATATTAAAGAGTGTTGGAAAATCATCAACAAAATAAAAGGTAGCCTATTGAATGGGAGAGATATTTGCAAATCATACATCTCATAGGTGATTGATATCCAAAATATATAAAGAACTCATACAACTCAATAGAAAAAAAACACACAAAACAAACACAAGCAATGCAATTTAAAAAATGAATAGGTATTTTTCCAGAAAAGAAATACAGATGGTCAACAGGTACACGAGATGTTCAACATCACTAATCATCAGAGAAATGCAAATCAAAAATACAAAGATATCACCTCACACCTCTCAGAATAGCTATCATCAAAAAGCCAACAAAAAACGGGTGCTGGTGAGGATGTGGAGAAAAGAGAACCCTAGTGCATTTTGGATGCGATTGTAAAATGGTGCAACCGTGTGGAACAGTATGGAAGTTCCTCAAAAAATTGAAAATGGAACTACCAGATGACCTAGCAATCTCTCTTCTGGTTATATTTTCAAAGAAAACAAAAACACTAATTTGAAAAGATAAGTGCACCCCTACGCTTATTGCAGCATTATTTACAACAGCCTAGACATGGAAGCAACCCAAGTAGCCATCAATAAATGATTGGATAAAGAAGATGTGATACATGTATGGAATGGATTACTACTCATACATAAAAAAGAAAGAAATCTTGCCATTTGCAACAACATGGATGGACCTGGAGATTATTATGCTAAGTGAAATAAGCCAATCAGAGAAAGATAAATACCATATGATCTCACTTATATGTGGAATATAAAAAGAAAAAACCTAATACAGATACAGAGAACAGATTAGTGGTTGCCAGAGGGAGGGGTTTGAGGATGAAATGAGTGAAGGGAGTCGAAAGGTACAAACTTCCAGTTATAAAATAAGTAAGTCCTGGGATATAATGTAAAGCATGGTGACTACAATTAACAATATCATATTGTGTCTTTGAAAGTTGCTAAGAGAGTAAATCTCATCACAAGAAAAAAAATTATAGCTATGTGAGGTGATGGATGTTAACTAGACTTACTGCGGTGACCATTTCCCAATATATACATACTAGAGGCCCAGTGCACAAAATTCGTGCATGGAGGGGGGGTTCCCTCAGCCCAGCCTGCACCCTCTTTAATTGGGGACCCCTTGGGGTATGTCCGACTGCCAGTTTAGGCCTGATCCCACAGGGACTGGGCCTAAACCGGCAGTCGAACATCCTCTCGCAATCTGGGACCTCTGGCTCCTAACTGCCTCTGCCTGCCTACCTGATCGCCCCTAACTGCCCTCCCCTGCTGGCCTGGTTGCCCAACTGCCCTCCCCTGCAGGCCTGATCTCGCGCCCAACGGTCCTCCCCTGCAGGCCTGATCTCGCGCCCAACTGCCGTCCTCTGCTGGCCAATTTGGTTCTGATTGGTCGGTTTCTATGCCAGTCAGAGTCAAAAGCTCCGCCTCCTAGGCAGCCAATGGCTCCCCATAGCACCCAGATTTGGTTCTAATTGGTCTGTTTCTATACAAGTCAGTATCAAAAGCTGTGCCTCCTATGCAGCCATTGGCTCTCCAAAGCACCCAGATTTGGTTCTGATTGGTCGGTGTCTATGCCAGTCAGCATCAGAAGCTCCACGTCCTAGGCAGCCATTGGTTCTTCACAGCACCCACATTTGGTTCTGATTGGTCGGTTCCTATGCCAGTCAGCGTCAAAAGTTCCGCCTCCTAGACAGCCGTTGGTTCTTCACAGCACCCACATTTGGTTCTGATTGGTCGGTTCCTATGCCAGTCAGCGTCAAAAGTTCCGCCTCCTAGACAGCCCTTGGTTCTTCACAGCACCCACATTTGGTTCTGATTGGTCGGTTCCTATGCCAGTCAGCATCAAAAGCTCTGCCTCCTAGACAGCCGTTGGTTCTTCACAGCACCCACATTTGTTTCTGATTGGTCGGTTCCTATGCCAGTCTGCATCAAAAGCTCTGCCTCCTAGACAGCCATTGGTTCTTCACAGCACCCACATTTGGTTCTGATTGGTCGGTTCCTATGCCAGTCAGCATCTCCGGGCCTATCTCTGGGCCTGATAAGAGAGGCGGGGCTGAACAGCAGACCCCGTGGAGGCTGGGAGAGAAAGGCCCAGCTGCTGGAAAAGCCTGGAAAGAAAGAGGGAGAGAAAGAGAGAGGCAAGTACTCATCAACAGCTGCCACTGAGGCTGTGGATCAGACCCTGCCTCTCTCTCTGGGTCTCAGCCCCCTGGGCAGTCAGTGCTAGGTTGCCAGGCTGCAGCGGGGCAGTCAGTGCTGGGTCACCATGGCAACCCAGCGCTGACTGAAAAACTTCCAGGATTGGTCAGCCTTCCGATTGGTCATTATGACTCTAGGCTTTTATATATTAGGATACCAAATCATTACGTTATTCGCCCAAAACTAACAATGTATGTCAACTGTATCTTAGTAAAAAAGAAAAAAGAGAGCATCCAGCAGTGACAGAACTACCAGAGCACCACTTATACCTGCTGTGCAGTTATGAAGTGAGACCCCTGCATTCCCAAGTGTCTCTGTTTGGATGAGAAATTATATGGTTGCTTAAAAACCATATCAAACCCAAACTGAGGGACACCCCACAAAATGACTCTTAAAAGTGTCACAGGGGGACTCGAAGATGGCGACAGGCAGGAAGGCAAGGAGGGAGAGAGTGTGAGAGCGCGAGGGAGTGATAGAGGAGTGTGTGGACGTGTGTGGTGTGTGTGTGTATGAGCTAGGGACAGTTAGATTCTGCAGGTCTTCTAAGGGGCTGCTAAACCGGGCAGTCTTAGACGGTGGAGCCCCGTGTACTGGGCTGCATATCGGGGCGTGCTGTGCTGTCTGTTCCTGGAACAGACAGATAGGAAGGTACTGACATCAGGTCAGGCCTTGAGATATGGTCTCATGGTCCCTCCTCAATATATACTGTGCTCTCTGTTCCCGGAAAACATAGATAGGAAGGTGATAATGCTATACTGTGTCGGGAACAAATTGCGTAAGCATGGCTTTGTAACTTTGTAGTTTTTGCAAATAAATTGCTATAACTCTTGCAGTCAGCTGCTGCAGTTCAAAGCAAAGGCTGAACTGCAGACAGCTGGCCAGCTTAATAAAGGTTCCTAAATTTAAATTCTGAGTCGGTGGTCTATCTCGCTGAGTCAACCCATAACATTTGGAGGCCCCAGCGAGATTCCCGGCAGGGAGGAGAGGGACCCCTTGTTTAGGGCAGGAGGCTCTCCCCCAGCAGGGAGGAGAGGGACCCCCTATTCAAGGCAGGAGGCTCTCCCCCACTTGTCGCCGGGCACTCAGCGAGATACCCCACACCTGTGGAGAACGACTACCAAGGAGGCCTCCAGTCCACCCAAAAACTTTCAATTCGGAAACCGAGCCACCTGGACTCTCGAGAGAGGTAAGGACCGGTCGTTAAACAGGAATTGGGACGTCCCACGGAAGGACCTATACGGAGGGCTGGACGCAGCGGTACTCCTGGTCCTGACCCACGGCCACGACGGTGGCCGGGGTCCCTGGTTCGTGCGGCTGTAGGCTGCACTGGGTTTGTCTGTCTGGTATTTGTTTGTCTTGCTGTTTATTGTTAAAAAGTTGTCTGCTTCTGTGTACACCCTGCTGCAATGTTTTTTGAAAATTTTCAGGACTTCAAGGAGCAAGCTGCAGGTTCCGGGCAACCCTAGGTTGCATTTGGCTGATTTATTTTGTCTTTGTTCTTTGTTGTCTTTGTCTTTGTCAAATGGGATAGGGTCAGTCATCTTTGTCGACCCCCTATCAGTCAGGCCCACTCCGGGTGAGTGGAAGGGGAGCTTGATCACCTCCCGGGAAGCTATAGAGCTCCCTCAGGAATTAGGAAATTGTTAGGAATTGGGTGGATTGTTTAAACTCTGAGTGAATGTCTGGTGAAAGTGTGTGAGTGTGGAGGGAGGGGGCCTGCCCTCTCCTCTCCTTTATGTGGCTCCACGACTTCGGTTACAGAGTCCAAGTGGGCCCCAACCTGCGGTTCCGTGATTCGTCATATGGCATAATGGTGACTCACCCCCATGTGGAGGTGACCAGGCCCGGGGTTTATACGGGTGCACCTTAGACGAATCTAAGCTCCCAAGGGACGCAGCCAGGCGGGCATCTGAGTGAGGATCTGTGAAAACAGGTCACCCCCTCCCTTGTCTGTCTCTCGCCTCCGATCATCATGGGGTCGGGACAAAGTTTGTTTGTGTGGGACTAGCCAATTTACTACAGAGAAGGAGGAAAAAAGTGTAAATCATTACTGGTCTGTGTGAAGTAAGAGCCACCTTGATTTATTCTGCTTTCTGTTGATACGCTTGGCTGAACGTTTGGGCTGGCCCCTTAGCAGTCTGCAAATAGTCTCTCGGCAGCTGCGAGAATTATTTTTCTCAGAGTCTTTTGCTCACTGTTAAGGAGAATTAGCCCACTTAGTTAATAAAGATTTCTGTCTATCAGCTGCTCTTACCTAGGTTGTAATTTACTGTATTAAACTGAAGTTCTAGGGTAGATTTAAAGGTTATAATGTTAATGCTTTTGATTTACAGCGATTCTGTGAATGAGAGTAGCCCACTTTCCAGGAGGGGTGGCCGGATGCAGGGTCTTTTGATCTGACCACTGCCTACCAGGTCCATTACATCATACACGGCCGCCCAGGGCATCCTAATCAAATTCCTTATATTCAAGTTTAGGTTGACATATTGTCCAAGAAACCCCGGTAAATGAGGGCTTGCCTCCCGAGGGAAAATTGGGACAGAGACAGACAATTCTTTTGGCCGGGCCCCAGAAGGGAAAGGCTCCCCCGGTCCTTCAGGGAGAGCAGGAAGAACCCACTAGCCGGCCGCCCCCTATTGTCCCCTGGTGCCGGATTCGGGTGAGCCCGGGCCTCAGGCCCAGGCCACGCCACCAGTTCTTGACCCGGAGCCCCTGCCTCCCCCGATGCCAATTGTCTTCCCTCCGCACCCACCGACGAGAGGGGCTTTGTCGTCCTTCAACCCCTTCAGTCCATCCCATACTAGACAGGGACAGCGTATGGGGAGAGAGAGGGGGGCGGGGGGGGGGGAGAACCTGCAGGACCTTGCGACATCCGCCAGTCCTGCAGTTCCTATGTTGCCACTACGGCAGGCCGGCCCTCTAGATCTGGGGCTAGACAGGCAGCCCTCTGGGGAAGCAAGGCAGACCGAGGCGCTATTCCCAGCTCCAGACCAGATTAGGGAGTGAATGATCAAAGAAGGGGGGCTGGATGCAGTGGCCCTAAAAAAGCAGCAGCAGCAGCAGCAGCAGCAGCAGTGAGAAAATAAATCTGACATTAGAGCTGCCCTGCTGCTGCCCAGTACTTGGGCCTTTGGCTTGCAGGCTACAGCAGTTAAGCCATAAGGCTGAGATCTATAAAAGCTGCAGATAGAGTTAGTAAAAGCTCCCTGCTTGCAAATGTACTGAAAGGGTTTAGTACCTGTTGCTGCTGGAAGAGGAGGGGCTGATATCCCCTTCCAGTACACTCCCTTCAAAGAGGCCTGGTCGCTGCTCTGCCATAAAGGGGACTGGTGGGAAGACAAGGAAAGCAGGGCCCTGTAACTATAAACAGAGTTAAGAAAAGGGCACTCTCCCTGGACCTGGGAGCCATCAGGACTTTGAAATTCTCCAAGAGAGGTGAAGTCTGACTCAGAGACTAGCCGAAACCTCGTTGGGTTAGGAGGACCGGAGGCTGCATATTGAACTTATAGACTGCAATTTGCTAGGCAGAGGTCCAAGCCCAGTTGTATAGGGATTAAGCTACCTATGTACAGCAAAACAACTTTCTCCTGTGCCAGAATACATTTTAAGGAAATTGGACAAACTGTATTTGTGGCTAGAAAGAAGAACTGGCCTATGTGTAAACTGTCCTGGAAAAAGGCTATGTGGAATGAACCCAAAAAGTAAAGGGTGTCTAGCTGCCGAGAGGGCAGTTGCCCAGGTGGGCAAAGAAGAATACCCATTAAATTTTGGTCTCTATTGAGAGACAGTTGACAGTTAGCAACCTGTATACTGTCTTACAGGCCTGTGTGACCATGCCCATGTCAGGGGTGGCACAAAACCTCAACTGTAGGAAACTGGGGAAGGCCTGTCTAGAACAGAGGGGGTTAATAAAGTGGTGAATACTAG
The DNA here is from genome assembly GCF_000147115.1 of Myotis lucifugus. Taxonomy (NCBI): domain Eukaryota; kingdom Metazoa; phylum Chordata; class Mammalia; order Chiroptera; family Vespertilionidae; genus Myotis; species Myotis lucifugus. The sequence continues at coordinate 4,829,822 of NW_005871067.1, read as the reverse complement.
CCCTCTGTTACAGGAATTAAAGACCCTGTGAGGTCCTGTGACATATAAGACCCTGTAGGGAAATAAAGCTCCTTTAGTCCACTCTGAAAGAACAAATAAAAGACAGATTAAAGGCTGTGTTTCCCTCCAGGCAACCCAACTGGAACCCCTATAGTGACAGGGGAAAGGAGGCTCTCGATCGGTATCGCCAGACTCTATTAGGGGGCATCCGAGCTGCTGCTTGGAGACCCACAAACCTCTCTAAGGTGACAGAGACAGTCCAGGGGCCTAACCCTGATGCCATGGAAAGTCGGAGGGCTGTCAATGTTGCATTTGTTTCCAAGTCGGCCCCAAATATTAGGAAAAAATGACAGAAGTTAGAAGGCTTTGAGGGGAAATCAATCTCTAAGTTGGTTGAGGTGGCCCAGAAGGTTTTTGACAATCTGAAGGACCCAATGGCAGGTTTAAACACCTGGATGGCCAAGGTCCTCCTGGCCCTAAACGAGGAAAATGGCCCAAGGGGCCGGAGAGACAACAAGGGCAAAGAAAAGCCTCGCGGAAGAAAAGGAGTCCAACCCAGGCTTGGGAAAAATCAATGTGCATTTTGCAGAAAGGAAGGACATTGGAAAAGGGAGTGCCCTGAACGTGCGGGGGAACCGACTCCCTCCCATGCTGGTGGAGGAGGTGGATTGGGGTTGTCGGGGCTCAGCTGGCCCCCAGGAGCCCAGAATAACCCTGACAGTGGGGGGCCAAAAGGTGGACTTCCTTGTGGAACTCATAGCACTCACTCAGGCCCTCTGGTAGGGAAAGGGAAAAAGAGTAAACATTTCAGCTTCCTGAAAACAGCTGCCTTGAACCCTGCCACACTCCTCCCTGATGAGAAGGCAGAGGCCCCTTTGCCTGACTGCGAGGAGACACTGACTACCCTCACTTCCCTCCGTGAGGACCTTGTGGACCAGCCCTGCAGAATCCAGATGAGACCCTCTACACGGACGACGGGAGCAGCTTCGTAGAGGAAGGTACCCGGTAGCGGGGGGCACATGAGGAGGAGCCAGGGGAGATCTAAGAAGCCCTGGTAAGCGCCCCGGCACTGGCCCTGCCAGACCTACCCAGGGACTACAGGGATATATCTCCTCACACTGCCCTTACAGGAGGACACAGGAGCCACCTTAAAGAAGTCTCCTGACCTCAGGAGGAAAGGAAAAAGCTCCTGAGATACTTAACCACCTGGCAGCCATATAGGGGCCAAGGAATTGACTAAAAGACCAGTAGGGCCCCTAGAAGTTCTCGTAGCCCTGCCAGCACGAAGGCTCGCAGAGAAGCCTACTCATCTGCCAGAGGAGCAGAGGCTAGCTGAGAAACTAAGGGCCCGGGAAGGAGAGGCTGGATGGCTAATTCTGCCAGATGGGAGGCCTATAATGCCAGAAGCCCTGGGGCGGACCATCGCTTCCCAGACCCACCAGAGCACCCACCTGGGGGAATGAAGCTATCAGAACTACTGGGAAGAGAATTTTACATACCAGGGCTCCAGAAAATATCTCAAGAGTTGGCTAGAAGGTGCCAAGTGTGTGCCCTGGTGAATCAAGGGCCCCCTGTTGTGGCCGCGCCTGGACAGCGATTCCGAGGTCAGAACCCCGGAGAACACTGGGAAGTGGACTTCACCAAGATACCAGGAGGACAAGGAGGGTATAAATACCTGCTGGTTTTCATTGATACCTTCTCTGGCTGGCCTGAGGCATACCCAACCAAGGCAGAGACAGCACAGGTAGTAGTTAGAAAACTCCTCACTGAAATTGTCCCCCGGTTTAGCCTGCCACTATACATGGGTCCGACGATGGCCTGGCGTTTATCGCCAAAGTTACAATCCATAGTTAAGGCCCTAAGAGTTACTTGAAAATTGCATTGTGTTTATAGACCACAGAGTTCTGGACAAGTAGAGAGGATAAATTGGATCTTAAAGGAAACATTAACTAAGTTAAAATTAGAGACTGGCGAAAACTGGGTAAGTCTCCTTTTGCTCTCCTCAGAGCTAGGTGCACCCCATACATCCAAGGGCTAACTCCTTTTTGAGATAATGTTTGGGCAACCGCTGCCATTGGTGCCCAGGTTGAGGGAGGAGGAAGTCGCCCGTCTCTCTACCCAAAATTTGCTTAAGTCCTTACAGGCTTTGCAGAGCAGCGCCATGTCAGCACAACGGGTGGTGAGAGCCATACGGGAGGAGGACGTGCTGAGATCCAGTCCAACACAGCCTGCCTTCTCTCCGGGAGATCTCGTTTGGGTGAAGCGTCACGACCCTGGCAGCCTGGAACCTAGATGGGATGGACCCTATCAGGTGGTGCTGAGCACTCCAACCGCCATCAAAGTCGCAGGAAAGAGGCACTGGATCCATCGTACGCAGGTTAAGAAAACGAACCTAGAAGGGTTAGAAGGGCCCCCATCCTAGTCCCCCTCCTTATGGGAATACGACTAGCAGGGTCCACGGCCGTCGGAACAGCCGCCCTAGCAACCGGCCACCAGAATTATAAAGAGTTAAGTAGGCAGATAGATCAAGATTTAAGCTCTCTCAAAAAATCTGTTAGCCAACTGGAGGACTCCCTTGGTTCACTTGCAGAGGTAGTATTACAAAACAGACGAGGCCTAGATCTGCTTTTCCTGAAGCAGGGAGGCCTCTGTCTGGCCCTAGGGGAGACTTGCTGTTTCTACACCAACCACTCGGGGGTGATCAGGGAAAGCCTTAGCCAGCTGCGAAAACGGCTGGCTGACCAAGAAGAGGCTAGAAGGGCTGAAGGCAATTGGTATGAGAATTTATTTTCCTGGTCCCCCTGGCTAACTACCCTGCTCTCCTCCTTGGCAGGACCAGTTGTTCTGCTCCTCCTAGGGCTCATATTTGGCCCCTGCATTGCCAGATGCCTCCTCAATTTCATACAAAATAAAATACAGGCTGTAAAGTTAATGGTTTTATACACCCAATACTCCAGAATCTTAGAGGAGGACGCTGAATCAAAGACTTGATTCCCAATAAGACCAGTAGGGAATGTACTGGGCTGCATATCGGGGCGCGCTGTGCTGTCTGTTCCTGGAGCAGACAGATAGGAAGGTACTGACATCAGGTCAGGCCTTGAGATATGGTCTCATGGTCCCTCCTCAATATATACTGTGCTCTCTGTTCCCGGAAAACATAGATAGGAAGGTGATAATGCTATACTGTGTCGGGAACAAATTGAGTAAGCATGGCTTTGTAACTTTGTAGTTTTTGCAAATAAATTGCTATAACTCTTGCAGTCAGCTGCTGCAGTTCAAAGCAAAGGCTGAACTGCAGACAGCTGGCCAGCTTAATAAAGGTTCCTAAATTTAAATTCTGAGTCGGTGGTCTATCTCGCTGAGTCAACCCATAACACCCGCTCCCAGCGCAGACACTCCTGGGCAGCCACTACGGGAACAGAGACTACGCCATCTTGAGAAACAGAGCTGCTTGAGACTAGGATCCTGGCCTCAGCACCACCCAGTCTGGTCTCAGACGCAAACCAGGACCCTGCAGCCACTGGGGACAGAGACCTGCGACCACAGCTACAGAGCCACGGACACCAAGAGTCCAGAAATCCCCATGGCAGATCCGTGAGTAACAGAGCCCATCTCCCTCCCCGCAGGCTCGCGGGCAGCGCCATAGTAACTGATAGACCCACCCCTTGCCCAGGCCTCAGTGCTGCTACAGGGACCTCAGCCTGGAAGTGCGTGAACACCGGGAACTTGTCCCTTGCAGCGCAGGCTAAGGGAGCCTTGGCCTGGAAGTGTGCGAACACCTGGAACTTGTCCAGCGCAGCGCAGACTAGGGGAGCCTTGGCCTGGGAGCTAACGCGCGAACACTGGGAACTTGTTCCTCGCGGCACGGGCCCCAGGACCCCGATTCTCTGGGCAGGAGGCAACAACAAGCACCAGTGACTTGACTGTGTTTCTTATCACCTGCGCCTGGGATCCCTGATTCCCTGTGCATTCATACTAAGAGCCAGTGACTCTAATTCTTGATTCTCAATGCAGTTCTGCACAAAGCAACAGAGACTCTGATACTGGATTCTTGGGGAACTCTGACTCCTGGCGCACGCTAGGGGGCTCTGATTTTCAACACACTCCATGGGGGTCTCTTTTTCAGCACGGTGCAGGCGGGGTCCCTGATTCCAAGTGCGCACACGAGGCCACATTGAGCGCTGGTAACGCTGACTCTGAGCGAGCCTGGTTCCCACCAACCCACCACAACCACACATCTTAGTGTCAGAGCTCTTCAGTGACACTAAGGTGGTGCGAAGCTCCCACTGCACACGGCCCAGGCCCGCGCAACTCGACGTTTGAACCATCTGGAGATAATCAGAATGGGGAGACGACACAACCCCCAGAGGAAAGAAAATGAGGAGTCGCCAAGAAAGGAAATTAATGAAATTGAAGCATGCAACATGACAGAAAAAGAATTCAGAGTAATGGTTGTACAATTCATTCACCAGATGGATGAGAAAATCAACAACCTATGCAAGAATCAGGAAGAAATGAAAAGTGATATAGCTACAATAAAAAACACCATGGAAGGTTTAAACAGTAGACTAGAAGAAGCAGAGTACCGAATTAGTGAGTTAGAAGATAAGGTAGAGAAACAAGCTCAATCTGAACAGCAACTGGAGAAAAAAATTAAAAAACAAGAAGAGAGCCTAAGAGAGCTTTGGGACAACATGAAACGAAGTAACATACGCATAATAGGGCTGCCAGAAGGACAAGAAGAGCAGCAAGGATTAGAAAATCTATTTGAGGAAATAATGACAGAAAACTTCCCAGATATTGGGAAGAAAAAAGTTACACAAGTACAGAGAGTCCCAAGCAAGATAAACCCCAAAAGACCCACACCAAGACACATCATAATAACGATGGCAGATGTACACGACAAAGAGAGAATCTTAAAGGCTGCAAGAGAGAGATAGAGTTACCTACAAAGGATCCCCCATCAGATTATCAAATGATTTCTCAACAGAAACACATCAAGCTAGAAGGGAATGGAAGGAGGTATACAAAGTGTTGCAAAGCAAAGGACTGAATCCAAGAATACTCTATCCAGCAAGACTATCAATCAAAATTGAAGGGGAAATCAGGAGCTTTGCAGACAAAAAAGGCTAAGGGAGTTTATCACTACCAAGCCAGCAATGCAAGAAATGCTAAAAGGAATGCTGTAAAAAGAAGAAATATAAAGGTAAGAAAGAACACAGGCACAAAAATAGAAATGACTATAAGCAAGTACCTTTCAATAATAACTTTAAATGTAAATGGACTAAATGCTCCAATCAAAAGACATCGAGTGGCTGAATGGATAAAAAGACATGACCCATATATATGCTGTCTACAAGAGACCCACCTCAGAACAAGGGACTCACACAGACTGAAAGTGAAGGGATGGAAAAATATCTTTCAGGCAAATGGAAATGAAAAAAAAGCTGGGGTAGCAATACTTATATCTGACAAAATAGACCTCAAAGTGAAGGCCATAACAAGAGATAAGGAAGGCCACTTCATAATACTAAAGGGATCGATACAACAAGAGGATATAACCCTGATAAACATATATGCACCCAATGCAGGAGCACCCAAATACATAAAAAACCTCCTGGAAAATAACAAGGGAGAGATCAACAACAACACAATCATAGTAGGGGACTTAAACACACCACTGACATCACTAGATAAATCCTCTAGAAAAAAAATCAGCAAAGAAACAGCAATCCTAAATGACTCACTAGATCAAATGGACTTAATTGACATCTTCAGAACATTTCACCCCGAAACCACGGAATATACGTTCTTCTCAAGTGCACATGGGACATTTTCAAAAATAGACCACATGTTGGGTCACAAACAAAATCTCCTCAAATTCAAGAAGATTGAAATCATACCACGCATCTTCTCAGACCACAATGGCATATTATTAGAAATAAACTACAATAAAAACAATCCAAAAAACTCAAACACTTGGAAGCTGAATAGCATGCTACTAAATAATGATTGGGTTACCAATGAGATCAAAGAAGAAATTAAAAAACACCCTGGAAACTAATGACAATAACAGCACAACAATCCAAAATCTATGGGACACAATGAAAGCAGTCCTGAGAGGAAAGTTTATAGCACTACAGGCCTACATCAAAAAACAAGAAAAAATGATAGTAAATCATCTAACTCTACAACTCAAAGAATTAGAAAGAGAACAACAAGAAAAGCCCAGAGTGAGCAGAAGGAAGGAGATAATAAAGATCAGAGCAGAAATAAATGACATAGAGACCAAAAAAACAATACAAGAGATCAATGAAACCAAGAGCTGGTTCTTTGAAAGGATAAACAAGATTGATGAGCCTCTAGCCAGGCTCACCAAGAAGCAAAGGGAGAGGACCCAAATAAACAAAATCAGAAATGAAAGAGGCGAAATAACAACAGACCCCACAGAAATTCAAAGAATTGCTAAAAAATACTATGGACAACTCTAACAAACTAGACAACCTGGAGGAAATGGACATATTCCTAGAAAAATACAATCTTCCAAAACTCAATCCGGAAGAATCTAAAAATCTCAATAGGCCAATAACTATGGAAGAAATTGAAGCAGTCATCAAAAAGCTTCCAGCAAACAAAAGCCCGGGGGCCCGACAGCTTCACAGGGGAGTTTTACCAAACATTCAAGGAAGAACTAAAACCTATCCTCCTCAGACTATTCCAAAAAATTCAAGAGGAAGGAACACTTCCCAGCTCATTCTATGAAGCCAGCATCACCCTAATACCAAAACCAGATAGAGACAACACAATGAAAGAGAATTACAGGCCAATATCCCTCATGAACATAGATGCCAAAATACTCAACAAAATTCTAGCAAATCAGATCCAGCAATACATCAGAAAGATCATACACCATGACCAATTAGGATTTATCCTGGGGATGCAAGGATGGTACAATATCTGCAAATCAATAAATGTGATACATCACATAAACAAATTGAGAGATAAAAATCACACAGTCATATCAATTGATGCAGAAAAAGCATTTGAAAAAATTCAACACCCTTTCTTGATAAAAACTCTCAGCAAGGTGGGAATAGAAGTATCATACCTCAACATAATAAAAGCCATATATGACAAGCCCACAGCCAACATCATACTCAATGGGCAAAAACTAAAACCATTTCCCCTAAAAACAGGAACAAGACAGGGATGCCTCCTTTCATCACTCCTGTTCGACATAGTACTGGAAGTATTAGCCATTGCGATCAGACAAGAAGAAGAAATAAAAGGCATCCAAATTGGAAAAGAAGAAGTAAAACTGTCCTTATTTGCAGATGACATGATACTGTACATAGAAAACCCTAAAGACTCCATCAAAAAAATATTAGAGTTAATAAATGAATTCGGCAATGTAGCAGGATACAAAATTAATGCCAAGGAATCTAAGGCATTTCTTTACACCAATAGTGAACTTACAGAAAGGGAGACTAAAAAAGCAATCCCATTTACCATCGCACCAAAAAAATTAAGATACCCAGGAATAAACTTAACTAAGGAGGTAAAAGACTTATATGCGAAAAACTACAGGACACTGAAAAAAGAGATAGAGGAAGACATAAACAGATGGAAGAACATACCATGTTCATGGATTGGTAGAATCAACATCATCAAAACGTCCATACTACCCAAAGCAATCTATAGATTCAATGCAATCCCCATTAAATTACCAACAGCATATTTCACAGATCTAGAACGAACATTTCAAAAATTCATCTGGAATAAAAAAAGACCTCGAATAGCTGCAGCAATCCTGAGAAAGAAGAACAAAGTAGGTGGGATCTCAATACCAGATATCAAGTTGTATTACAAAGCCACTGTTCTTAAAACAGCGTGGTACTGGCACAAGAACAGACATATAGATTAATGGAATAGAATAGAGAACCCAGAAATCGACCCAAACCACTATGCCCAATTAATATTCGACAAAGGAGGCAAGAGCATACAACGGAGTCAAGACAGTCTCTTCAATAAATGGCCTTGGGAAAATTGGACAGATACATGCAAAAAGATGAAACTAGACTACCAACTCACACCATACACAAAAATAAACTCAAAATGGATAAAAGACTTAAATGTAAGACAGGAAACCATAAAAATACTAGAGGAATCCACAGGCAACGAAATCGCAAACATATGCTGAAGGAATTTCTTCTCTGATACTGCTCCTAGGGCAATGGAAACTAAAGAGAAAATAAACAAATAGGACTACATCAAAATAAAAAGCTTTTGCACAGCAAAGGAAACCATCAACAAAACAACAAGAAAGCCCACTGCATGGGAGAACATATTTGCCAATGATATCACCGATAAGGGTTTAATCTCCAACATTTACAGGGAACTCATGCAACTTAACAAAAGGAAGATAAACAATCCAATCAAAAAATGGGCAACGGACCTAAATAGACACTTTTCAAAAGAGGACATACAGAAGGCCGAAAGACATATGAAAACATGCTCAAAGTCACTAATTATACGAGAGATGCAAATCAAAACGACAATGCGGTATCATCTCACACCTGTCAAAATGGCTATCATCAACAAATCAACAAACAACAAGTGTTGGAGAGGATGTGGAGAAAAAGGAACCCTTCTGCACTGCTGGTGCGAATGCAGACTGGTGCAGCCACTGTGGAGAACAGTATGGAGTTTCCTCACAAAACTAAAAATGGAACTCCCATTTGACCCAGTGATTCCACTTCTAGGAATATATCCCAAGAAGCCAGAAACACCAATCAGAAAGGATATATGCACCCCTATGTTCATAGCAGCACAATTCACCATAGCTAAGATTTGGAAACAGCCTAAGTGTCCATCAGCAGATGAGTGGATTAAAAAACTGTGGTACATCTACACAATGGAATACTACGCTGCGGTAAAAAAGAAGGAATTATTGCCATTTGCAACAGCATGGATGGAACTGGAGAGCATTATGCTAAGTGAAATAAGCCAGACAGAGAAAGATAAATACCACATGATCTCACTCATTTGTGGAATATAGAAAACACCCTAGACTGATGAACAGGGACAGATCCAAAGACAGAGAAACAGCGATCAGACTATCAATCCCCAGAGGGAAACTAGGGGAGGGAGGGGGTAAGGGGGAGAGATCAACCAAAGGACTTGTATGCATGCATATAAGCCAAACCAATGGACACGGACAACAGGGGGATGAGAGCATGAGTGGGGGGGGGGGGGCGGGGAAGTTGGGGGTTAATGGGAAATGAGGACACATTTGTAATACCTTAACCAATAAAGAAATTTTTTTAAAACGTGTCACAGCCATGGAGGATACAGAACTGAGGAACTGTCACAGACTGAAGGCAGCTAAAGAGCTCTGAGCACCAGAACCATTTGTGAGCCTGGGCTGGTGCTGGAGAAGAAAAGGGGACTTAGTGGGACACGGAGTAGGTGACACCCCTGTGCCAGCCCATATCCTGACCTTCAAAATGCTGTTTAGTTATGATGCTGACCTTTGGGTAATCTGGTTAAGTGGTACCCGGACTTCCTTGTACTAAATTCACTTTTTTTAAAATTAATTCTTTATTGTTGAAAGTATTACATATGTCTCATTTCCCCCCATTGATCCCTGCCAGCCTGCTCCCACCCCCCAGCACAGGCCCTAACCTCCCTATGTCTGTGTCCATTGGTTATGCTCATATGCATGAATACAAGTCCTTTGGTTGATCTCTTACTGCCCCCCCCCTCGCAAATTCACATTTTTTCATTAGTTTGAAATTATTTTAAAAGGAGTTAAATAATAAAGCAGAAAAAATAAAGAGAAAAATATTTTAAAGTGTTAAAAAACAAACACTTATGAGACAATCAGGGATATTTGAACCCGACTGGGCACTTGAAAATATTAAGGAAATATTAACTTTTAGGTGTGATCATGGTATTGTGTGGTTTTGTTTAACAAAGAGTTCTTATCTTTTAGACATACATACCAAATACGTGAGAGTGTATACAGATACACACAGTGCTAGATGCTAGTTACAAAGTGCCCCTGAATTTGTAACATAGTGGACAGTAGTGGTCATTACTCAGCAGACTTGTCAGGCTCCCGAGGTGGGCACTGGATGAGAGTGTGGCCACTTCATGAATGCACTGCCAGTGGTCAGGACAAACCTCACACGTGCGCCACAGATCACTGTGTACACAGGGGCGATGGCCCACTGCCACACCCAAGCAAGTTTGAGGTGAAGCTGGAGGCCAAGGAGGGCTGACCTTGGCAAAGAAGGGGTGAGGAAAGGCTAAACAAAGAAGCCAGGAAAGCAGAAGACCATGGGTTGGCGGGGGGGGGGGGGAGCTGCCAGTGGTCACTGTAGCTGGAGTGACGTGTGCATGTGTGCACATGGTTGGGTGGCAATTTAGTGAGAACTGTGAGAAGTGTATGGGGCCTTGAAGACCAGAGAAAAGTCTGGATATTACCTTGAATACTATGGGAGGCCACAGAAGGGATAGAGACATGACCATTCTGACAGTGGTATAGACTCAATTACAGGACAGATTGGGAGGGAAGTAAGAAGGTCAAGCACAGCTTCTTCAGACTCAGTGTCCTCATCTGTTCCTAAACAGGTGGGGTTCTTCTGTGCACTGCATGTGCAGGTCCAAGCCACGTGTCACCCATTACTTTATCAGTAGAACCACAGTGGCTTGGGTGCTGCCACGGTCAGAAGGCTCATCTGACTAAAAATATACACCTCACCTCCATCAATCACTCTCCTGGGAGTGAAATTTCCACCATCACATTGACACCTCTGGGCTAAGGCATTGTGACAAAAAGACACCCGCCCCTCCCTCCCCGCCGCCCCCCCCCCCCCCCCCCCGGGCTTAAAAGAGGGAAAATAAAAAGGACATATAGAAGCATAAGCTCGATGGTTTCAAATTGTGGTTTTATGACCAGGAGGTTCTCTTAGAAGTGTGCTACCAGGGCAGGAATACAATGCTCACATCACCCCCACACCCCGTGCTGAGGGTACCCATGCCACCGGTTCCCACAGAAAACAGATAGATATGGTCTATTGGACATGGGTTTGGGGTGGAGAAGAGACTAGGAAAGAAGGTGTAGAAGCCTCAGGGCAGCCAGGTGACAGACACAGCGCTAAAGCCCATCAGCCCAACCTCCAGCCTTGATATTCTGGGAAATCAGCTAGAGTGCTTTTTGTATAAAGAAAGCTGCCATGAAAATGAAACATGAAGATACTCCAACAGGGACTAAACATGGCCATAGGACCGAGGAGAGACCTGTGTGGCTGTCTCCTCCTCATAAGCAATAACTCTTTTTTAAAAAATATATTTTATTGATTTTTTACAGAGAGGAAGGGAGAGGGAGAGGGATACAGAGTTAGAAACATCGATGAGAGAGAAACATTGATTCAGCTGCCTCTTGCACTCCCCCTACTGGGGATGTGCCTGCAACCCAGGTACATGCCCTTGACCGAAATCGAACCTGGGACCCTTCAGTCCACAGGCTGACGCTCTATCTGCTGAGCCAAACCAGTTAGGGCAATAACTCTTTTTTAAAAAAAATATTTTTTTTTATTGATTTTAGAGAAGAAGGAAGAGGGAGAGATAGAACATCAATAAAGAGAGAATCACTGATCGGCTGCCTCCTGCACCCCCACCACTGAGGATCGAGCCTGCAACCCAGAAAGTGTCCTTGACCGGAATCGAACCCGGGACCCAAGTCCCAAGGCCAACGCTCTATCCACTGAGCAAAACCAGTTAGGGTGCAATAATTCTTATGTCTTCACATGTTCTGCGTGCTGCTCCACAGAAGCTTGGCATAGACACACACTTGAAACACATCAAGTTTCCCCTTCTGATTGGATCCCAGAAGTGCTCCGGGGGCCACGTGTGCACTTGGCTGGAGGGACAGCTGGCCTGCTTCATCCAAGAGCAAAGGGTTGCCCTTCTGGAACGAGTGGAGGTGAGGGGAACTCAGCCGGGGCAGGAATGCGAATGACAGCAGAGAAGAAAAAGAGCACTGCCCTCGGGGATCCTGAACTCGGCAGGAAAAAATTAGGAATAGTTCGTGGAGCACTGCCACTAGGAAACAATGAGGGAACCCAGCAGACCCAGTGGTAGCTCCCGTGCGCCCCAGCTGAGGCCCAGTATCGAGAGCTAGGAATTTACTGCCACAGATTCACAGACCTGGCTCAACCTCCCATTTCCCCAAACATAACATTATTTTAATTTCCAAGCAGCAGAGGCTAAGGCTACTGCAATCCAAGACCCAAACCCAGGAACAAAGCAGGGATATGACTTCTTGGGCTCTGACTGGAAACCCACAAGTACTGAACTGTGTAAAGTGGAAACAAAACCACCTCAGTAGTCCTGGTTCTTAAGTGAATTCAACCCAACAGACTTCCATGAAATTTTGTTCCAATTTAGTTACCAACCAGCGGCATCGGGCAAACCACTACCCCTGCTCATCTCTGCAAAGTGAAGGGGAGGACCGATGACCAGGCCACTCCCCTACTTCTTGACGGCAGGATTGATGGTCTGACTTTGTATCTTCTGCTTAGAAAAGACTCTTGCAATCCACTGAGTCTCCAAGATACTGGAGAATCCCCAAATTAATCTAGAAAGTGAGTGCAACTCTAACCCAAATCCGATAGATGTTTCTTAGAACCTGGCAAGCTGATCTTAAAATTTGTGTAGAGAGAAAAGGGCAAGAAGAGTCAAGACCATCGTGGAAAAGGATAAGGAGGGGCTCACTTACCAGATACCAAGACATCATGGGGTTACGGTAATACAAGACAGCTGGACCCCCCGGCAGGTGGAGGGAGAAGCAACTTCCCTTCCAACAGCTAAGATTTCTCTGAAAAATGCCTGTCTTTGTCTGGGATGTGGGCAATAAAAAATCACAAATAAGATTTCCAAAACGTGGTTTTCAGACCCCTGCATCAGAGCCGTGAGCAGCTCAGTGACAAACGCATATCCTCACATCTCCCCCACCCTGTCTGCTCACAAACTGGGGACCACCGACAGTCACACAGTCAGCAGTGAAATTGGGCGGTTTCTCTACAAGGGAGCTGGCCCCATACACACACCGACTCAGCTCACAGGAAACAGTGAGGTGATTGCATTTTCCCAAATATGCCCGAATTTCATGATCCTACTGGCCCTGGACCCCATATGCTGAGGAGTCACTGCCAACCCAACAAGCACTTGGCATTGCAGAGGAGATGGTGTGGAGGTGTCAGTTGTCCTTCACTGAGGCACACAAGTGGGCTTTTAAACCAGTGATCCACCCCTGACTCCAGAGATTCAAAGTCACACTCTGGGTGGGCCAGGGTGTTGGTGGGTTTAAAGCCCCCAGATCATTCCAGCACGCAGCCTGGTAGGTTATTTGGTCCCCAGGTTTGAGAAAGAGTCACTAGGGCAGGGGTTTGTGTTAACCCTCCAGACTCTCTTTTCCTCTTGGCAGTGGCCTGCAGCCGGGTTCAGAGCACAGGCTGGTGTCGGGAGGCTTGCTGGCCAGGGAGTAACTGGGGACATGAAGACTAAAACACCTTTCCTGTGCCAGGCCGTGATGCCCAGCGTGCTGGCAGCTCCCCCTTTCCTCTCGCTGAGCCCGAGTCACAGATCTCAGCACATGCTGCCAGGAGCTCTGGAAAATGCTCTCCTGGCCCCACAAGAAAACATCAGTTGTGCATTTCTCATGAACGAGGACATGAAACAAATCTGCCCAGAGAGTGGCAGGCACAGACGCCTGCAGCCAGGTCCCAGCGGGCTCCACCTGGCCCTCTCTGCGGGCCAAGGACAGCTAAGCGTCAGCCCTACCCCTGGGTGGGACCTGAGGTTGACGTTGGTCTGATCCTAAACTTGGCATCAAGGTCAGTCCTGAGGATGAGCCATGAGGCAGGGCCTTCTTAGCAGCTCTAGGCTGTCAGGGGGGACGGGCCCAGCTTGCCTGCCCTCTCCCTATACTGGGAGGAAACTGAGGTACCAACAGAGGAGGGGCATGTCCAGAGTCTTCCATCAGCCATACTGCCCTGAACAATCACTCTGCAATTAGCTAGATGCCTGGCCAGTGGTAAAGCTAAAAGTAGGAAACCTGCAGATACCATGTAAAATCTGCCCTCCTGGAAGGTCAGGGACCAGGAGAGACACTTTGGCTTGTAAAAATATTTGGAAAGTAACTCAGAAAAATGCTTTACAGAAGGGAAGAGAGAAGAGCAATGAGACCAGAGCCAGAATTTCTCCTGGGGTTGTGTCCCTTTGTCATGGCAGATGCCACCCATTCGTGCAGCTGGGACACTCTCTTCAAAGGAAGAACAGCTCAGGCCCACACCATGTTTGCGGAGCTGTCTTTGATGTGTCCATCCCTGGGGCAAAGAGGAGAAGCCCACCTTGATCTGAAGTGAACCAGCTGTGTCACACTTGGTTATGAGGAAGAGTTAATATCACACACAAGTCTAGACTCTTCAGCAAGTTCCAGAAGAGCTTTGAGGAGATGGCTTTGCCTTTGTCCTCATTGTAGTCTCCATGTGTCACTTCTGGGAGACAGACACCACAGCGGGTGAGTCTGCCTGCAGGTTACAGCAGGGCAGGCACAGCCAGCTTCCCACCTTCCCGGGGTCAGACCACACAGGGCCCGACCCTGGAAACCTTTGTTCTTAGGGCTGGAGACAAATGAGAGTGCACACAGGGGGAGGGTGCATTTGGAAGAGATAAATATTAAGAGATGAATCACCGCAGTGGGGACAACTTTTTCTAACATTATACTCCCAACTTCTCCAACTTTCTCTAGTTAATATTATAGTCCTTTTACAACTTTATAATAGGACGAAGAAAAGCTGGTGTGCTCTAGGAGAAAGGCATCAGGGTCTGTGTTCTGGGCACCCAGCCCCGCTTGGTTACTATCAGATGGATGGGAAGTGACGGATGCCCTGGAGAAACCGGGTGTATGGGTTAGAGGAGGGTGAGGCAAAAATATCCTTTTATTTCATCCTGTCCTGACGAAAACCTTTCTCCGATAAAGCACTACTAAGTATCTGATGATGGACTTAGCGGACCTCAGACTGGGAAGGTCATCCCAGTGAGTGGACATCACTGGCCTGGCCTAGGCGGTGACCTCATCCAACCCATATAAGCTCCACAAAGTCACCTGCCCAAAGTTCTGGGAACAGAGAGTGGTGCCAAGTTCGATTTTCCTTGGGAAGACATCAGCTTCACTGATGTTTACTAATGGCCCACCCAGCACCTGGGCTGTCCTGATGGTCCGCGGGCGGCCCCTGCCAAATACTCCCTGGCTGCTTCGGGAGGACTGGCCCAGCCCAGGGCTCCCTGCTTCTGCACACTCCCTGGAGGCCCGCCACCTCTATTTTTAAGACTTCCCGTTCCCTGTCCTCCTCTCTCCTTCACTCCTGGTCCTGTTTCTTTTCTTTTCTTTCTTTGCTGTGACTGCTCTCCACGGGACTGTTTACTGGCCTCTTCCATCCATGCAGGAAAAGGGCCATGTGGGAAAGTAACAAAGCCTGAAAATAAATGGTTACTATTTATTCATTTCCTAGAGTAAAGCTATCTTTAGATTACAACCCAGAACTGAAAAATATAAACCATGAAAACTATTCAGAGTACTGGGAGGTGTTTATATTTGGGGTTTCCACACAAGTGAGTGTATCTTTCAACCTTCATAAACCTCACTGTTCTTACAATATATTTCTGACTATGTCAATTTGGCTTAAAAAAAACTTATTGATTCTATTTTTGGTATTTTTGTTTTTAGAGCTCAAGAAAAACAAACATGATGCCACAAAGTAAATGAGAAAATATTTTTATATTCTGGAGGTTGAAAGTTGATTTTCTAATAACACACTGGTCAGCAGCATGGGATATCCTCTGATAGAATCACAAAGTCCATTTACTGTCTGATCCTGGCCCAATTCTTTATGCTCTCCAAGCCGAGTTCCTCATCGGTGGTCAGCCCAGCTCTGGGGTCACAGGGAGCTCTGGGAAATCTATCGAGTTGCCCTTCACTCCTGTGGTCTCAGGAAATCAAGGGCCATTGTTACCTACAGAGCTTCGTTTCTTTAGTATCTGTTGTGTCCCCATGGTTGCTGAACTTCCCTTTCTATCCTCTATTTAAAAATTAAGATGTATTTAAAGTAAGGAATGGACACACAAGGCAGGAAATACAGACAATACAAAAGTGAAAGTCTTGTATTCCGTAAGCCTCCTTCCCACCTCTATCCCCTCTTGAGAGGCACCATGATAACCAGATTCCAAAGATGCCCCAAAGTGTGTGTGTGTACGGTTTAAAATAGCAGTTAACATATGTCTGTTATGTAACTGCTTCTCTCTTTACTGCCACAAGCTGCTTACACTGTGCACCTTGCCTGCTTCTCTTATGCTGATGATAGATTCTCCACTGAGGCACTTTTAGACCAGCCCCCTTCCTCTCTATAGCTGCTTTCAGAGCATTTATCAAACTAGTTGCCTATTGGTGGACGTTTAGATGGCTCTAATCCCTTGCTATTACCACAGTGAACACCACTTGTAACATGGACAAGTGTAGAATTCCAAGTGGAACTGCTGGGTTGAAGAGCATGTGATTGTAAAATTTGATAGTTAATACTCGACTGCCCTCCATAAACTATGCATCAATGAACACCCTCTACTGCACAAGACACCTTTTCCTGCAGCCTTAACAGAGCCTGATGGTTGCCAAAACAAAACAAAACAAAACAAAACAAAAAAAAACAAGTTTCTCAGTACAGTTTTAATATGCATTTCACTTATTGTGCCTAAAGTGCAGCATCTCTTCATGTTTCCAGTGCCCGAGTCATTTGACCTCCTTTCTGGGGACCGTCCACTGCCCTGCTCAGCGTTTCACCAGGCCTTCCTTTTACTGGTTCGGAGGAGCTCTTTAGGGGAGGAGCCCTTTGTGACATGGGCTGCAAGCATTTCTCCCTCATTGCCCTTGTATTTTTCTTTTTTAAATTAAAATTTGCCAAGAATAAATAGGGTATATTTATGTAAGTGAATTGATGAATCTTGCTTTTTATGACTTGGGGTCTACAAAGTAGGCCTTCTCTCCTCCAAGATTACAAATATGACTGAACATGTTTTTATCTATTTTTGTGGTTTTACTTTTTACATTAGAATTTATATTCATATAGGACTGAGATCCAATTGTATATTTTTCCAGCGGGTTACTCAGCCGTCCCAATACAACTTATTGAGTGATCCATCTCTCCCGTAAAGATATGGAATGTCACCTTATATTCCAAATTTCTATTTTAAAGCCTGTTTTATCCTAGGTAGTGGTCCTTTTTGTGCCTTTCAGAATTTCTGACTTGGAGTCCATTTCCTCACTGATCTTTATTAAGCACACATTTTTGTCTTTAGCCTTAAATACGCTTCAGAATCCATGCTTCAGGCCCTACAGGGAGCACACTCTCCCACCAAAAGTTTCCCACAGAAACATCACTGAGGAGCCAATCCTGTCCTCCCACACACTGCAGAGGAGAAGTGGGAAGAAGTGATCAGCAGGCAGTCCTGGCCCACACCAGTTCCTAGAAGACTTAAGAGTGCAAGCCCTCAGGCTTCCATTTGCTCAGGGGAAAGGGCAATTTCATCAGTGTTGCTAAATAATAGGAAAAAAACAACGCTGATGATACTGTTGGCCACCGGACCCAGCTCCTGGCCCTGCACAGCACAAAGGCTCCCGGGGCAGCCTGGGCAGCCCAGACCGGAATCCCCAACAATGTGTACTGTTCCTGTCTGTAACCTCCTTTAGTCATCCCCTCCTCCCAGAGGCCCTAGGAGGGGTTCGGGGGAGGCACAGGTGTCAGTTCCAGGGAACACAGCAAAGGCAGCTCAGGTTAGCTCACTGTGCAGAATTCTAGGGGCACAAGTTCCCATCTGCACTCCAGCCCTTATCTCTGAGACCACACCTTCCGCCTGCTGGTAATTAAACCTTCGCACCTCCCAGGTAGAGGGGCCTCAATGGGTCCAGTACTATATTCATTTCCTTCCAAAAACCTTGCTGCTCATTCTGTTTCCTCATTTTGTTCAAATACCATCAAGCACCAAACTGACCATGTTTTTATTTGTCGTTGTTTGTTTGTTTGTTTTTTACATTCGAATTTATTTTCATGTAGGACTGAGATCCAATTGTACTGGGAGATGTGCCCAACTGGAGGTCTTTGCAAACTACTGCTACTACTGTGTGTTACACTCTTCCCCCTGCTGGCCCTCAGGCCCTCAGCCAACTTTGGGACGCATCTGTGGGCCTGGAGAGGTCAGCATTGGCCACAGTAAAATGCAAAGGGAGCAGCTTCTGTGCGGAGAAGCCAAGCTAATGCCCTGAGAGATTTTCCAAGTGTCTTTAAGACTATTTAGTGACATTATGAGAGCTATGACTCATTAGGCAATAGGTTAGTGGCATCATCGCTCCATTATAATGTATGGAACCAAAGTCCTATATACTTCCCACCCAGACATCACCTGGCGCCTAGCTGTACAGCGCAGCAGGTTCTCTTCAAGGGAGGTGACAGGCCTTTGTGGGACTGAATTGCTCCCAACCCAGTCGCACCACCTGTCCTGGGACACCTACCCACTTCGCTTTCCCCGCCGTATGCGCCCTATATCACCTGCCCGTCCCCATATCCACATCTCCCCTGCCCTCGCCCTTCTCCCCCCCCGCCCCCCCCCCCCGCCCACCCTACCTCCCACTCCAGCTGCCCTTCCCCCAACCTCCCGCCCGTCCCGCATCCCACCTAGCGACCCCGCCCGCCCCCTCTGTCTCCGGCTCACCTGTAGGCCCAGGGCGACACGCTGCGGAGCGGGGTGGGCGGCCGGAAGCGG
>NW_005871067.1:4796795-4810370 GCF_000147115.1 Myotis lucifugus | reverse complement strand
CGGAGATGCTGTTGGGAATCGGCACGCCGAGCGCTTTCGGGACCCCGGGCCCGGGACTGGGCCGGGGCTCGAGGAGGGGCCGTGGCCGAAGATGCGCCCCCGCCGCCGAGTGTGCGGCTCAGAGGGGCCAACCTTGCCTGTCAGGGGGACGGACTGTGCTCAGGCCGAAAAGACGTCTCCAGTGACAAGCTCACCGTGATCACAACAGGCCACCTGGGGAAAGCGAGCCCAACAGCCTAGAAGGATTCTCTTCTGCGGGATGACTTCCTCCTCTTAGACTCCACTGTTCAGAGATACATTACAGATTTTAAAATGACTTCAGTAGGGCGAGAGGAGGCAGTTTCTCCTTTCTCCTAAACACCCAGAGAATGATCCTTCTGCGTCTCTATCAACTCTGAAATCAAAGCACTAAAATCTTCTCTCAACTTGTATTTTTACGGCTGTGAGTGTCACTTGGTTTGTCCCAGGGTTGGGGATTCCTACTTCATGATAACTAAATTGTAAGTGCAAGCAATTATGTTAAATCTCATATCCTGTGAATAAATTAAAGGAAATATACTTAAATTGTACGTGTTATATTTCAAGAATACAAAAAAAACAAACAACCACGCTCATTTGTTCATTCCACAAATCAACGCTTCATGCTTTTTAGGTGGCAGGCTCATAAATATGGTCATTGTACAGCAGTAATACTTTGAAAATAAAAACAAAAGATCGATATCTGCTGAAACGTTTTCAAACGTGTGGAAAATACTTGTCATGGCTCCCGGAATCGTTGGTGTTTGACTACCTTGTAAACCATTAGTTAAACTACATTTCAGCTATGCAGTGTAGAAAAGCAACGCTTTTATATGCCTTGAATATTCTGTAACTGAAGGGTTTAGGAATTATGTTATTTACTGCTAAAAATCCCACTGAAATCTCCAATTTAAGTGATTTACAGCTCTTGGTGGGTAAACATTTCTTTTGAGGTTATAAAACACCTTTTTCTGAAGAGTAAATTGTTAATGTTCTTTTTAAAAAATATTTTTCTTGATTTCAGAGAGGCAAGGAGAGGGAGAGAGAGATAGAAACATCAATGATGAGAGAGAATCATTGATTGGCTGCCTCCTGCACACCCCACACTGAGGATGGAGCCTGAAACGTGGATATCCGTGACCTACTGGTTCATAGGTCAACACTCAACCCCTGAGCCATGTAGACTGGGCTGTTAATGTTTTTTGTTTCCTTTCTGGTAAAATGGAAATAGAGATACCAATACTCAAATGATGCTTATTTTTTATTTGATAAAAAATGTAGGAGTCCTTTAGGAGAGAGAATATATAACATGTTTCATAAGAATACTCAGTATGTCTCATTACGACATCCTTTCATATGTGAGGTGATACAGTGCCAGACTATTCTGTATATTACTCAACAAAATGCCTGCCACTGTCTGTTAACATGGAAACTTCTCTGTTCTCCTTTCATTACCCTGGAAATGGGAAGGAAAATATTTTTGAAAAATGGCAAACATAAAGTTCATCTTTGTAAGTCTAAACAGTTGAGAAAATGTCTTATAAACAGGTGCAACATGTTTTAGTTGTCAATTGTGGTCACTTCTCCCCTATCTGAACATATTTATGAATATGTGAAATCAGCATGTTAATAATTAAATCCAAATTTGAGACATACAAGTGAGAAAAAGGCAACAAAATACTCAAAACCAAGCTTGTCACACTCACTCAGAAACAAATCCTCAGTGTTTTCTACTGAAGATGTCATCATCCTCGCAGTCACATAAACTTGATTTGTCATCTTCAGTTCCTCGCGTTCACCCTCTGGTCACTCAGCTGCCCCAGGACCAGGCACAGGTGGGACTGCTTATCATGGACTGAACTGTGGAAAGATCTTTTAGGCCCATAACCCCAAAAGGCAATGTGTTGGCTACCTTGACACTTAACTGCTTGGGTTACTGACATGCATATCTACCCCGACTTCTCCATCCTTTAAATGACTGTCAGGTTTTCCCACCATAGTTCTCGTTATTGCTGTCATCTTGGTTAGCACCTGGACCTACCACTATTCCTGTTCCGCCTTCCTGGCACCTGTAACACCCACACAGATGATTCATCCATGCCCTGGCCTCTACATGACCAGATGAGCTCCAATTGTTTTCTCTCTCTTTACATCTCAACTATCAAATCATATGGTCAGACTCCAGACACTGTCATCACCAATGATGGCGCTATATGCAAATATTTGATTTCAAATATCCTGTTCCCTGGTATAATCCCTTCCTATCCATAGCATTCCACTACCATCACCCTCTATCACATCACTGTTTTACTTTCTTAACTGCACTTAACCATATCTAAAGAGCTTTAAAAAATATAATCATTGCCTTTCTTCTGACCAGAATTTAAGCTCTTTGAGGACAGGGTCTTTTTCTGTCGAGTCACTGTTGTCTCCCCAGAGACTTGCACATACTAGATATTAGT
The DNA here is from genome assembly GCF_000147115.1 of Myotis lucifugus. Classification (NCBI taxonomy): domain Eukaryota; kingdom Metazoa; phylum Chordata; class Mammalia; order Chiroptera; family Vespertilionidae; genus Myotis; species Myotis lucifugus. The sequence continues at coordinate 4,807,890 of NW_005871067.1, read as the reverse complement.
GCATTTGTTGACTGCCACCCCTGTGGGATCATCATCGATCTTGGGAGCATAATCGATTTTGGTTTTCCTTCTCCTGCACCAGCAGGAGAGTGCATCCTGTAGTGATAATGTTATAGGTGAAGGGGTCCATCCTCTCTAGTGAGGGGTTCGTGATGAGCCACATCTTCTGACAGCACATCATTGTGATTCCTCCAGTAGTTCTCAACCTTCCTAATGTCGCGACCCTTTAATACAGTTCCTCATGTTGTGGTGACCCCCAACCATAAAATTATTTTCGTTGCTACTTCATAACTGTAATTTTGCTACTGTTATGAATCGTAATGTAAATATCTGATATGCAGGATGTATTTAGGTGACCCCTGTGAAAGGGTCGTTCGACCCCCAAAGGGGTCGCGACCCACAGGTTGAGAACCACTGCTCTACACAGTGTCGATCAGTCAGACACCCTGATAAGGAGAAATGCAGGCAGGCCTGGCCTTCACTCCACACCCTCGGCAACAAACTGGAAATGTGTTCTTAGAGCTGTCACTGCTCAGTGCTATGGGTACTCGCCCCTACAGGAAAGAACAATGGGGTCATGGCGTGGTATTTTACTGTATTTTGTACTGCCTCCAAAACATATTGCTTTTTTTCTTTTTCTTTTATTTTTTATTGTAGACATTATTTTAGATGTCCCCCATTTTTCCCCCCTTTGCCCACCTCCACTCAGACCCAGCCCCCCTCTCCCTCAGGCAGTCACCACACTGTTGTCTGTGTCCATGAGCTATGCATGTTCTTTGGATAATCTCTTCATCTTTTTCATCCAGTCTGCCCCACCTACCTCCCCTCTGATATCGGTCAGTTTGTACCAATGTATTCAGACCTCTGGTTCTATTTTGTTCATCAGTTTATTTTGTTCATTGGATTCCACATATAAGTGAGATCATATGGTATTTGTCTTTCTCTGACTGGCTCTTTTTTTCTTAGCATATTAATCTCCAGGTCCATCCATGCTGTCACAAAAGGTAAGAGTTCCTTTCTTTTTACAGCTGCATAGTATTGTATTGTGTAAATGTACCACAGTTTTTTTTTATCCACTCATCTACTGATGGGCACTTGGGCTGTTTCCAGATCTTAGCTATTGTACGTTGTGCTGCTATGGACATAGGGGTGCATACATTCTTTCTGATTGGTGTTTAGGGTTTCTTAGGATGTATTCCTCAAAGTGGGATCACAGGGTCAACTGGCCATTCTATATTTAACTTTTTGAGGAAACTCCATACTGTTTTTCATAATGGCTGCACCAGTCTGCATTCCCACCAGCAGTGTACTAGAGTTCCCTTTTCTCCACATCCTCGCCAACACTTGTCATTTGTGGATTTGCTGATGGTAGCCATTCTGACAGGTGTGAGGTGATACCTCATTGCTGTTTTAATTTGCATCTCTCTGATAATCAGTGACTTTGAGCATTTTTTCCCATGTCTCTTGGCCATCTGTATGTCTACTTTAGAGAAGTGTCTGTTTAGGTCCTTTGCCCAATTTTTAACTGGATTGTTTGTCTTCCTTTTGTTAAGTTGTATAAGTTCCTTATATATTTTGGATATTAACTCTTTATCAGATGTATCATTGCCAAATATGTTCTCCCATACAGTGGGCTCCCTTTTCATTTTGTTGATGGTTTCTTTTGCTGTGCAGAAGCTTTTTATTTTGATGTAGTCCCATTTGTTTGTTTTCTCCTTAGTTTCCTTTGCCCTAGGACAGTGGTCGGCAAACTGCGGCTTGCGAGCCACATGCGGTTCTTTGGCCCCTTGAGTGTGGCTCTTCCACAAAATACCATGTGCGGGCACGCACATACAGTGCGATTGAAACTTCGTGGCCCATGTGCAGAAGTCGGTATTTTGTGGAAGAGCCACACTCAAGGGGTCAAAGAGCCGCATGTGGCTCATGAGCCGCAGTTTGCTGAGCCGCAGTTTGCCAACCACTGCCCTAGGAGATGTATCCGTAAGCATATTGCTATGAGAGATGTCTGAGATGTTGCTGCCTATGGGTTTTTTTTCTAGGATTTTTATGGTTTTATGACTTACATTTAAGTCTTTTAACCATTTTGAGTTTATTCTTGTGTATAGTGGTCTGGTTTCATATTTTTGCATGTATCTGTCCAATTTTTCTAACACCATTTATTGAAGAGACTGTCTTGACTCCATTGTATGCTCTTGTCTCCTTTGACAAATATTAATTGAGCATCATGGCTTGGGTCAATTTCTGGGTTCTCAATTCTGTTCCATTGATCTATATGTCTGTTCTTGTGCCATTACCATGCTGTATTGAGTACAGTTGCTTTGTAGTATAACTTGAAATCCAGTGTTGTGATTCCTCCAACTTTGTTCTTCTTCCTCAGGATTGCTGTGGTGAGTTAGGGTCTTTTTTGGTTTCATATACATTTTTGGCATATTTGTTCTAGATCTGTGAAATATGCTGTTGGTATTTTAATAGGGATTGCATTGAATCCGTTGAGTGCTTTGGGTCTTATGGACATTTTAATGATGCTGATTCTACCAATCCATGAACACTTCTTTATAAATTCCTCTATCTCTTTTTTCAACGTCCTGGAGTTTTCTGAGTACAGGTTTTTTACCTCCTTGGTTAAGTTTATTCCTAAGTATCTTAATTTTTTGTTGCAATGATAAAAGTGATTATATGTTTAGTTTCTATTTCTGAGAATTCATTATTGGTATATAAAAATGCCATCAATTTTGGGGTGTTAATTTTGTATCTTGCTACCTTGCTGAATTCATTTATTAAATCTAGTCGTTTTTTCATGGAGTTTTCAGGGTTTTCTATGTACAATATCAAGTCATTTGTGAACAATGAGAGATTTACATCCTCCCTTCCAATTTGGATGACATTTATTTTTTTCTTCTTGTCTGATTGCTATGGCTAGGACTTCCACTACTATGTTGAATAAGAGTGGTGAGCCGAAACCGGTTTGGCTCAGTGGATAGAGCATCGGCCTGTGGACTGAAGGGTCCCAGGTTCGATTCCGGTCAAGGGCATGTACCTGGGTTGCGGGCACATCCCCCGTGGGAGATGTGCAGGAGGCAGCTGATCGATGTTTCTCTCTCATCGATGTTTCTAACTCTCTATCTCTCTCCCTCTCTGTGAAAAATCAATAAAATATATTTAAAAAAAAAAGAGTGGTGAAATTCCTGTCTTGTTCCTGTTCTTAGGGGAAATGGTTTTAGTTTTTGTCCATTGAGTATGATGTAGGCTGTAGATTTGTCCTGCGTGGCCTTTATTATGTTGAGATATGTTCCCTATATTCCCACTTTGCTGAGAGGATTTATTTAAAAATGGGTATTGGATTTTGTTGAACGATTTTTCTTCATCTTTTGATATGATCATGTAATTTTTGTCTTTCAATTCGTTTATGTGATGTTTCACGTTTATTGATTTGCAAATATTGTCCCTGGAATAAATCCCCACTTGGTCATGGTGTATGATCTTTTAATATATTACTGGATCTGATTTGCTAATATTTTGTTGAGGATTTTAGCATCTATGCTCATCAGGGATATGGGACTGTAATTTTCTTTCTTTTAGTGTCTCTATCTGGTTTTGGAATTAGGATAATGCTGGCTTCATAAAAATAGCTTGGAAGTGTTCCTTCCCCTTGAATTTTTTTTTTGAATAGTTTGAGGAGGATAGGTGTTAGTTCTTTGAATGTTTTGTAAAATTCCCCTGTAAGTCCATCTGGTCCAGGACTTTTGTTGGCTAGAAATTTTTAAATGACTGCTTCAATTTCATTAGTTGTTATTGGCTTACTCAGGTTTTCTGATTCTTCCTGATTGAGTTTTGGAAAATTGTATGTTTCTAGGAATTTGTCCATTTCACACAGGTTGTTGAGTTTGTTGACATATAGTTGTTCATAGTATTTGCTTACAATCCTTTGTATTGCTGTGGTGTCCATTTTGTTATATTACTTCTTCCATTTCTGATTTTATTTATTTGGGTCCTCTCTCTTTGTTTCTTGATGAATCTGGTTAGGGGTTCATCAATCTTGTTTATCTTTTCAAAGAGCCAGCTCTTGGATTTATTGATCTTTTGTACTGTTGTTTTACTCTGTCATTTATTTCTACTCTCAACTTTATTATTTCCTTCCATCTACTTCCTCTGCGCTTTTCTTGCTGTTTTCTTTCTAATTCATCTAATTGTAGGGTTAGGTAGTTTATTAGTCCTTTTTCTTGTTTCTTGAGGTAGGCCTGTAGTGCTATAAACTTCCCTCTCGGGACTGCTTTTGCTGTGTCCCAGAGGGGGTGGTTGTTTATTCATTTTCATTTGTTTCCAGGAAGTTTTTGATTTCTTGATTGATCTCATTGATAACCCGTTCATTGTTTAATAACATGCTAGTTAGCCTCCATGTATTTGAGTGTTTTTGAGTGTTTTTATTGTAGTTGATTTCTAATTTCATGCCATTGTGGTCTGAGAAGATGCTTGGTATTATATCAATCTTCTTGAATTTGTATAGACTTGTTTTGTGCCCTAACAGGTGGTCTATCTTTGTGAATGTTCCATGTGCACTTGAGAAGAATGTATATTCTGCTGCTTTGGGGTGAAATGTTCTGTAAATATTGGTTAGATCCATCTGATGTAGTGTGTCATTTAAGGCCTCTGTTTCCTTATTAATTTTTGTCTGGAAAATCTATCCAGTGATGTCAGTGGGGTGTTAAAGTCCCCCACTATGACTGTATTGCTGTCAATCTCTCCCTTAAAGTCCATCAGGAGTTTTTTTTTTAATGTATTTAGTTGCTCCTATACTGGGTGCATATATGTTTACAAGGGTTAAATTTTCTTATTGAATCATTCCCTTTGTAGTATCTTTCTCTGGTTTGAGATAGGATAATGCTAGCGTTTTAAAAAGAGCTTGGAAGTCTTCCCTCCTCATGGATTTTTTTGGAATACTTTGAAGAGGGTAGGTGTTAGTTCTTTTTCAAATGTTTGGTAAAATTTGCCTCTGAAGCCAGCTAGTCCAGGACTTTTGTTTGCTGGAAGTTTGTTGATTACTGCTTCAATATCATTAGTTATTGTCAGTCTATTCAGGTTTTCTGATTCTTCCTGATTGAATTTTGGAAGAATGTATGTTTCTAGGAATTTGTCCACTTTGCTCAGGTTGTCTAATTTGTTGGCATTTAGTTTTTAGTAGTATTTCTTTTTACAATCCTTGTATTTCTGTGGTGTCAGTTGTTACTTCTTCCCTTCATTTTGGATTTTATCTATATGGGTCTTCTCTTTGCTACTTGATGAGTCTGGTTAAAGGTTCATTAATGTTGTTTATCTTTTCAAAGAACCAGCTCTTGGTTTCATTGATCTTTAGTAGTATTTTTAAAAGTTTCTATGCTATTTATTACCACTCTGATCTTTATTATTTCCTTTCTTCCTTACTCTGGTCTTTTCCTCTTGTTTTCTAGTTCTTTTAGGTGTAGGGTTAGATTGTTTACTTGAGATTTTTCTTGCTTCTTGAAGTAGGCCTGTAATGCTATGAAATTCCTTCTCAGGACTACTTTCACTGTGTTTCCAGGTAATTTTTGATTGACTTTCAGAAATGAAGGGAGGGGGAAAGATAGAAACATCAATGATAAGAGAATCATTGATTGGCTGTGTCCTGCACACCCCCTACTGGGGATCAGGCCCGCAAACTGGGCCTGCTCCTGATCGGGAATCAAGCCTCCTGGTTCATAGGTTGACCCTCAACCACTGAGCCACACGGGCTTGGCCGTTTCCAGGTAATTTTTGATTTCTTCTTTTGTCTCATTGGTAACCCATTCATTGTTTAATAACATGCCATTTAGACTCCATTGTGTTTGATTGATTTTGAGGTGTTTTTTTTTTTAAATTATGCCTGATTTCTAGTTTCATGCCATTGTGATCCGAGAAGATGCTTGACATGATTTCAATCTTTTTGAATATGTTAAGACTTATTTTGTGTCCTAACATGTGGTCTATTTTTGAGAATGGTCCATGTGCACTTGAGAAGAATATATATTCTGTAGCTTTGGGATGAAATTTTCTGTAAATATAAATTAAATCTATCTGATCTAGTGTGTTGTTAAATGTCTCTGTTTCCGTGGTGATTTTTTGTCTTTAAGATCTATCCATTGATGACAGTGGGGTGTTAAAGTCCCCTTCTATGACTGTATTGCTGTTGGTATCCTTCTTAAAGTCTACCAAGAGTTTGTATGTTCCTATATTTGGTGTATGTGTTTACAAAGGTTATATCCTCTTGTTGTATTGATCCCTTTAGTATTATGTAGTGACCTTCTTTGTCTCTTTTTATGGCCTTTGTTTTGAAGTTTATTTTGTCAGATATAAGCATTACTATCCCAGCCTTTTTTGTTTCATTTGTATGGAATATATTTTCCATCCCTTCACTTTCAGCCTGTGGGAATCTTTTGTTCTGAGGCAGGTCTCTTGTAGACAGCATATATATGGGTCTTGTTTTCTTATCTATTCAGTACTCTATGTCTTTTGATTGTAGCATTTAATCAATTTGCATTTAAGGTCATTATTAATAGGTACTTACTTATTGCCATTTTTTTCTTTATGCCTATTATCCTCTTTCTATATATTTATTTTTCTTCATAAAGCAGTTCCTTTAGCATTTCTTGAAATGCTGGTTTGGTGGTAATGAACTCCTTTAGTCTTTTGGCTGGGAAACTTATTTTATCTTTGATTTTAAATGATAGGCTTGCTGGATGGAGCTGCTTGGTTGCAGCTTTTTATTACTTTGAATACTTCATGCCAATCCCTTCCAGCCTGCAGTGTTTCTGTTGAAAAATCAGCTGACAGTCTTATGGGAACTCCATTGTAGGTAACTTACTATCCCTCTATTGCTGCCTTGAAATTCACTGTCTTTAACATTTGCCATTTTAATTATGCTGTGTCTTGGTATTGGTCTCTCTGTGTTTATCTTGATTGGACTCTCTGTTTTCCTGAACTTGTGTGAGTTTTTTTTCACCAGGTTAGGGAAGTTTTCTGTCATTATTTCTTTAAACAGGTTCTGTAGCCCTAGCTCACTTTCTCCTCCTTCTGGTATCCCTATGATGTGTATGTTACATTTCATGTTGTCTCAAAGTTCCCTTAAGCCACCATCATTCTTTTTCATTCTTTTTGCTGCTTTGATTGTGTGTGTGTGTGTGTGTGTGTGTGTGTTTCCTATTTTGTCTTCCAAATTGCTGATTTGATCCACTGGCTGTTTATTCTTTCCAATATATTCTTTATTTCAGATATGGTATCTTCATTTCCGACTGGTTATTTTTCATGGTTTCGATGTCATTTTTCATGCTGTTGAGCATCCTAATAACCATTACTTTGAACTCTGTTTCTGATAAATTGCCTGCCTCTATCTCATTTAGCTCTTTTTCTAGAGATTACTAGCATTCTTTCCGTTGGGACCTATTTTTTTTTGTCTCCCTATTTTGGCTGTCTTTTTGTGTCTGTTTCTATGGATTAGATAGAACTGCTATGATTTCCAGTCTTGGTATTGTGGCTTTCTGCTTCAGGTGTCCTGTGGGACCCAGTGTTGCTGCCTCCATCTCCTGAGCTGGGTGCTCTAGGAATGTCTTTTGTGTGGGTTGTTTGGGCCTTCATGTTGGTAATTGGGTCTTAATTGCTGTTGGCCAATTTGTGGGTGGTTTCAACCATCAGGCTGTCTGACTGTAAGGCTCAACCCTTATCATGGCATGCAAGCTGCTGTGCAGGTGAAATCTCAAGGTGTCTTGTTGGACTCAGTGGCAAAATCTTCCAGATCACTTGAGCCTCATATTCCAAGAATGTTTCTTGTAGATTATGTATATCTCATATTGTAGCTCCATCTTGATGAATGCTGTTGGCCCTATTGTGGATGCAGTTAACCTTTCAGATTGGATGATTATAGGAGTAAACCTCTGTCATGTTGTATGAGATGCTATGCAGGGGCTGCTTCCCAAGGTTAGGTTATTCTCATCAGGGTCTGGTTCTTGCTGGAATCTTCCTTTGGGTATATAATTTGTGTGGCTGGTTGGGTCAAGCTCTGGTTTGGTCTGAAGCCCACCACTGCTTGTGTTGGTTTTTGGTCCACTTGAGTGTGGTTCAGGTGCAGGTTGCTGCCAGACATTATGTGTAACCAGTTTTGGTCTACCTATCTAGAGTTACCAAGCTGTTCACTGTGTGTGCCTGTGTCTACTTGACTTGGGTGTGTGTGGGAGGGGCCAATCTGTGTAGATGACTTGGCTTCCTAGAGCTCTGAGCTGGGATCAATTCAACAAAAGAAGTCCAAGGTTTCCTGAGGTTGGCCTTTACCTGTTGGCTGCTCTCCCCCCCCCCGCCCCGAATAGTTGCCTGGACTTCCTCCAGAGTCTTATGAAGAAAGGCTGTAGAGTGGACCCATGATGGCCATGCCCCACTGGTCCTTCCACAGGGCTGAAGCTCAGTGTGTCATAGTGACCAGATTGAGCAGATAGGGCTAGTCGGCCCCCTAGTTCAATGCAGCATGGTTTGGCACACAATGGGAAGAATATGGCCCCTATTCCAGAGCTATACCATTTGGTCTCTGCTACAGTCTCCAAATCTAGCCCCCCAGGAGGAGCATACTGCAGGCTCAGGTTGGGTATAGCCAGCTGTCCTCACTGCAGGATCAAGCTCAGTAAGACAGGACAGGGTCACTGGAATTTGGGCAAATAGATGGAGAAAGCCTTCTTTTAGGAGTGGCACCACTGGGGTGGGATGGGAGGTGGGTGAGCTTCACTCTTTCTTTCAGTTCTGTAGCCACACCTGCTCAAGTCCTGGACTGAAGCCTCTGAGATAGATGCACTCTGAATGTCCGGCTCTGAGTGGAGCCTCCTTCCTCCCTTGAAACAGTCCAGCAGGACGTGGCCAGCTGGGGGTTTGAAAACAGATAAAGTCAGTCTTCCATTGGTGGTGGCACTGGCCCATAAAAAACTGCATGCCTCCTCCCCATAGCTCTGTGGGCATGCCTTCAGAAACTCTGATGCTGTAGCTGCAATCTGAAGCCCTGGGCTCTCAGATGTGCTCCCTCCCCTTCCCCCCTGCAGGACTTGGAGGACCAGATCAAGGCAGCCCTCAACCCTTGGGAGGGAAGCAAGCTGCTCACCTTCCCCTAGCTCGACAGTGTACCACCAGAGACCCCGATGGGAGGATCTGAGGGGGACACCTCAAATGACCCAGTTCTGAGTTGTGCCCCCTTTCCCTTGTAAAGCTGCACCCAGGAGGGCAGTGCCAGCAGGCCTTGGAAGAACAAATCAAGGCAGCCCTCCACTGGGAATGGCGTTGGTTCTTGGGAGGGGGGCCATCTGCTCACCTCTGCCTAGCTCTGCAGTGCACTTCCAGAGACCTAATGGAGGGCTCTGAGGGGGCGTTGCACCAAATGTCCCAGTTCTGAGTTGTGCTCCCTTTCCCCCCAAAGAACTGAGCTTAGCAGGATTTGGCAATGCAAGTCAAGGCAGCCCTCTGTTGGGAGTGGCACAGGCCCATGGGAGGGGAGCAAGTACAAGCCTTATCCTAGCTCTGCAGCTGCCTGCTGCCACAGACCCTGACAAGGGAGTCTCCCTAACCTGTGGGATAGGGCAAAGATTGGCCCTGGTTCCAAAGCCATCAGTTCAATGACTATCTGAAAGCCTTTCTACACTAGTAGTTTCTCCAGGTCTCTGTTGGATGCAGCCAACAGTCCTTTATGCAGGACTTGAGCTTTGAAGGGAGGTGTCACCAGTATTTGGAGGATGGGGTTAGTGCCCTTTCCCCAGCTGGTGCTGTAAGAATAGAAGTGCCTGACCCTGGGAGATGGTGCCTGTGGGCAGTGGGTGATGTTTACTCAGGACTGGGACCTCAGTACCAACCCTCCAGATCTCTGGAGCTATGCTACCCAGATCTTCTCTTTATAGCTTTTGAGTCTTCTTCCCTCTATGAGAGCCCTGGGTAAGTGCCCAAGAGCAAGCTCCTGTGAAATGCCCCTTAGGAGAGCACCTGGGATGCTAGCAGGCTTTCTTCTCTTCCCAGCAAAGTCCCTGCTTATTTTTGCTGCCAGATGCTATGTAGGCTCTTCTTCCCAGCCCTGGTGCTCTGATTTGGGGGTTCTGGCATGAGGTTGAGACCCCATTCTCCTCAGAGAGGACTTAAAAATATTTTTATTGACTTCAGAGATGAAAGGAGAGAGAAACATCGATGAGAGAAAATCATTGATCATCTGCCTCCTGCATGTCCCACAATGGGGATTGAGCCTACAGCCTGGGCATGTGCCCTGGCCTGGAATGAATTGTGACCTTCTGGCTCATAGGTTGATGCTCAACCTCTGAACCACACCAACCGGGCCTGGGGGGAAACTTTTGCAGCCACAATAGCCCTCTGGCTTCTCAGCCACTACACCTGGGTGCAGGGACCAGCTCTCTTCGTGTCTCTGCCCTTCTTACCAGTCTCTGTGTAGCTTCTTCTAGCAATCCTTGGATATAATACTCCTGTTCAGGTGTTTTTCAGTTGTTTTTTCAGGTTGATTGCTCTATATTTTTGGCTGTAAATCCAGATTGGCACATGGAGGAGGTGTGTATAGTTTCTACCTCCTCTCCAGCCATCTTTGATCTCCCATATTGTTTTATTCTTAAAACCCTAATATGCAAATTGACCAAATGGTGGAACGACCTGCGGAATGACCAGTAGGCAGGGGGTGGGGTCAGAGTGTGGGCGGTGCCAGGCCAGCCAAGGCAGGTGCCAGTGGGCAGAGGGAGGCAACTGGTGGCGGCAGTGGCGGGGGGTGGGGGCAGTGAGTGGGCAGCGCCAGGCTGCCAGCCTAGGTGGGTGCCAGTGGGGGCCGCCCTGATTGCCCCCCAAATCTGCCTTGATTGCTGGCCAGGCCTAGGGACCCTACCCTATATACTGGGAACAGTCTCTTAGATTTAAAAATTAAAACCAGGCAAGGCTACTCTAACACTGAAAAAACAGGATGATGCAGCAATGACATGCATGGATTCTGGCTTGCATTTTGTGGTCAGCCCTGATTCTGACACTTATAACTGTGTGACAAAGCCAATTACTTAACTTCTCTCTGCTTCAGTTTTCCTCCCATAAGATGGGG
>NW_005871067.1:4770269-4796695 GCF_000147115.1 Myotis lucifugus | reverse complement strand
GGCAAAAAATGTAGCTGCCCACACAACAGCAAGATGCCTTTCACCTGTATGAAAAGTATGGTCACTGGTGCATACAGCATCCTGGGTTGTGAGAGGGATGTCCAACTGCCAGTGTAGGCCTTTAAACCGGCAGTCGGACATCCCCCGAGGGATCCCAGATTGTGTGAGGGCACAGGATGGGCTGAAGGAACCTCTCCCCCCCCCCGCGCCGCCTGTGCACGAATTTTGTGCACTGGGCCTCTAGTAGTATTATAATCCCTCCTCAGGCAAACTTCCAAAGAAGTATAGTTTCCAAACTCGAAGCAATTTAGCTTGACTAAATATCCAGCAATGATATGTCCTAGCATAGTATTTTTCAAGCTGCAATCCAAGAAATCAATGCAGTTTTCATTATAACACTTTAAAAATGAAATTATAGAAAATAGCATACACTGCAGTATTAAAGATAATTTTTATGCATGTGTGTGTGTCTGTGTGTGTGTGTGAGTGATAACTGGTTGTCCAACAAAATTCCTTACTTACTCGGGGGGGTGGGGTGGAGGTCAATGTTTTAAAAAGGGTAAGGAAGTCATAGCTTAATGGATTACTTTCACATGTTTTTTTTCCATTAAAAACAAAACAAGACTTAAACCCATACTCACAGAACACAATACAGTTATTAAAAACTTTGGAAGTGTACAAAATTAAAGTTTTTATATCTAATCCAAGGTTTAACATGGGTATTATCTTGCAAGGTAATTTCTTTCCTTTAATAAATAACATAATGTACATATTATTCTGGAAGCAAATCATCTCCTAACTCTTCATCAGCAAAATCATCCTCCTCCAGTCTTTTCTTGGCCGCAGTCTTTGGTCTTTCTACTTGAGGGCCAAGTGGATCCACATATGAGGCATCTAGGTTCAAAACAGATAGTTACATTAGAAATTTATATATATATATATGGCAAACAAACAAACATGAAGCCAGTTAGTCTCATAATCAAAACTGAGAACAATGCAGAGTGAATAGAAATGCTCTCCCAAGTCATTTCAATTCTCTGTATATATGAAATTCTTAATGCCCAATTATACATTTTTTGCCATTTCACCAGCTTTCAGACCTGTTGAACCTGTGGGGCTGGGTGGGGAACATGGTCACTTGCCTATTTCTTTGTGACTGCTACTTTCATAAGGCTCGTTTGTCCCGGGTAAAGCTCTGAGTTTGGCACTTAGCTGTTCACCTTTACTATTGGCACTACAGTTCTGGCCGCTATCTGAAAACACAAAAATAAAAATGCATTTGTTTAACATGTTGAGAAAACAATACTACATCACGAAGTTAAAGCATACTTATTTGCCAAGGTTGTTTTGTTTGAAGCCAACTTCCAAGGGATATAATTCTCTCTCTCTTTTTAAAAATATATTTTTATTGATTTCAGAGAGGAAGGGAGAAGGAGAGAGAGAGAGAAACACCAATGATGAGAGAGACTCATCGATCGGCTGCCTCCCTCACGTACTCCACCGGGGACTGAGCCCACAACCTGGGCATGTGCCCCGACCAGGAATCAAACTGTGACCTCCTGATTCATAGGTCGATCCTCAACTACTGAGCCATGCTGGCTGGGCAGTTCTCTCTTTTGTAATCCTTTTAGTTTTAGTTTGCAAGCCCCTCTCTCCTGGTTTGGTCTGGTCTAAACTGACGATAGCGCATTATTGAGTAAGATTATAGTCAATCCCAAGGGATGTAATTCTTATTATCTAAAATTTAAAAGAAATCTCTTGTTGGAAATCTATAATATAGAGGAAACGTCACTTAAAAGTCTTTATATGTATTTTTTCAAATGCGTGCTTAATTATAGGTTTCAATTTTACCAATTCACTTGTGAAAAGTTAGAGACTACTTTGCCAGGTTTAATCTGGCAAAGAACAAAGCAACTGGAGAAAGAATAGGAAGTGTTAAGTGTTAAGATCAATATGAGCTGTGTCATCAACCTCATATCAAGGCGGCTGAGTGGCCCTAAAACCACATCAAATAGAAACACACACACACACACACACACACACACACACACACACACACACAAGAGACTGTGCAAGCTCAAACCAGGTACGAGATAACATAGACATAAAATCCATTTACTTCAAACATTTGAAGAATATTCATATAGAAGAACATTAGATTTTCCTTGTGTAGTACAATCAATTTTGGCTCAATATAAGGAAAAACTTGAAAAGGATGATAGTGTCTGAATATGGAATGGCTGCCATGGGAAATAATGCAATTCACATCACTGAAGAATTTCAGATAAAGTTGAACACTCATATTAGTAAGAAATATTAGTAGTACTTTTGAATCTTAAATCTCTATTGTACATTTTAAAAGAACCATTCCTCCAGTCCCACAATTTTTATTTCGTCCTCTTTTTTTAAAAAATATATTTTTTATTGATTTTTTACAGAGAGAAAGGGAGAGAGATAGAGAGTTATAAACATCGATCAGCTGCCTCCTACACATCTCCTACTGGGGATGTGCCCGCAACCCAGGTACATGCCCTTGACCGGAATCGAACCTGGGACCTTTCAGTCAGCAGGCCGACGCTCTATCCACTGAGCCAAACCGGTTTTGGCTATTTCTTCCTCTTAAAATAACCACAATATTCTTTTTTTTCTGTTATGAAAGCTTCACTTTCAATGAGAGTAGTCCACAGATATGCTCTGATCATTTCTGAGTATACTTTATATTTTAGCTTATTGACAATGTCAATAAATATGCTTCAAAACAAGATGGCCTTTAAAATACCCACATTTTAAGGCTGGTCAACTGAACCAAAATTGTAAGTCCCCTCTGGGTTCTTATAAAAAGCTTACCATTTCCCTACATTGTAGATATTATTGAAAATAAAATGCAATGAATGTGTCAACGTATTTTATTTTGTTCTTCTCTAATTTTTTTGGTACAATTAAGTCAATTTTTTTTCCATCTACAAGTGCAAATGGGGGTCTTTCAAAGTGCCTGAGTGAGCTCAGCTAAAGAAAGTTTGAAAACTATTGCTCTGGGCAATATTGCTTTCACTTCACTTTTCACACAGATATAAGCTATCTATATGAATATAACAAAAACCCAACATCTCTCTCAGGCATCCAAAGCCTTTCTGAAATCCTAATGTATAATTCCAAGACTGAAGGACTACAGTCCCATGGAAAGAACAAACTTTTTATTTTTAAGAACAAACTTTTAAAGATGAAAAGTGGCCCTAGCTGGTTTAGCTCAGTGGATAAGCAGCAGTTCTCAACCTGTGGGTCGCGAACAATGAAAATACATCCTGAATATCAGATATTTACATTATGATTCATAACAGTAGCAAAATTACAGTTATGAAGTAGCAATGAAAATAATTTTATGGTTGGGGGTCACCACAACATGAGGAACTGTATTAAAGGGTAACGGCATTAGGAAGGTTGAGAACCACTGGTAGAGCATCAGCCTATGCACTGAAGGGTCCAGGATTTGATTCTGGTCAAGGGCACATGCCCAGGTTGTGGGCTCAATCCCCAGTGGGGGGCATGCAGGAGGCAGCCAATCAATGACTCTCTCTCATCATTAATGTTTCTATTTCTCTCTCCCTCTCCACTTCTTCTCTGAAATCAATAAAAAAATATTTTTTTTAAAAAAAAAAGATGAAAACTGACCTCCTCAGAAAACTTTAATTATCCAATTGAAAAGCCATGAATAGAATTGTTAAATATTTTCTATTATAAAGACCACTAAGGGTATAATGTGAATATCCTCATTTCATCATTTTCATAAACTTTCATGGAGTAACATTGCCATACATAGGCAGGTAAAAATGGAGCAATATTTGTAAGTTGGGGTGGGTTTTATGTCCAACAAACAATTACTATTTCATAGAGGGAAGATAAAAACAAATAGGTTCAGAAAATTGAATTGTAAAATCAATTTATCTGAATTATCAATCAATTAACACTTAAACTTCCAAATGATACTTTTATTTTATAAGAGAAATAATCTTAAAATCATAGAATTTAGAGTAACAAGGAATCTTGAAACTTACCTGCACCAGTAAAAAAGAATATCCCTATAAAATGTACAATGTATACGAAGAGATAATTCCCAAAGTAAAATCACAGATGGACAAAAAACATATAGGAATGGTTAACCTTACTTAACCTTAGAAACATAGTAAGTTAAAAAAAGCAAGCCAGAACACTATATACTGAATACCTTTTTAGAAAAATTAAACACAAGCAAAATGAATATATTGTTTGCATACATGATAAAATTATATATGAAAAGGCAAGAAACTGAAAAATGTAAACCTCAATACATATCCTATCTAATAATCGACAAACATGGTAATTGACCATACCTTCGCTACGCTTCCCATTGGCTAATCAGGGCGATATGCAAATTAACTGCCAACAAAGATGGCGGTTAATTTGCATACGTAGGCACAATGCTGGGAGGCGAAAGGGGAAGGACGGAAGAAGCCGCCTGCCACTGACGGTGATTGGAAACCCAGGCAGCAGGCAAGAGCCAGGAGCCGGCCCTCTACCTGGTCCGCATTCCGACCATGAACCTGGAGGAGTTTGCCAATGGCACTGCCCAGTCGGACATCCTGACGCTGGAGGAGACCCACAACATCTTCCTGTGGTACACGGCGGCCAACAAGACCCCGCTGACCAAGAGGCGAGGCCTGGCCCCGCAGAGGTGCCACTGCTTCGAGTCCTCAGCCTGCCAGAGCAACCAGTGGCGCTACCGGGGGCGCTGTGACAGCATCCAGTTTGCGGTGGACAGGAGGGTGTTTGTGGCGGGGCTGGGCCTATATGGGTCCAGCTCCGGGAAAGCCAAGTACAGTGTGAAGATCGAGCTCAAGCGCCTGTGGGTGGTCCTCGCCCAGAACCTGACCAGGTTCGTATCCGACGGCTCCAGCAGCACCTTCCTGGATTGGTTCTAGCACCCAGTGCAGGTGGAGCAGGACACCTTCTACACGGCCAGCGCCATGCTGGATGGCAGCGAGCTCAGCTACTTCGGGCAGGAGGGCCTGACGAAGGTGCAGTGCGGGAAGGTGACCTTCCAGTTCCAGTGCTCCCCCGACAGCACCAACGGCACCGGGGTGCAGGGCGGGCAGATCCCCGAGCTCATCTTCTATGCCTGAGGCCGTGGGCGTGCGGGCACTGGGAGGACGGAGGGCCACACCCTTTCTCCTCGGCAGGACAGGCTTCAGGACTCCTAACCTTTTGTGTGCAGCTGGCTGTAGCCAGAGGTATAAATGAGACGTTTCTACATGGCCAGAGCCTGGTTCTCAATACAGGGGGCTGGGCCTCATCACATCTCCTGCACATTAGGGTGCACACTCTGCTGGTGGCCGCCTCTTCCCTGCCCCCCGCCCCCTGGCTGGTGTTCGGAAAAGTACCTGTATTTTTTTTTTCAAAGTACCTGTATTTTTAATAATTTCTTGACATGGTAAAAGAATTTTACATTACGATCCAAGGGTGGTGGGGTGAGGAGAAGAAGCAGCAGAACAATCCAACAAACAAAAATTGAAACAGAAATGCATGGTGGAAGGGATTTGAATTGCCCAACTAAAATGCAATTGGTTTGTTACTGAGTACTATTCATGGGATGACAGCATCCTGACTCCTTCTCTATACAGCATATTGGGAGTAAAAATGATGCATCCAAGTGGAAATATGATTAGGGGTTGGAAGACAGACAGGGAAAGAAGTCAGAAATAGACACTGAGAGAGTCACTGGCTGGCTGGATGCAAATACTGACTCTCCAGTAGTGATAGAATAAAAAAGTGGGGGATATCTCTGGAAGATTCAAGAGATAGGGGGCAACTCTTCTATGGTTTTGACTTGCCCAGCAGATTTCCACATACACACGTGTACACGCCTATGTTTGCATGCACACACATATACACATAACTGACTGCCCTCCCTGGAAGCACAGAAGAAGAAGAAGCCGCCAGAAGAAGAAGCCGCCCACCTCTGGTCCAGGCGTCAGCACCTGGTGCTGGCTGCAGCCCAGGAGACGGACAAGCCACCCGCCCGAGGTCCCAGGCTGCAGCCACCCGGAGAAGCTGCCAGCCCTATGGTCCAGGGCGCCAGTGCCTATAGCAAGGGAAATAGGTTCCCTCTTCTCCTACTGCAGTCATTACTTCAATATTTCCCTTCTGAATTTCTCTCCTGTGCTGCAACCCAACTCCAATTTTCATCGGAAGGATACGGAACAGAGAGAGCAGTGTTAAAAGCTTACATTTTTAAGCTGGTAAGGTTGGTACTTATACAATATAAATGGAAAACTAGAGTCCTTAAGGTAACAAAGGCTACAAAGGACAGGGACAGCGCATGACCTATTATATCCAGCAATCCATATGGGGACTGAAAACTTTGCAATGATGACAATTACTGAAGATATGAATCAACTAAAATAGTTGACAGGGACAATTCTTCCATCTTTGAAAATATCTACATCAAGGGAGAAACCAAGATGGCGGCATAGGTAAACACCGGAAATTGCTGCCTCCCACAACAACTACAAAAATACAACTAAAAGACAAACGAACATCATCCAGAACTACAGGAAGGCTGGCTGAGTGGAAATTCTACAACTAGAAGGAAAGAGAAAAGCACACTGAGACTCAGAGGAGGTGTGGAAGTGCAGAGGTACGGAGGCACACGCGGCAAGGGCTGGCAACTGAGGACGCGGCTGTCTTTTTCAATCAGGAGGGAGTCACAAGCCCCCGACTGCTCTGAACTCCAGTTCTGGGAAGTCTCTGGGGACCCAGACTCATACGGGGAGAAACTGGAGTGTCTGGCTGCGGGCAGAATTCGGAACTCGAGGGCAGCTTTCTCTCAGAGGTGCTAGCAGCGATTACCGGGACACTGAGACGCGGGGCCTCTTAGGGCAAGGCTGAGGATCAGCCATAGCTGTTTGCTCCGCCCTGTTGATTCCCTGAGACCATGCCCCACCCAAGCTGGGGCAGAGGCTTTTGCATATGAATGCCCTGGCCCTTTGCAATCTGAAAAGTACCTAACAAACTGCAGCTGGGCCAGACAGACCCAGAACTTCCAAGAGAAGGCCCAAGGCCCCACAGCAGCTTGCATTGCTTCACAGTTGGGCCTCATCTGGGCACCTCCAAACCCCAAACAAGGAAGGGGAATCTGCAGATCTCTTTGTAACTCCTGCTGGGTAGCCTCAGGCAGAGGCTAAATTAGCACTTCCTTAGATCCAAGAGCCAGTGTGCCCAGTGGTCAGAGTGGGACCATCCAGATTACAACTCCTCAGATTCATAAGGGACACACTCAGGGGGCAGACACAGTGAACACCAAAGCCCCACTGAAGCAAGTCTTGCCCCATAAGGGTGTCTCCAGGACAGAAGTTCTCCCACCGTAAACACAGCTGATTCTCACAGCCAATTGGCCTGGAGGTCAATTCCTCCCAGTGATACCTACTACAATCAAGGCTTAACTACAACAAAACTGTGCACAAAGCCCACAAAGGGGTGCACCAAGAGTGTCCAACTCAGGTAATTGGGGAGGCTGAGCCACTGGGCCCTATAGGACACCTAGCACACAAAGCCACTCTACCAACACAGGGAAGCATAAAAAATGCGGAGATAAAGAAACAGGTCACAAATGACAGAAATGGAGGAAAGCAAACTACTGGATATAGAGTTCAAAACCACGGTTATAAGGTTTTTCAAGAATTTTCTGGAAACCGCCGATAAATTTAGTGAGACCCTGGAGGATATGAAAAAAGACCAACTAGAAATTAAGCATACACTGACTGAAATAAAGAATAATATACAGAGATCCACCAGCAGACAAGAGGATCCCAAGAATCAAGTCAAAGATTTGAAATACGAAGAAGGAAAAAATACCCAACCGGAAAAGCAAAATGAAAAAAGAATCCAAAAATATGAAGATAGTGTAAGGAGCCTCTGGGACAACTTCAAGCACACCAACATCCGAATTATAGGGGTGCCAGAAGGAGAGAGAGAGCAAGATATTGAAAACCTATTTGAAGAAATAATGACAGAAAACTTCCCCTACCTGGTGAAAGAAATAGACTTACAAGTCCAGGAAGCGCAGAGAACCCCAAACAAAAGAAATCCAAGGAGGACCACACCAAGACACATCATAATTAAAATGCCAAGGGCAAAAGACAAAGAGAGAATCTTAAAAGCAGCAAGAGAAAAACAGTAAGTTACCTACAAGGGAGTACCCATACGACTACCAGCTGATTTCTCAACAGAAACTATGCAGGCCAGAAGGGAGTGGCAAGAAATATTCCAAGTGATGAATAGCAAGAACCTACAACCAAGATTACTTTATCCAGCAAAGCTATCATTCAGAATTGAAGGTCAGATAAAGAGCGTCACAGATAAGAAAAAGCTAAAGGAGTTCATCACCACCAAACCAGTATTATATGAAATGCTGAAAGGTATTCTTTAAGAAGAGGAAGAAGAAAAAGGTAAAGATAAGAATTATGAACAGCAAATACATATCTATCAACAAGTGAATCTAAAAATCAAGTGATAAAAAATCTGATGAACAGAGTAAACTGGTGAATATAATAGAACCAGGGGCATAGAAAGGGAGTGGACTGACAATTCTTGGGGGGAAAGGAGTGTGGGGGTGCAGGAAGAGACTGGACAAAAATCGTACACCTATGGATGAGTACAGTGGGAGGGGTAAGGGCAGAGGGTGGGGTGGGAACTGGGTGGAGGAGAGCTATGGGCGGAAAAAAGAGGAACAACTGTAATAATCTGAACAATAAAGATTTAATTAAAAAAAAGAAAATATCTACATCAAGTCTGTTTAAATAGATTTTCATCTGCATAATATAACACATTCTGACAAGACCACCACCACCACCAATGTGGTCAGAGTTGTGCCGATAAATGTTTAATAACTGAGGGACCCCCCCGCCCGAGTGCACAAATTTTTGTGCACCGGGCTACTAGTCCTATATAATAAAAGCCCAATATGCTAAGTGTCTGGTCGACCGGTCGGCCATTCAACCAACGTATAATATGCTAATGATATGCTAAGGCCGCTCAACAGCTCACTATGAACTGCACTGACCACCAGGGGGCAGACGCTCTGACTGGTAGGTTAGCTTGCTGCTGAGGTCCGGCCGACTGGGACTGAGCGAGATGGGCCAGACACGCCCTGGAGCCCTCCCGCAGTCCCTCCCCAGCTGGCCAACCTCCTGTGTCCCTCCCCGGCTCTGATTGTGCACTGGTAGGGTCCCTCGGCTTGGTCTGCACCCTCTCACAATCCGGGACCCCACAGGGGATGTTGGAGAGCTGGTTTCGGCCAGACCCCGCAGGCCAGGCTGAGAGAACCCACTGGTGCACAAATTCGTGCACCAGGCCTCTAGCCTATATAATAAAAGCCTAAGTGACCATTACGGCAGAATAACTGGAATGACTGGTTGCTATGATGTGCACTGACGACCAGGGGGCAGATGCTCAATGCAGGAGCTGCCCCCTGGTGGTCAGTGCGCTTCCACAGGGGGAGCGCCACTCAGCCAGAAGCCAGGCTCACAGCTGGTGAGTGCAGCTGCCATGGTGTAGGGAGCCTCTCCCGACTCTGCAGCAGCAGGAGCAGTGGGCTGGGTTGAGCATGAGCGGTGCCTGGTCCCAATTCGGGCTCCTCCCTGGCTGCCTGCCACTTGGTACACTGCTACATCCCTCAGGGGATGTCAGACTGCAGGTCTAGGCAGTCGGACATCCCCTAAGGGTCCTGGACTGTGAGAGGGCACAGGCCAGGCTGAGGGACCGCCCCCGACCCAGTGCACAAATTTCATGCACTGGGCCTCTAGTAAAATATAAAACTCATAGTAGTTATGTGTGAAAGAAGCAGAAGACAGAATGCACATTGGTAGGTATAACAGTAATGTTCTGGTTCTGATGTTTTATGATGGCTTTATTAATTTTATTAATATGCTTCATAACAGCACTATACAGATTCTTTTGTAGATATCAAACATTACATAATTTAAAATTCATATAATTCTAAATTTAGGATTTAACATCACCTATTAAAATGACTAAGATTAAAAAATATCAGAATAGCAAGTGAAATGAACAAATTTTCTAAGATTTGGTAGTATATATCAAAAGACTTAAAAGTTTTCCCGTCAGCAAGATAATGGAACAGGAAGCCCCAGACCTTGTTCCTTTACAGAGACATTGCCTATGGTCCAAAAGCCTTCACGAGAACTCCAGAAAACAGTTAGGATGCTCAAAGGCAAGAACAACTTTATTGAAACAGGTAAGAAAAGCAATTTTATTTCAACTATGTCAGCTCCTACTCACAGCCAACATAGCTGACATTTGTGAGGAAAAGCCCAACTTGCAGGGTCTCCCTTGGGAAGAAAGACAACAATAGAATATATATCCAACATTTGGGTTTTTCATGGAACTGCCTGAGAGACTGGTCTGGAGTGCTCCTGAGGAACCAGCATATTCTGGATGCCCGAGAACTGCTAAGAACACAAAAGAGCTCAGTGGCTTGTTGAAGAATCAGAGGACCTCCCCCACTACAGACAAAAGCTGGCACAGCTTGTGATCAGGAGAATGTGTCCAACTCATGGCTTCTTCCTCAGCAGGGAAAGACTGGAATGAAATGTACATCCAACATGCCAGCTTTTTAAGGGACTGCCCAAGGGTCTGGTTTCTGTCTCATGTGACTTGGAGCACTAAAGAGGAACTGGCATAGTTTGGATACTTGTGGGCTGCAGAGAACAAATGGGGGTTCAGCAGCTTGTTGCCGTGCCAGAGATTCTGCAGTACACCAGAGGACCAAAAGATGACAAATCTTGAAAAAGAAATCATCAAGCCTCTTAAATTGGGAAGTTGCACATAGAAGCAGAAAGAAGATGCATCCCCTAAAAATTTTGAAAAATTCTCATAATCTCTAGCAGGGCTGATGGGTGAAGGTCAAAGCCAGTACAAAAAGACTGGGAGAAGTGGCTGTTTTTGTTTGTTTTTTTTTCCAAATGAAAATACAACAAAAAGTAACAAGGTACACAAAGAAATAGGATAACATGATCCAAAGTAACAAAATAAATCTCCAGAAGTTGACTCTAAAGAAATGGAGATCTATGAACTACCTAACAAAGAATTCAAATTAATTGTTTTAAATAAGCTCAATGTGCTACAAAAGAACACAGATAATAAATAAAATTAGAAAAATCAAGCATGGATAAAATGAGACTATCAACAACGAGATAGAGATAATAAAAAAGAACCAAATAGACATTCTGGAGCTAAGGATTACAATAATACAGTAACTGAGTTAAAAAATCACTACAAGGGCTCAAAAACAGACATAATCAAACATAAAGAATCTGTGGCCCAGTGGCGAAGCTCAGTTGGTTGACCACTGTCCTGTGCACTGAAAGGTTGCTGGTCGATTCCCAATCAGGGCACATACCTGGCTTGCAAGTTTGACTCCTGTTGGGCACATACCTGGGTTGCAGGTTTGACCCCCCAATTAGTGCACATGCAGAGGGAAACCAATCAAAGTTTCCCTTTCACATCAATGTTTCTCTCTCCCTTCCTTTCTCTAAGCATGTCCTCAGGTGAGGATTAAAAAAAAAAAGAATTTGTGAACTCAAAGATAGATAATTTGAAATTACAGAGTCAGAGGAACAAAATAAACACACAGAAAGGAAGAAAGAAAGAAAGAAAGAAAGAAAGAAAGAAAGAAAGAAAGAAAGAGGACAAGAAAAACTGAAGAAAGCCTAAGAGAATTATGGAACACTGTAAGTAGATCAATATATGTACTATGGGAGACCCAGAAGAAGAGAGAGAATGAGACAGAGATTATTTAAAGAAATGATCAATGAAAACTTGCCAAATATGAGGAAGGAAATGAACATCTAAGTTCAAGAAGCTCAAAGGACTCCAACTAGAATGTACCCAAAAAGACCCACATGGAGACACATTATAACCAAAAGAGAATCTTAAAACCAGCAAGACAAAAGTGACTAATCATGTACAAGGTAACTAGAATGATTATCAACAGATTTCTCAGCAGAAACATTACAGGCCAGAAGGGAGTGAGATGATATATTCAAAGTGCTGAAAGAAAAATCTTCCAACCAAGAATATTATATCTGGCAAAACTGTTCTTCAAAAGTAAAGGAGAAGTGGAGAACCAAGATGGCAGCATAGGCAAATCCCTGTACTTGCTGCCTCCCACAACCACATCAAAATTACAACTAAAATACAGAACAACCATCATCCAGAACTGCTGGGAAGCTGGCTGAATGGAAGTGCTACAACTAGAGAAGTAAAGAAGAAAGCACACTGAGACTGGTAGGAGGTGTGGAGGTGCGAGACAGGCTGGTCTGGCAGCCATGTGGGCTGCTTTTTTAATCAGGAGGGAGATCGCCTCTGCGAAGGCTGCCAGGAGGAGCAAGGGGTCCCAGCCCCACACCAGATGCCCAGCCCAGGGTCCCAGAGCTAGGAAAAGAAGTCCCTACAGGCAATAAGAACTACAGACTGTAAAAACCAGTGCGGAATAGGGCTGAGTGACACACAGGCTGCTGGAGACCCAGCTGCTCCTTTTAAAAAGGCTGGCACCACGAACTGAATTTACAAGCTCCCACTTCCTCTGAGCTCCAGTGCCGGGCAAAGCTCTGGGAGACCCAGACACACATGGGCAGAAACTAGAGTGTCTGGAATCAGGGCAGGAACTCAGGGGTGGCTTTCTTCCAGATGGAGGTGCTCCCAGTGGTCATTGTTCCTGTGTTGGGACCTCCTCAGTTGCAGGGCTGACTGGCAGCCATTTCTGTTTGCTCCACCCTGGTGATTCCCTGAGATCCTGCCCCACCCAATTTACAACCCCACCCAAGCTGTGGGCAACAGCTTTTGCATATGAATGGCCTGTCCTTTCTCAGGCTAAAAACCTGGGTCGTGGAGCCCCAAACCTATCAATAAAAAGCCCAAGACCCGGCACCAGCACCAGCCTGCCTTGCTTCACAGCTGGGCCTTGTCTGGGCACTTCCAAACCCGATACAAAGAGGAGGAATCTGCAGATCTCTCTGTAGCTCCTGTGGGTGGTCCCATGCAGTGGCTGACTTTGTACCTCCCTGGAGACCCAAGAGCCAATGTGGTCAGATTACAACTCTTCAAATCCATAAGCGACACACTCAAGGGGCAGACTCAGTGAGCACCAAAGCCCCACTGAAGCAAGTTCTGCTCCATAAGGGTGTCTCCTGCACAGCTCTCCCACTGTAGTTGCAGCTGGTCCCCACAGCAAATTGTCCTGGAGGTCAATTCCTCCCAGTGACACCAACAGCAATCAAGGCTCAACTACAACAAGACTGTGCACACAGCTCACAAAGGGGTGTACCTAGAGTGTCCACCTCAGGTGACTGAGGAGGCTGAGCCACTGGGCCCTATAGGACACCTCGTACACAAGGCCACTTTATCAACTCAAGGAGACTTAGCAGCTCTACCCAATACATAGAAGCAAACACAGGGAAGCACCCAAAATGCGGAGACAAAGAAACAAGTCACAAATGAAAGAAATGGAAGAAAGCAAACTACTGTATATAGAGTTCAAAACTACAGTTATAAGGTTACTCAAGAATCTTCTAGAAACCTCTAAGGGACTTAGTGAGACTTCCAAGGATCTTAGTGAGAATGCCAAAAAAATGGAAAAGGACCAGTCAGAAATCAAGCATACATTGACTGAAATAAAGAATAATATACAGTGATTCAACAGTAGACTAGAGGATCCTGAGAATCAAATCAATGATTTGAAATATGAGGAAGCAAAAAACACCCTTGTAATCAAGTGTTATGGCAGAAATCAGGCTGGTGGAAAGCAAGAAACCAAACACACTCAGAGGTTCAGAAAAGGACTCTTTAATTACACTGATGCCTATTCAGCAGAGTCTTCTCCAGAGGTTGAGCCCTAAACAAAGTGGGGTTTAGCATTTTATAGTTTCTCAGGCTCTTTGTCTCCCATATATGGCATATACATACATTCCAGACATTCTTTCTATGTTACATGTTAAGTTTCCGTGTATCTGTTGCGATTTGGGGAGAGGGCTGTAACCTGAGACAGTAGAAGCTTGACTGGCAGCGGAGCAAAAGCAGAAGAAGCAAGCAGGATTACAGAAGCTGGGGCGTGGTTATAGTGATGCAAGTCGGGAGGGTGCCTGCCATCTCACCAGAAGAGCAAAAAGAAAAAAGAATCCAAAATCATGAAGGTAGTATAAGGAGCCTCTGGGACAACTTCAAGCGTACCAACATCTGAATTATGGGGGTGCCAGAAGAAGAGAGAGAGCAAGATATTGAAAACCTATTTGAAGAAATAATGACAGAAAACTTCCCCTACTTGGTGAAAGAAATAGACTTACAAGTCCAGGAAGCGCAGAGAACCCCAAACAAGAGGAACCCAAAGAGTCCCACACCAAGACACATCATAATTAAAATGCCAAGGGCAAAAGACAAAGAGAGAATCTTAAAAGCAGCAAGAGAAAAACAGTTAGTTACCTGCCAGGGAGTGCCCATACGACTGTCAGTTGATTTCTCAACAGAAACTATGCAGGCCAGAAGGGAGTGGCAAGAAATATTCAAAGTGATGAATAGCAAGGACCTACAACCAAGAATACTTTATCTAGCAAAGCTATCATTCAGAAGTGAAGGCCAGATAAAGAGCTTCACAGATAAGAAAAAGCTAAAGGAGTTCATCACCACCAAACCAGCATTATATGAAATGCTGAAAGGTATCCTTTAAGAAGAGGAAGAAGAAGAAAAAGGTAAAGTTACAAATTATGAACAACAAAGTGGCAACAAATACATATCTATCAACAACTGAATATAAAAATCAAACGAATAAAAAATCTGATGAACAGAATAAACTGATGAATGGAATAGAATCAGGGGCATGGAAATGGGGTAGACTGATGATTCTCAGAGGGAAAGGGGTGTGGTGGGGTGGGGGAAGAGATTAGACAAAGATCTTATATGAATGTATGCATTACCTATGGACACAGACTATAGGGTGGTGAGGGCCTGGGGCGGGGTGGGAACCAAGTGGAAGGGAGCTATAGGGAGAAAGAAGAGGGACCTCTATAATAATCTCAACAATAAAGATTAATTTAAAAAAGTAAAGGAGAAGTAATTGCCTTCCTGGATAAACAAAAGCTAAGGGATTTTATCACCTGCTTTGTAAGAACTGCTAAAGGGAGTCCTTCAAGTTGAAACAAAAGGATGCTAAACAACAAAAAAGCATATAAAGCTCCTTGGTAAAGGCAAATAGACAAACACAGAATCCTGCAATACTGTCATGGTGGTGGATAAATCACTTTTAATTCAAGTATGGAATATAAACAATAAAACCATAAAATAACTATAAAACGATGTTAATGAATACAAACTATTATTGCAACATCAGTAACATAAAGTGAGGGAAGGAAGATATAAAAAGAAGTAGAGGTTTTGTATTCAATTGAAGTTATTAGTTTAAAGTAGACTTATAATTATAGGATATTTTATGTAATTCTCATGGTAATCACAAAAAATACACATAGAAAATGCACAAAAGAAAATGAAAAAGGAATAAAAAAGGACAAGACATACAAAAATATTAACAAAATGACAATAGTAAGTACTTCCCTAGCTATAATTTATTATTATTATTTTTAATCCTCACCCGAAGATATTTTTCCATTGATTTTTAGAGACATTGGAAGAGAGAGGAAAAGACAGAGAGAAATATCGATGTGAGAGAAATACATCGATTGGTTGCTTCCTGCATGCACCCCAACCAGGGTCTGGGCCGGGGAGGAGCCTGCAACCAAGGTACGTGCCCTTGACCAGAATCGAACCCTGGACCCTTTGGTCTGCAGGCCAACACTCTATCTACTGAACCAAACCAGCTAGTGCTAACTATAATTATTTTAAAAGTAAATGGACTAAACTCCTCAATCAAAAAGACAGAGTGGCTAAATGGTTAAAGAAAAAAAAGATCCAACTATATGTTATCTATATGAGACTCACTGTAGATATAATGACATACGTAGGCTGAAAGTGAAAGATAGCTAAAGATATGTCATGTAAATGGTAATCCAAGAGAGCAGGAGTGGCCATACTTATTTTCAGACAAAATAGACTTTAAGTAAACACTGTCACAAGGACATTATAGAAGGATCAAGAGGCCAATTCACCAGGAAGATGTAACAATTACAAATATAGACACATCTTAACAGCACAGAGACCCAAATGTATGAAGCAAACATTGACAGAATTGGAGAAAGAAAAAGACAGTAACACAATAGTAGTAGAAGATTTCAATATCTTACTTTCAATAATAAATAGGTCAACCAGTCAGAAGATCAACAGAAAATTGAGTACTTGAACAACATTATAGACCTAGTACACTTAATCTATAATAATAAAAGCATAATATGCAAATTGACCAAACAGCCGAACAGCAGAACGATCTTCCGGACAATCTTCCGGATGAAGCCGGGGCTGTGAGGGCTGAGGCAGCCAGGGCTGAGAAGGCCTACTCTTGCACGAATTTCATGCATAGGGCCTCTAGAAGATATATAAAGAACACTTCATCCAACAACAGCAGAATATATGTTCTCAAGTGCACATAAGCTGTTCTCCAGGATACAGTGCATGTTAGCCATAAAACCAGTTTTAATAAATTTAAGAAGATTGAAACCATACCAAGTATATTTTCTGATCGTAATGAAAATGAAACTAGAAACTAATAAAAAAGAACTGAAAATTCACAAATATGTTGAAATTAAACACACTCTTAAACACCAATGGGTCAAAGAAATCACAAGGGAAATTAGAAAATATCTTGATATAAATGAAAATAAAAACACAAAATACTGAAACTTATGAGATGTGGCAAAAGCAGTTCTACAAGGGAAATGCAATAACTGTAAAAACATACATTAAAAAAGAAAAAGATATCAAATCAATACCCTACCTAAACACCTCAAGGAATTAAAAAAAAGATCAAAGTTAGCAGAAGGAAGGAAATAATAAATATTAGAGCAGAAATAAACATAATATGTAATAGAATAGAAAAAGTAAAACAAAACTAAGGCAGGTTTTTGAAAAGATCAACAAAATTGCTAAACCCTTAGGTCTAAACTGAGAAAAAGAGAAGAATCAAATGACCAAAAAGGGAGCCCTAGCTGGGTGGCACAGTTTGTTGGAGCATTGTCCTGTACACCAAAAGGTTGTGGGTTTGATTCCTGGTCAGGGTCATATCTATGTTGCAGGTTCAAATCCTGCACATCGATGTTTATCTCTCTCTCTTTCTCCCTCTCAAGAAAATAAAAATCAATAAACATATCCTCAAGTGAGGATTAAAATAAAAAAGACAAAACAAACAAACCAGAAATGAAAGGAGACATTAAAACTGATGCCACAGAAATAAAAAGGAGCATAAGAGACATCTATGAATAATTCTATGTGAAAAACTGGAGAACATAGAAGAAATGGATAAATTTCTAGAAATAAATCTCTGAATCATGAAGAAGTAAAATAATGAACAGACTGATAACTAGTAAAGAGATTAAATCAGTAATAAAATACCTCCCAACAAAGAAATGCTCTGGACCAGATGGCATTGCTGGAGAATTCTACCAAATATTTAAAGAAGAAATAACATCAATCCTTCTCAAATCTTTCCAAAATATTGAAGAGGAGGAAACACTTCCAAACTCATTCTATGAGGCCAGCATACACTGACATCAAAATCTGACAAAAATACTACAAGAAAACTACATAACAATATCCCTGATGAACACTGATGCAAAAACCCTCAACAAAATGATAGCAAACCAAATTCAACAACACATTAAAAGGATCATACATTTTGGCCAAGTGGGATTTATCTTTGGAATGCAAAGAATATAATAATAAATCAGTATAATATACCACATTAATAAAGAAAAAAAACCATATGATAATTTCTTTGATGCAGAAAGGCATCTGACAATTTGACATTTTTTAAGATAAAATACTAAACCAAGCATGTCAAACTCAAAGGCTAACACAGGCCAAATAAACAAGGTTTAAGTTTATGTGGGCCACAAAAAACAAAAGCTTCAATTTTCATAGAAATGTGGGTTTATTTCGATAGAGACATGCTGAATACAAACGGCTGAAATAAATGAGTAATCGTTAACATAAAATAATAGAACATTTTAATAAAAATTAATATTTTTTCTTGAACATTTACCAGCCACTGAATAACTGCACAAATTAATAAGCACAACACAAATAAACCTATTTTTCTTGGTTTGTTTTCTAAATATTTTTATTGATTTCAGAGAGGAAGGGAGAGGGAGAGAGAGATAGAAACATCAATGATGAGAATCACTGATTGGCTGCCTCCTGCATACTGGGGATCGAGCCCACAACCAGGGCATGTGCCCTTGACTGGAATTGAACCTGGGACCCTTCAGTCCACAGGCAGATGCTCTATCCACTGAGCCAAACTGGCTAGGGCCTATTTTTCTTCTTCTCCGAAAAGTAAATATTTCCTGTTGCGCACACCAAACAAGTCAGTACAAGACTAATGACATGGCAGCCGCTGATAAAATATTCACTGCTAGTATTAGTGGAGAGACATGATGCGCCTGCGTGTAAGGCACGTAAGGGAAATGAATGCAACATGATTATAGTAATTAGTTATTAGTGAACGTTGGAGTTTGTTATTAATAACTAGTGGCCCGGTGCATGAATTCGTGCCCATTGAAAGGAAATTATTTAGAAGAAATATTTTAATATTGCTATTTGCCCTTAATCTATAATAGAAACGTCAACAAAAATCACGATCGACAATGACAGATCAAAACACACGCGATTGGCACCAGCAAGAGCTTTATATATACCACGCATGCGCGAGTCAACTTAGCCTTATATATATATATCTATATAGAACTAGAGGCCCGATGCACGAAATTCTTGCAAGTGGCTCAGCCCTCGCAGCTGTGGTGGTTTGCCTTGGCCTTCAGAGCTGCGGCTTTGTCCAGTAGGTCGTTCGGAAGGACGTCTGGTCTAATTAGCATATTATGCTTTTATTATTATAGATAAACTTGCTTAATTAGACCTGCTTTCTGATTTAGCTAAACTTTTTCAAGCCCAGTGAAGCACCCCAACTTCTCTTTCAGGTAATTGTCAACAACACTGCAGTAAATACCAACATGAAGCAGATTATTATTGTAGATCATGCAGGGAGAACAAAGAGTGAAATATTTAACTGCAGCAGTGTTTGACTATATTCTGCGCAGTGAGAAAACCTGAAGTCATTTTCAAGGTCCACCATTTCTTACTTCTTTTCAGTCGGGTCAAGTTTCTAAACTTTCTAAATCTCTGTTTTCTGGCTAATGAAAAGAAAATAGGATTCCACAGAGTCTCCTATCTACCTACTCCAGGACTTCTGTGAGGATCAAATGAGATGAGGCATGTGAAAATGCTTCACAGACATTTGGTTAAAGTGTAAAATGTTTGCACCTGGCTATAAAGCAAGTCATGTTCCTGGGCTGAAGAAACTCCAAGGAGGCTAGTTGCTAGGGAGAGGAAGCTGGGCATTGCTACATGATGTCATTACCCAGTGCCCACAGAAACTGTTTCCAGGCTGGGCTGGGCTGTGGGCTGATTTTGCGCCATGGGCTCTCAGCAGCGTTGGCTGTGATTTGGTGGGCTGTCGCTCCGAGGTGGTGGTGGGGCCTGTGTCCCACTTGGGGGAAGCCAAGTGTTGCTTTGAGGGCACCAGGTCTGTAGTGCCGTTTATTGTTAAATGGCCTGTCACTAGGGAGAGGAAGCCGGGCGTTGCTATGTGATGTCATTACCAGGCGCCCACAGCTACCGTTACCAGGCTGGGTTGGGCTGTGGACCACATTTTGCCCCATGGGGTCTCAGCAGCGTCGGCTGCAATTTGCTGGGCTGTCGCTCTGGGGTGGTGGCGGGGCCTGTGTCCCAGTTGGGGGATGCCAAGTGTTGCTTTGTAGGCGCCAGGTCCAAGGTGCCGTTTCTTTGTAAATGGCCAGTGTGAGTCATGGCAGCTCCTGTGTGAGTGTCTGCCCTCTGGTGGTCAGTGCATCTCATAGCAACTGGTCAGACACTTAGCATATTAGCCTTTTATATATATAGATTATGTATAACAGGATATTATAAAAATTAAGTTACAAAATTTTTTAAAAAATATACTTTATTGATTTTTTTACAGAGAGGAAGGGAAAGGGATAGAGAGTTAGAAACATTGATGAAAGAGAAACATCGATCAGCTGCCTCCTGCACACTCCCTACTGGGTATGTGTCCACAACCAAGGTACATGCCCTTGACCGGAATCGAACCTGGAACCCTTGAGTCCGCAGGCCGACGCTCTATCCACTGAGCCAAACCGGTTAGGGCAAGTTACAAAATTTTTATTAAAAGTTTCTTACATACTGTTATATTGGCTGGGCCACAAAAATATTTGTTGTGGGCCGCATGTGGCCTGCGGGCCGCAAGTTTGACATGCTTGCACTAAACAAACTAAGAATAGAAGGAAATGACCTGAACATAATAAAGGGCATATATGAAAAACCCACAGTGAACATAATACTAGATGGTGAAAAATTGAAAGCTTTCCCTCTATGACCAGGAACAAGGCAACAATGACCACTCTCACCACTTTTATTCAACACTAGAGGCCCGGGGGGCGTGGGAGGGGATGGGTCCCCTCGGCCTGGCCTACACCCTCTCGCAATCTGGGATCCCTCGCTCCTTACTGCCCTCCTGCTCACTCCTTCCTGCTTGGCTTGCTGCTCCTTAGCACTGCTGTGGAGGCGGGAGAGGCTCCTGCCACCACCACTGCACTTGCCAGCCATGAGCCCAGCTTTTGGCTGAGCAGTGCTCCCCCTGTGGGAGCGCACTGACCACAAGGGGGCAGCTCCTTCATTGAGGTGGTCAGTGCGCATTATAGCGACTGGTCATTCTGGTCGTTCCACTAAAACAGTCGCTTAGACTTTTATTATATAGCTAGTACTGGAAGTTCTAGGCAGAGTAGTTAGCAAAAAAAAAAAAAAAGACATTCAAAAAGGAAGGGAAAAACTTAAATTCTGTCTGTTCATAAATGACATGATCTTATTATACATAGAAAACCCTAAAGACACTGACAAAAAACTGTTAGAACTAATAAACAAATCCAACAAAAGTTGTAGGGTCAAAATCAATTACATTTCTAAACACTAACAATGGACAATCTAAAAATGAAATTAAGAACACAATTCCATTTACAAATGCATAAAAAAAATAAAATACTTAAAAATATATATGCATGTAATAAAGGAGGTGAAAAATTTGTACACTGAAAATTACAAAACACTACTGAAAGAAATTAAGGAAGACACAAATGATAGAAAGACATTCCATGTTCATGGATTGCAAGACTTAACACTCTTAAAATGGCCATACTACCCAAAGACATCTCCAGATTCAATGCAATCCCTATTAAAATCCAAATGAGGAGAGAAACCAAGATGGCTGCATAGGTAAACACCTGAAATTGTTGCCTTGCACAACCACTTCAAAAATACAACTAAAAGACAAAATGGACATCATCCAGAACGACAGGAAGGCTGGCTGAGTGGAAATTCTACAACTAGAAGGAAAGAGAAAAGCACACTGAGACTCAGAGGAGGTGCAGAAGTAAAGTGCAGAGGTAAGGAGGTGCACATGGAAAGGGCTGGCAACTGAGGACACGGTTGTCTTTTTCAATCAGGAGGGAGACACAAGCTCCCGACTGCTCTGAACTCCAGTTCTGGGCGAATCTCTGGGGACCCAGACTCATACGGGGAGAAACTGGACAGTCTGGCAGTGGGCGGAACTTAAGGGCGGCTTTCTCTCAGAGGTGCTTGCAGCGATTACCGCAGGACCCTGAGACCCGGGGCCTCTTAGGGCAGGGCTGAGGATCAGCCATAGCTGTTTGCTCTGCCCTGTTGATTCCCTGAGACCCCGCCCCACCCAAGCTGTGCGCAGAGGCTTTTGCATATGAATGGCCTGGTCCTTTGCAATCTAAAATTACCTAACAAACTGCAGCTGGTTCAGAGAGACCCAGAACATCCAAAAGAAGGCCCAAGGCCCCACAGCTGGGCCTCATCTGGGCACCTCCAAACCCCAAACAAAGAAGAGGAATCTACAGATCTCTCCATAGCTCCTGCTGGGTAGTCTCAGGCAGAGGCTAAATTAGCACCTCCTTAGAGATCCAAGAGCCAGTGTATCCAGTGGTCAGAGTGGGACCATCCCATTACAACTCCTCAGATCCATAAGGAACACACTCAGGGGGCAGACTCA
This sequence comes from Myotis lucifugus, assembly GCF_000147115.1. Classification (NCBI taxonomy): domain Eukaryota; kingdom Metazoa; phylum Chordata; class Mammalia; order Chiroptera; family Vespertilionidae; genus Myotis; species Myotis lucifugus. The sequence goes on along the minus strand of NW_005871067.1, from coordinate 4,774,344 downwards.
GTGAGCACCAAAGCCCCACTGAAGCAAGTCTTGCCCCATAAGGGTGTCTCCAGGACAGAAGTTCTCCCACCGTAAACACAGCTGATTCTCACAGACAATTGGCCTGGAGGTCAATTCCTCCCAGTGATACCTACTACAATCAAGGCTTAACTACAACAAAACTGTGCACAAAGCCCACAAAGGGGTGCACCAAGAGTGTCCACCTCAGGTAATTGGGGAGGCTGAGCCACTGGGCCCTATAGGACACCTAGCACAGAAAGGCACTCTATCAACACAGGGAAGCAGTCAAAATGCAGAGACAAAGAAACAGGTCACAAATGACAGAAATGGAGGAAAGCAAACTACTGGATATAGAGTTCAAAACCATGGTTATAAGGTTTTTCAAGGATTTTCTAGAAACCGCTAATAAATTTAGTGAGACCCTCAATAAATCTAGTGAGACCCTCGAGGTTATGAAAAAGGCCCAACTAGAAATTAAGCATACACTGACTGAAATAAAGAATATTATATGGAGATCCAACAGCAGACTCGAGGATCGCAAGAATCAAGTCAAAGATTTGAAATATGAAGAAGCAAAAAACACCCAACCGGAAAAACAAGAAGAAAAGAGAATCCAAAAATATGAAGATAGTGTAAGGAGCCTCTGGGACAACTTCAAGCATACCAACATCCGAATTATGGTGGTGCCAGAAGAAGAGAGAGAGCAAGATATTGAAAACCTATTTGAAGAAATAATGACAGAAAACTTCCCCTACCTGGTGAAAGAAATAGACTTACAAGTCCAGGAAGCACAGAGAACCCCAAACAAAAGGAATCCAATGAGGACCACACCAAGACACATCATAATTAAAATGCCAAGAGCAAAAGACAGAGAGAGAATCTTAAAAGCAGCAAGAGAAAAATAGTTAGTTACCTACAAGGGAGTACCCATACGACTGCCAGCCGATTTCTCAATGGAAACTATGGAGGGCAGAAGGGAGTGGCAAGAAATATTCCAAGTGATGAATAGCAAGAACCTACAACCAAGATTACTTTACCCAGCAAAGCTATCATTCAGAATTGAAGGTCAGATAAAGAGCTTCACAGATAAGAAAAAGCTAAAGGAGTTCATCACCACCAAACCAGCATTATATGAAATGCTGAAAGGTATCCTTTAAGAAGAGGAAGAAGAAGAAAAAGGTAAAGATACAAATTAAGAACAACAAATATGTATCTATTAACAAGTGAATCTAAAAATCAAGTGAATAAATAATCTGATGAACAGAATAAACGTGAATATAATAGAATCAGGTACATAGAAAGGGAGTGGACTGACAATTCTCGGGGGAAAGGGGTGTGGGGGGTGTGGGAAAAAACTGAAAAAAAATCGTACACCTATGGATGAGGACAGTGGAGGGGGGGGGGAGTAAGGGCAGAGGGTGGGGTGGGAACCGGGTGGAGGGGAGCTATGGGGGGAAAAAAGAGGAACAACTGTAATAATCTGACGAATAAAGATTTAATTAAAATAAAAAAGAAAAATCCAAATGAATTTTTTTGCAGAAATTAAGACATTTTAAAATTTGTATAGAATTTCAAAGGACCCTGTCTAGCCTAAACAATGCTGAAAAAGGATAATAAAATTGAAGACCTTACACTTAGAGATTTCAAAACATATTGCAAAGCTACAATAACCAAACAATATGGTACTGATATAAAGACAGACATATAGACCTATGGAACAGAAGAAAGAGTCCAGAAAGAAACCTAGATGTACTGATCTTCAACAATTGTAGTAAGACAATACAATAGGGGAAGGATAGTCTCTTCAACAAATACTATTAGAAAAACTGGATAATCACATGCAAAAGAATGAAGCTGGACTGCTACCTTAAACCATATATAAAAATTAACTCAAAATGGATTAAAGATAAAAATGTAAGACCTGAAACTATATCTCTTAGAAGAAAACATAGAGGAAAAGCCATGACACCAAAAGCACAGGCAACAAAATGAACAAATAAAACCACATCAAACTTTAAAAACTTCTGTTCAGCAAAAGAAAAAATCAAGAGAGTGAAAAGACATCCTAAGGCATAGGAGAAAATATTTGCAAGCCATATAACTGATAAGAGATTAATATTCAGACTATATAAATTCCACAACTCAAGAACAAAAACACAAACAATGTAATTTTAAAATGGGCAAAGGATTTAAATAGATATTTATCCAAAGAAGATATTCAAATGGCCAGCATGCATATGAAAAGATACTCAACATTGCTAATCGTCAGGGAAATGAAAATCAAAACCACAATGAGATAACACCTCACATCCATTATATAACCAATATCAAATAACAGAAAATAAGTGTTGGCAAGGATGTAGGGAAATTAAAACACTTGTGCACCACTGGTGGGAATGTATATGTTGCAGTGCTATGGAAACAGTATGAAGGTTCCTCAAAATATTAAAAATAGAACTATCATATGATCCAGTAATCCCACTTCTGGGTATAAAGGAAAAATAATTGAAAACAGGATCTCAAAGAGATATTTGCACACCCATGTTTATAGCAACTTTATCCACAACAGCCAAAAGGTGGAAACAACCTCAGTGTCCATCAACAGATAAATGGATAAAGAAAATGTGGTATAGACATACAATGGGATATTGTTCACCTTTCAAAAGGAAGGAAATCCTGACACATGCTACACTATGAATGAACCTTGAGGACACTATGCTAAGTGAAATAAGCCAGTCACAAAAAGACAAATCCTGCATGACTTCACTTATATGAGTTATCTAAAGCCATCAAACTTATAAACTGAGAGTAGAATAGTGGTTGCCAGTGGTGGAGAGATGGGAGGGAGAGAAGAGCAGTCATTGTTCACTGGGTTTAGAGTTTCAGTTTTGCAAAATGGAAAAGTTATAGAGACCTACAGCACAGCAATATACATTAGTTAATACCGTATGCTTCGAAAAGATTAAGATGGCAAATTTTACATTTTTGACTACAATTTTCAAAAATTATTAAAATTTTTTAAACCTTTATACTCAGCAATTCCACTCCTAAAATGTTTTACTAAGAAAATCATGAAAATATTTGATGACAGGAAAGTAGACATGAAATAATGCTGAATGAAGAAAGCAGAGTACAACATTTTACAGCACTATGATCTCTCTTAAAATATACTAGTACACATTCATCTTTGGGTATGATGTTTTCAGTAACTAGTTTATTTTTAACTGGAAGTCTACATTTTCTAAGATAGACAGTATTCATTTTTTTGTAGTATTTTAGGGAATTTTATTACCTTTATGAAGTGAGACACTTCCCTGGAGACAGCGAGGTGATGATTTAATGCCGTGTTTCTGGTTTTCATTTTTGACTTTGAAAAGTCAGCAAGAGCTTTTCAGTTTTTGCATATTGCAATCTGACTGTGATATATGCAATCATTCTCTCTATTTATCCCACTTTTTTGTTGTTAATCCTCAACTGAGGATATTTTTTCCATTGATTTTCAGAGAAGGGAGGGAAGGGAAGAGAGGGAGGGAGGGGGGAGAAAGAGAGAGAGAGGGAGAGAAAGAGAGAGAGAGAGAGAGAGAGAGAGAGAGAGAGAGAGAGAGAGATGAGAGAGACACATCGATTGGTTGCCTCCCGCTTGCGTCCCAACCCGGACTGGAGCGTGAACCTGAACCCAGTATGTGCCCTTGACCGAGAATTGAGCCGAGACCCTTCAGTCGGAGGGCCAACACTTTAGCCATTGAGCAACATCAGCCAGGGCTATCCCACTTTTGATTTAGCTTTGTAAATCTGAGGATCTCATTAATCCTTTTTAAAATTTTTTTATTGATTAAGTTATTACATATGTGTCCTTATCCCCACATTATCCCCCACTCCCCCCACCCCATGCCCTCACCCCCTGTTGTCTGTGTCCATTGGTTAGGCCTATATGCTTGCATATAAGTCCTTTTGGTTGATCTCTCCCCCTTTACCCCACCCTCCCCTACCTTCCCTCTGAGGTTTGATGGTCTGGATCGATGCTTCTCTGTCTCTGGATCTGTTTTTGTTCATCAGGTTTATGCTGTTCATTATA
>NW_005871067.1:4758155-4770169 GCF_000147115.1 Myotis lucifugus | reverse complement strand
TTTTTTAATCCACTCATCTACTGATGGGCACTTAGGCTGCTTCCAAATCTTAGCTATGGTAAACTGTGCTGCTATGAACATAGGGGTGCATATATCCTTTCTAATTGGTGTTTCTAGTTTCTTTGGATATATTCCTAGAAGTGGGATCACTGGGTCAAATGGGAGTTCCATTTTTAGTTTTTTGAGGAAACTCCATACTGTTCTCCACAGTGGCTGCACCAGTCTGCATTCCCACCAGCAGTGCACGAGTGTTCCTTTTTCTCCACATCTTCACCAGCACTTGTCGTTTGTTGATTTGTTAATGATAACCATTCTGACAGGTGTGAGATGGTACTGCATTGTTGTTTTGATTTGCATCTCTCGTATAATTAGTGACTTTGAACATGTTTTCATATGTCTTTTGGCCTTTCTTCTGTCTTCTTTCGAAAAGTGTCTATTTAGGTCCATTGCCCATTTTTTGATTGGGTTATCTTCCTTTTGTTAAGTTGTATGAGTTCCCTGTAAATGTTGGAGATTAAACCCTTACCGGTGATAACATTTGCAAATATGTTCTCCCATGCAGTGGGCTTTCTTGTTGTTTTGTTGATGGTTTCCTTTGCTGTGCGAAAGCTTTTTATTTTGATGTAGTCCTATTTGTTTATTTTCTCTTTAGTTTCCATTGCCCTAGTAGCAGTATCAGTGAAGAAATTGCTTCGGCATATGTCTGAGATTTTGCTGCCTGTGGATTCTGCTAAGATTTTTATGGTTTTCTGTCTTACGTTTAAGTCCTTTATCCATTTTGAGTTTATTTTTGTGTATGGTGTAAACTGGTGGTCTAGTTTCATTTTTTTGCATGTATCTGTCCAATTTTCCCAACACCATTTATTGAAGAGACTGTCTCGACTCCATTGTATGTTCATGCCTCCTTTGCCGAATATTAATTGAGCATAGTGGTTTGGGTCGATTTCTGGGTTCTCTATTCTATTCCATTGATCTATATGTATGTTCTTGTGCCAGTACCAGGCTGTTTTGAGAAAAGTGGCTTTGTAATAGAGCTTGATATCTGGTATTGAGATCCCACCTACTTTGTTCTTTCTCAGGACTGCTGCAGCTATTCGTTTTTTTTTTAATTTATTTTTTTATTCCAGATGAATTTTTGGAAAGTTTGTTCTAGGTCTGTGAAATATGCCGTTGGTATTTTAATAGGGAGTGCACTGAATCAATAGACTGCTTTGGGTAGTATGGACATCTTGATGATGTTGATTCTACCAATCCATGAACATGGTATGTTCTTCCATCTGTTTATGTCTTCCTCTATCTCCTTTTTCAGTGTCCTGTAGTTTTCTACGTATAGGTCTTTTACCTCCTTAGTCAAGTTTATTCCTAGGTATCTTATTTTTTTGGTGCGATGGTAAAGGGGATTGTTATTTTAATCTCTCTTTCTGTAAGTTCACTATAGGTGTTTTAAAAAGCCATAGATTTCTTGGCTTTGATTCTGTATCCTGCAACAATGCCGAATTCATTTATTAAGTCTAGTAATTTTTTTGATGGAGTCTTTAGGGTTTTCTATGTACAGTATCATGTCATCTGCAAATAAGAACAGTTTTACTTCTTTTCCAATTTGGATGCCTTTTATTTCTTCTTCTTGTCTGATCGCAATGGCTAGTACTTCCATGTCAAACAGGAGTGGTGAGAGTGGGTATCCCTGTCTTATTCCTGTCCTTAAGGGAAATGGTTTTAGTTTTTGCCCATTGAGTATGATGTTGGCTGTGGGTTTGTCATATATGGCTTTTATTATGTTGAGGTATGAACCTTCTATTCCCACCTTGCTGAGAGTTTTTATCAAGAAAGGGTGTTGGATTTTGTCAAATGCTTTTTCTGCATCAATGGATATAATTATATGGTTTTTATCTGTTTGTTTATGTGGTGTATCACATTTATTGATTAGCTTTGTAAATCTGAGGATCTCATTAATCCTTGAAAATTCTCAGCCATTAATTCTTTACTTCCTTTCCCTCATTCTGTCTTTCAATATGTATCTACTACATCCTTCATGTCTCTTAATCCCTCCTATTTCCCATCACTTTGACTCTGTCCTGCATTCTGGGTAATTTCTTCAGCTCTCTTCATCTAATCTAATTTGCTTTTCAGGGGTCAAGAAGATTTTTCTGTAAACGACCAGACAGTAAATATTTTAGGCTTTGCATACCAAATGGTTTCTGACTACAAATGATTGAGTATGGCTCTTTTCCAGTAACACTTTACTGACAAAAGCAGGCGGTAGATCAAGCCAAATTTGGTCTTGCAGGCTGTAGTTTCCTGACCCCTGCTTTAAAACATCTATTGTGTTTCTGATTTCAATTACATTTTTCATTTTTGGAAATTCAATTTGGTTTTTTCAAGTCTGCCTAGTAATTTTTATATTATTTTATTCTGTTGCCATACTTAAAATACATAAGTATGACACTGTTTGAATCCAATTGCTGAGTTTATATAGAGAGAATTTGGATAGTGAGGTATTGTGTGTTACCTGATTCCCAATTAAAAAAAAATATATATATTGATTTCATAGAGAAGGGAGAGGGAGAGAGAGAGAGAAACATCAATGATAAGAGAGAATCATGTGCCTGAATGCCCCCCACTGGGGATGGAGCCCACAACCCGGGCATGTGCCCTGACCAGGAATGGAACCGTGACCTCCTAATTCATAGGTCAACGCTCAACCACTGAGCGACACAGGTCGGACTGATTCCTAAATTTTAGATAGTAAGTGTCAGAGTTCAGATAGCAGAGGATAACAGCTGTACCTAAAAAAAAGTACCTGAATCTATTCAGTTCTAGAATTCAGATAACAAGAGATATGTGTATTCTTACTTTTAAAATATGTTCTTTATCTGATAATTATAATATATATGTATTCTTTGAAGGCTACATTCTATAGTTTCTGTTGCTCACTCATAGAGGCTTATTTCCTCATGTGTTTTCTTAAAGTTGTAGGTTCCTGCTCTTTAGAATTTTATCTGAAAGAATTATTTGAGGCTTATTTAAAGTATATTACTCTAGGAAGGATTACACTTATTTCTTCCAGGTTCCTGGGAGCACCACCAACTCAATTCCATATTTTCAGGTTGGATTCTTCAGGCCACACAGGTAATAGTGTATTCTAGCTCCAAAACCATATGAGGACTCATGGTCAGGAATTTCAAGGGCGCGCTTCCTGTTTATCACATTCCAACAGAGCCAAGGTGGAAACCCATCCCTTGTGGGGTGAATTCTTTTCTATTTGACCCACTGATGGTACTGTTTATTAGGGGTCCTGGCTTTATGAAGGGGATTCTTTGGTCTGACCTCTGACTTTTTTGGGGCCCAGGTTTTATCTTTAGCTCCCTATGAGTGCCTATAAACCCAGGCTCTAGGCCACAGGAATTTGCTAAGGCAAACATTAGCTTCTGTACTTACGCCTTTGCATTTAAATTTTCTACTCATTTTTAGTCTCCAAATAATTTCCTTCTTTCTTGCCAACTCAGCCATAAATTTTAAAAGTGTTTTTCATCTTCTCATTTCTTTTTACTTCCTCTTTAAAAAAAATGATTTTAGAGAGAAGGGAAAGGGAGAAGAAGAGGATAGAAAGGGAGAGAGGGAGAGTAGGAGAGAGGGAGAGAAGAGAGGGAGAGGGGGAGAGGGGGAGAGGGGGAGAGGAGGAGAGAGGGAGAGGGGGAGAGGGGGAGAGGAGAGAGGGACAGGGGGAGAGGGGGAGAGGGGGAGAGAGAGAGAGAGAGAGAAAGAGAGAGAGACAGAGAGAGAGAGAGAGAGAAACATTGATCGGTTGCCTCACATACACACTCCGAGCAGGGATTGAACCCAGGACCTGGGCATAGAGCATGACTGGGAGTGGAACCCTCCACCTTTGGTGTACAGGATAATGCTCTAACCAACTGAGCTATACTGGCCATGGACCTCTTTATTTTTTTTTAATACTCAGTCCACCATTATCAGGAGTGCTCTACATGGAGGAGTTCCCTGAATATTCAGTCCATCTTACTGTCAGAAATAGAAGTCTGTAATAATTTCACAGTCAGGAGAAACACACGAAAATGTAATTAAAAAGGTTAAGTCTAACCTCTTTGTTTTACAGATGAAAAAACAGGTCTAAAGAGGTGAAGTCACTTATTTAATAAGAGTTCATAGTTAGTGGCAAGGCCAACACCAAAATCCAGGTTTTCTGTCTGCCAGCATGGTCCTTAACCATCACACAATAATGTCTATTTTGGCAAAGGATCTATGTAAAGTGTGGCACTTTTCATATAGACATGGAAAGTTTATATGAATAACTATGGCCTTATTCACATATTCCTGACATATGCTATTCTAAGCTTAGCAGCTTAGCTGACCATGAAATGCAGCTGTCTGAATAATGACAAACATCCAGACAAAGGAAACTCACAATCTCTTTTCACAGTCCTGTTTTAGACCCTCCCCCATCCCCAGTGACCCTCTTTTTGTCTTGTGACTTATAAAGCAAGTTTACAATCTTGAAACTTGGGAAAAATCTCACATTCCTTTGCTACAGGGGAGATGACATCCTGATTTGACCAATATTTTTTTACAAGGCAATTCATACTAAGAAGGTGACCTATTGTAACATTTTAGAATGTTATAGTTTTTATTTTTTAAATTGTTTTATTTTATTGATTTTAGAGAGAGGGAAGAAGGCAGAGGGAGGGAGAGTGAGAATGAGAGAGAGAGAGAGAGAGAGAGAGAGAGAGAGATAGATATGTTGTTCCACTTACTTATGCATTCATTGGTTGATTCTTTTATATGCCCTGACTGGGATCAAACCCGCAACCTTGGTGTAGCCAAATGACACTCTAATCAACTGAGCTACATGGCCAGGGCTAGAATGTTACAGTTTTTATTTTTACTTTTTAAAATATATTTTTACTAGAGGCCTGGTGCATGAATTCGTGCACTAGTGGGCTCCCTCGGCCTGGCCTGCAGGATCAGGCTGAAACTGGCTCTCATCCCCCAAGGGGTCCCGGATTGTGAGAGGATACAGGCCAGGCTGAGGGACCCCACTGGTGCATGATTGGGGCTGGGAAGGGATGTGGGAGGTTGGCCAGCTGGGGAGGGACTGTGGGAGGGCTCCAAGGCATGTCTGGCCCATCTCACTCAGTCCTGATCGGCCGGACCCCAGCAGCAAGCTAACATACCGGTTGGAGCATCTGCCTCTTGGTGGTCAGTGCACGTCATAGTGAGTGGTTGAGTGACCTTAGCATATCATTAGCATATTACGCTTTGATTGGTTAAATAGACAACTGGACGACTGGACACTTAGCATATTAGGCTTTTATTATATAGGATTGATTTCAGAGAGGTAGGGAGAGGGGGAGAGAGATAGCAACATCAATGATAAGAATCATTGATTGGCTGCTTCCTGTATGCCCCACACTGGGGATTGAGCCTGAAGCTGGGCATGTGCCCTGACTGGGAATCAAACCATGACCTCCTGGTTCACAGGTCAACGCTCAACCACTGAGCCACACTGACTGGGCTAGAATGTTACAGTTTTTAAATTCGAGTTCTTTTTTTGTGAGAAACTGAGTTTTATAACATAAGCTCTATTCATGGAACAAATTAAGAGGCTGACTACATAAACTTCCGTTTCCAAGGGAAGACAGTCTTTACTTAGAAAGAATATAGTTAAGAGCATGAAAATTATTTACAGTTGTAGATAAACTAAACGTAGAAAAGAATAACTAAAGAGAGGATGAAAAGCCATGTACTTCATTTTTGTTAATTCTTTAAACAATTAGATTTTGGCAAATATTTTATGATCTAAATTCAACAATTTCACCAAATTGAGTACATAATACATTTACCCTAGTAATGAAAATAAGAAAAATATATAGCTTTTTATCTTTAATACCATCAATGATATTTAAAAATTCTGGTGACTATTAACTGTGCTCCATGGCAGAGGAAAAGGAGACATAGCCACCACCGTCAGTCAGGTCCACCGACTGTGGGTAACTTTTACCAGAAACATTTGCTATAAATAATTTTCCATGATGTTACACCTATAACACAATTTTAAAATCCAATAAAATATCTGACTTTCTGCTTATTTCTTATTTTATTGACTTCAGTATGCTTTTAAGTGAACATTATTTTGTTTATAGAAAAGTGAGAAGGAAACCACATTGTAAAATTACTATTAATCACTGCTCTCTGGTTGCAAATAAGATTGTTTCTTAGGAATTGTATGTTCGCTAGCTTTGGGGCTTCCAGTGGCAACATAACCCCTCAGAGATCAGGCTGGGAAGCAGGATGTGAGATTGAGCACAGGGAAGGAGAAAGGGCCCTGTTGTAACTGCCACAATGAGGCAACTGTGCAAAACACAATTAAACCCAGGATTACTCCTGTTGAACATTTTGTTTATTCTCAGCATTTTCCTGTCATAAATAATGTGATCAACATGTGTATATATACTGTAATTCTCTGTCTGAGTTTATGGTGTGGAACTTTTAAAGATCTTGAAGAATATTACCAAACACACCCTGCCGAGTCCCACTTCCAGCTTCCACCAGCAGCATTTAGCTCATAAAGAAAGCTCTTCCCCCTGGATCCTGGAGAACTGGCCTTGCTAACTGTACAGGTTAATTGCATTTCTTTAATAATTGGTGAGGCTGCATACGTACCACCATACACAAGAGAATGATTTATCCTCTTTATCACCTTTCTGCATCCCACACTTTCCTCTCCTTAAAATCATGGAAATCTGACTTTTGCCTCCAACAGTGTACTGAGAATGCTGTCTTTAGGGTTTCCAACACTGTCGTAATTGAAAAACTGAATGACCTCTTTTTTTGGCTTCAAGTTTAATTAAACAATACATATCTGATAATTCCTTAAATTATCTATATATATAAACGCCTAAGCGACTGTTCAACTGGTAGCTATGATGCGAACTGACCACCAGGGGGCAGATGTTCAGACCAGAAGGTTAGCTTACTGCTGGGGTCCAGCTGATCGGGACTGGGTGAGATAGGCCGGACACACCCTGGAGCCCTCCTGCAGTCCCTCCCTGGCTCCAATCGTGCACTGGTGCGAGGGACCTCACTGGTGCACAAATCCATGCAACGGGCCTCTAGTCAGATAATAATTATCTTCCCCCACCACTTCCCTTAAGTTAGGAAGCCTTATCAATTGTTCCATCACTTTCTTATTTTTTGACAGTGCTATCCAAATGAAACCTAAAAAATTCTTCTCATTCCTCGGAGTGTTACAAACATAGTGTCCTTACTCCTTGAAATATCTTCTGAAGGGATCCTCTTTTGGTGAACTATAAACTCTGATTTCACACTCCATTAGACATTAAACTTTTTTTGGTCTCTTTCATCCCCAGGATGATATTCAATTTAGCACCAACTAAAATGCAGTCACTAAGGAAACTACTCACTCCATAAGTATGAGGGAGCTTTTGTTTATGGTTACAAACACTAACGGACTTCAGACAGCACATTGAGACCTTTTGTGTGAATCTACTGTCCAACTTACTTTGTAGTCTGACTTGCAAGTGACCTACCCTTTGTCATGAGGAAGCTGCTCTTCCTTTGCTCCATCTCTTTTGAGAGTTAAGGGGCTACAAATCCAAAGCTCCCTCCCAGGCCCCAGCATCATGGCCTGACAGCACAGATGACACAACTGGCACAAAACTGCATAGGGCCCATGGCTAGGACCCAGCTGCATTGTGAGAATGTCAGCTCTTTTTTACATTGTTCCCAGCTGTGAGGCTCAGTTTAACTGAATCACTCACTCCATCCTTTGTTCACCTAATTGTGTATTACCCATCAAAACTGAAATTAGCTCTGACAGCCACTGTAATAGGCAACACTCAGGGGCAGAGTGATCCTGTGGAGAGATCAGTGAAGATGGAGGCAAAGTAGACAATTTATTTATTCTGTTTTTGCTGTAATTCACATCCTAAATGCTTAACTCAATACTTGGCATATAAAAAGGACATAGGAGAAGAAGCTGGAAGGGAATTGGTATTTGCTGAGTACCTATGATGGTCAGGAACTTGGTAAAAGTTTGTTGATAGAAAGGCAGAAAGACAGGAAGGGACAGGGGAAAAGAACTATATGTATAAAATGTGCATATATGTGTATATATTTATAGATACATGTAATACATATATTGTACAGATTTTATCATATTTAAATATATATAGTACACATATCTATAAAATTTTTAGACTGCACTTCCTGTGCTTTTTGTAATTTGCCTGTGATGGAAATTCCAAAAGAGGTGTTTGACAAATGTTTTGATTAACTGCAGCATTACTGGAATAAATGTTCCACTTTCCAAACTGGTAACTTCAAAAACCAACATTCATTTGTAGATATAATTTCTAGTACTTTTTGTTAAATTTTATAAACAGTAAGGAAGTGGTCCATGTGCTGACATTTACCTTCATGCACAAATACACGTGAGCCTTCAGTGTCAGGAAAAAACTGAGAACAACAAACTCAAGGTCATACATCCAGCAAAGGTACACACATGGACCCTCACTATATCCGCAGGTGGACACTAAAATTTGGGTACTGCCCATGTTCTCCCTTGTCAAAGGAATCACCCTTGCCAGTGCTTCCTGTGTGAAAACTCAGTTCCTTCTCTCAACCACCCTGCCAGGTACATCCTATTTTCACTCCCATTTGACTGATGAGGAAACTGTGACAAAAGATTAAGTAACTTGCCGGAGATCACATAAGATGCAGTAACTTGAAAAAGGAAGTCCATGGATGCTGAATGAACACCGGGACTGAGTAACTAATTCAAATGACCTCAAACTAAGGGCAGTAAGCCAAGGGATAGAGGGAAGGAGCACCTTCTGTTGACAAAAAGTCTCATCACTCCGTTATTCTGTGTGACATATTTGGAGGTGGCTGAGCTGTAAACAGTCGAGATCACTTTAAGAGGGAAAGGTAAACAACAGTCTCATTGTAGAGCTGTATCCTTAGATCAGATAGCTGTAACTGGTGCTTTGGTCAAAAGGAAATTCCTGAGTCCCCACCTGTTATGACCAAGAACATTCATGGAGAGGTGGGTATAGAGCAGAAATCAGCTAAGTACAGTTTGTGGACCAAACCTGGCCCATCCTGTTTATGTATGTCTAGTAGGCTAACAATGGTTTACAGACTTTTTTAATGGTTGGGGAAAAAAGCTAAAGAGGAATAATATTTTGTGACACAATGACATTTACACAACATTCAAATTTCAGTGTCTGAATATGAAGTTTTGAGACTCATCCACATCCCCCCACTTATATGTTGTCTATGCCGCCTCTCACCACAGTGGCATGAGAGGACATGGCCCTTGAGTCTAAACTACCTACTGTCTGGGCCTCTATGGGAAAAGTGTGTTGAGAGAACCACTCGGCTTAGAGAACCAGTTTGCCAGAAAATAGGTGACTAGTTAGCAGATCAGACCAGCAGGGTCTGTGACACTGAATATGCTGGTGCTACCGCGATACTGCTAACTATCCTCTAATATTTATTACTAACAGTTACACTGTGGCGTCAAGCCTCAAAGTGCATAGCAGCCAGGGTGTCCAGCACAGTTACTCCTGAGATTTCTGTGGCGAAGTGGGTGCTTACATGGGATGAAGCTGATGGGAGTGACGCTCTTTACAAGTAAGAGCCCCAGTCCTGCCAGCTTCTGAAGGCTTTTTTCACCCTTTACAGACTCACTCTCTTTTTCCCAGGAGATTACCTATGTTCTGTTGATTTGATTATCTGAATTTGGCTGTATTCACATCGATTTTCTATCTCTCCTCCTTAGTCAGTGATCTTTTGTCCCTCATATGTGGTGGGCACTGAGCATGAGCCACTGGGTCCCAGCAAAACTGTGCAAAGGTATTCTAGTCAAAGAAGTTCACCCTTGACTATAATCTTAAAATAAAACTTTGATTAAAAAAATGGTTACAATGTACTTTATAAAAGACGTTCTTTAAGAAGTTGATCTTAAAGTGAATTTCTATTCACTGAGTCATAATATCCTATAATTTTCATTATGAAATTATTTTCAGTATGAAAATGAGATACATTTTTTCTTAGGAAAAGTTGGCACCCAAGACATAATAAAAAGTAAGCGTAAAATGCAGCAAACCATTAAGTACACATAGTAAACAAAAAACAATTTTAAAATGGAACGTTAACAACACAGCACTCAAATAAGTCAGGACTGCCAACATCATGCAAAAGGGAAGAGGCCCTCCAGGAAGGCACTCTCTGTCCTGAGGACAGGTGCCTATGAGAAGCAGAGGTATTCTGTGGTTTCCGGGCCTTTAAATGCAGGAGCTCGATCCACTTCACCCTGTGGACTGTGCACAGGCTGACTACTGAGACTGTGAACTCGGAGGACACAGCTCTACTTGTGGGAGCTGACCTTTTGTGTGACATGGCTTAATTTTTCTTCTAAACTGATTGATGTTTGGCACTGAGCTGCTAAAACTTTAACTCAAAATTGTGCATTTAAAAGAGAAATACATATTTACTTCAAGTAGTTAAAACAACTTCATTTCATTTAAGTTAATTCTATTTTGCCCTGGCTGGCACTGCTTGGTGGTTAGAGTGTAGGTCTGTGCACCAAAGGATCACAGGTTTAATTCCTGGTCAAGGGCACATACCTGGGTTGCAGGTTCTGTCCCCTGCCTGGTTGGGGCACATGCTGGAGGCAACCAATTGATATCTCTCTCTCTCTCTCTCTCTCTCTCTCTCTCTCTCTCTTTCTCTGTCTTTCCCCTTCCCTTCCACTCTCTCTAAAAATCATGGAAAATATATCCTCAGGTGAGGATTAACAACAACAAAAAAATAAGTTAATTCTGTTTTAAAAGTAAACTAATGTACTAACAATCCTGGAATGGATATTCAAAATTCTAAACCAGATAATACTGCCTTTCAATGGGATTTGTATCGAGTAATAATCATCACAGTCACACTCACTCAGCACCAACATGTGCCAGGTTCAGCACGGCCTCTGTGGGTTGTGCGTGTAATACTTACATCACCTCGGCCGTGACAGAGCTGGGACAAGAGGCTGAGGCTGGATGACTATACACTGCCACACACTGTGGTTTTAAATGTGGTGCCCTTTTTTTAAAAAAATATATTTTATTGATTTTTTACAGAGAGGAAGGGAAAGGTATAGAGAGTTAGAAACACTGATGAGAGAGAAACATCCATCAGCTGCCTCCTGCACACCCCTACTGGGGATGTGCCCGCAACCAAGGTACATGCCCTTGACCGGAATCAAACCTGGGACCCTTGAGTCTGCAGGCCGACGTTCTATCCACTGAGCCAAACCGGTTAGGGCTGTGGTGCCCTTTTTATAGACACTCTGTCACATCTAATCCTGTAGTATCTCAATGGAGATAATAGCAGTGGTTCTCAAAGTGTGTTCCCAGTACCAGCAGCATCAGCTGGGACCTTGTCAGAAATGCAGATTCCTGGCTTATCACAGGCTGACTGACTCAAAAGTACTAGAGCTCTGTGGTTGACTCTAGGTGATTCTGACTAACATCTGAGAACCACTGAAGAGGAAGGGAACTGAGATTTACTGAACAAATTAATAGCAAAAATCAGACTTCCAGGAGACTAGTCTGATCCACAAAAAGGACAATTTCGTAGGATCCCCGAGCATTTCAGAAATAGTTATTTTATATAAATGAATAATGATAATGTATTAGCTCTCCATGGTCCTCTGTCCTAGGCAATTCTCTAAAAATCAAGTTGCAGGCAGTGCATTTAAATTATTATACTTACACTAGCTATGGCTGACTTCATTTGGATTCACATGAAAATCGTCCCTTTCTCCTAACTGCACTGTGCATCTAATCCAGGCTGAAGGGCCAAATATTTCCATGTTAAGCTATAAATGTGCAAGTCTACGTTTTACAGGTTAGAGGTGGGAGATGGGTGAGATTGGGGCTCCCTTTACATAGAGGTTTGTCCTAGAAATTCCTGAATGGCAAATG
>NW_005871067.1:4754660-4757857 GCF_000147115.1 Myotis lucifugus | reverse complement strand
GGGGAGGGACACGGACGGGGACTATGACGACGACGACGACACAAGGAAAAAGAGAGGAGATAGTGAGGGAGGGGTCCACAGCATGGTTTACACAGACTTCAAAGCCAGGGACAGCCTTGCCCTGGGCCTGTGCTGAGAACTGGAGAAAGGAGGCAGAAAACATGATTCCTGTCATCAAAAGAGGTACTCCAACTTGAGCTTCAGGATGAGGGAAGAAATAAGGAAAAAAAAGGCAAATGGTGGGGAAAGTGGGCAAGTCCCCTGGGAAGGAACTGTTTAGTGCCTTCAACTTGTGCCAAGGAACTGGGAACAAGAAAACCAGCTTGTAAAAATGCCTCCAAACCACAGTTTCTATTCCAAACTGACCTCATGTGAGAATAAAACTTATTTGTGTACTTGAACTGACTATTTGTGCTGGACTGAAGTGGACGGGATCAGAGAGAGGAAAACTTATTTACGAAGAACAAGAACAAGCAACAGTGGGGAGGCCAAGACCAGGAGGTGCCTCTCTCTAACAGATGCCTCTCTCTGCACACAGGTGTCAGACAAGGCAGCTCACCTTTCCTACACATCAGTCATGGCTTCACCGACCCGACCTGACTGTGGAGGAGGTGTGGGCCTGTTTTGTTCTGAGGCACGGCATGCTTTCAGAAGTATTAGGGAAAGGTCACCTAGGAGGCTGCACAGATCTTTGTGTCAGAGGACTTGGAACTTGGTGTCCCCTGAAGTGCAGCTTGACCTTTCTGATGTTTCTGAGAGGCAGACATTGGAGTTGGTCTGGGGATACTTTCTCAGGGCTCTGGTTAAGCCCCAACCTGCTCAACAGTTCTAGGCCTGCCCTGGCATCCTGTTAGGAGGTCCTGAAGTTTCTGAAACAGATTTTCAAAGTGAAGACATTGGAGTTAACTTAGGCTCATGTTAGGGATTAACACTGAAGACATTTCACGAGTTACCAGGGAAGGCTGAGAACTTCCCATAAGGCTGCTGCTGCTATTTTGGGAGAGACTGGTTGGTGACTGACTCTGAACTCAAAATTTTTAGAGGATGTGTGGGATACTTAGAGGATGGTGAATCTGGTCCCAGAATGTTAGTAAATAATTAATACTTCCCTAGGTAGGGGTTACTCAAAACAATTATTCCTTAACGGGACACTCAACTTTAAAAGAGCTCATATCACGCCGAAACCGGTTTGGCTCAGTGGATAGAGCGTCGGCCTGCGGACTGAAAGGTCCCGGGTTCGATTCCGGTCAAGGGCATGTACCTGGGTTGCGGGCACATCCCCAGTCGGAGATGTGCAGGAGGCAGCTGATCGATGTTTCTCTCATCGATGTTTCTAACTCTCTCTATCTCTCTCCCTTCCTCTCTGTAAAAAATCAATAAAATATATTTAAAAAATAAATAAATAAATAAAATAAAAGAGCTCATATCAGGATGGCCTGCTTCCTAAGAGCAAGCATGAACCAGCAGCAGCAAGTGGGTCTGGCAGCCTTCCAGAGGGTCTTTCACGGAGGCACAGTGCCTGGTCTGCTGACTTTGTGGCCATTCAGAACATCTTTGGTAATACAGGTCCATGATCCCTCATCTACAATTCCAAATGAAGAGGTCTGAAAGCTATGTGTTCAGGTGGCAGTATGTAAACTTCTTGGACATAAAACCTAACTTGCCCTGAAGCGATTTTTAGCCACTATCTATCCTAAATGTGAATATTCATGCTTCACTGAATTAATACTTTATTCGGTGATAAGGTGTTCCTATGGGGATTAGATGTCATATAGCTAATGCACCCTATTACTTTTTTTAAAAATTCTTTTATTGCTTAAAGTATTACAAAGAGTATTACATATGCCTCCTTTTTTTCCCTGCCCTTGACAATCCCCCGGCCTCCCCTACCCCCCAGTGTCTTATGTCCACTGGTTATGCTTATATGCATGCATACAAGTCCTTCGGTTCCTATTACTTTTTAAAGTCCAAAAAATGCTGAATTCCACAGCATACTTGGCCCAAAGGCTTGGATAGGGACTGTGGGCCCGGACTGCTGTCTTTGGCTTAAAGACAATTGTAGGGGCCTGTTTCTTAGATCCAGGACGCAGCTAAATCCAACCCCAGACAGCCAAAGAAATATGGTAAAACAGGAGTGGGGTTGAGTTAGGGACAAAACTGAGGTATATCTGAGGGCTAGGGGGACAGTATGGCAATATCAGCGTCCATCATGACCAGGAGTCTGACGAGACAGGAGTCAGCTGCTCCTTGAGGTGGCAGCCCCTTCACACTCCCAGGATGCTGGCTCTGGGCAACAGCTCCTGTGACCTGAGGGCTAACTGGTCAGGACTCTGTGGTTCAGTTGGAGGAGCTGGACTGATCCTTAGAGAGTCAGGCTGTCTCGCTAGAACTAGAGGCACTGATGACTACTAGTAAATGCCTAATGTACTTGGTGAAGCAGAGCACTGATTTCTACAAAGAGTCTTTGTCCCCAGTCTCAAGTCCTGAATCTTGGAAGACACACGTGCTTTCGTTGTGGCAGCATCCTCATCACTAGAACCTTGTGTGTCTTTCCAGCTAGATTCGAATTTTCTTGAGCACAGGGGCCACCATCTTATTCATCCCTGTGTCCTTGGCACTGAGCACAGTGTTGGGCACTGAGAATGCATCCAGTAAACGTTTGTGAATGAATGAAAGGCCTGCCTATCTAAGGGTCACGTCTTGCTTTGTCCTGACTCCTAGATCACAGACAGATATGCAGCTGGGCAGATGCATGAAATGGGTCACCTATGTACGACCTTGCTAAGTAGGGATGTGAGAGAATGGAGCTGTATTTATTGGTCACATTTAGCATTTATTTTTCCAATAGTTTATTTAAAACCACCAAATTTCTACTAAGTTTAACTTAAACTATCCCCTGAAGCAGAGGGAGAGGTAGATTTTGTTGATGGGAAAAAGAGAAGGAAGACTTGGCAAACAAACCTTCTTATTAAGTAACTAGTGGCCCAGTGCACAAAATTTATACACAGAGGTGGGGGATGTCCCTCAGCCTGGCCTGCACCCTCTCTAATCTGGGACGCCTCGGGGGATGTCCGACTGCTGGTTTAGGCCCGATCCAACAGGGATCGGGCCTAAACCGGCAGTCAGACATCCCTCTCACAATCCGGGACTGCTGGCTCCTAACCGCTCACCTGCCTGCCTGCCTGATCACCCCTAAC
>NW_005871067.1:4721838-4754289 GCF_000147115.1 Myotis lucifugus | reverse complement strand
ACCATGGCTTTGTCTGGAAGGATGTCTGGAAGGTCTCCCGGAAGTCTTCCGGTCTAATTAGCATATTACCCTTTTATTAGTATAATGTCACGAGCAGTTACAGAGTCAAGGAATTTGGAGATGCAAACAACTTCAGAAATCACCTAAATCATACAGCATTTACATGGTTGCTCCAGAGACACATGGTTGTCATGATCAAGATTGGAACAAGAACCATGTCCCCGAGTTCCCAAATTGGCACTGTTTCTACACTGAAAGTGGGACTGAAGACCTGAGACTGTTTGCATTTTATAAGACCGTCTTACTTCTCATGGTACTTCCTTAAAATGTAAATTTTAAACATCACACAGTAAAGCCTCATTAGGATGGACATCTATAATAATTTCACAACCCGAACTTGTTTGTTACGCTATTAGCAGAAACAGTTCTGGTTAAGAACTAAAATTGCTCACTGGCCAGGCAGCTCAATTGGTTAGAGTGTCATGCTGATATGCCAAAGTTGAAGGTTTAATCCCCACTCAGGACACATAAAAATATCAATCAATGAATGCATAAGTAAGTGGAACAACAAATCAATGTTTCTCTTTCTCTAAAATCAATAAAAAACAATTAAAAAAGAATTAAAATAACTAACATTTATACTTAATTTATATATCAGACTGACTGCCTACAAAATTAATTAGAATAAGTGAGGTTTAACTGTGTATACAACACACACACACACACACACACACACAGATAAAAGACATTTTTGGATTGTTTCAAAATGTTTCCAGAAGCCCATGTACTAATCCACAACTTCAAGATGACAGAAAAAACTTACCACTGCCAGCACTACCCTCTCTCTTGCCGCGGGAACCTCCGGGGCCATCTCTGCCAGACTTTATACGCTAGAACAAGAAGAAGATGAGTTTAAAAGAATAACTCATATTTCTTCAAAGTTGAATATGACTAAACATTGATTTTTAAATTAACATTACTATGTAACTCTGAAGACTTATACATTTCTGAAAGCTGGGGTCAAATTGATTATTACCTGAATCGCTTCTATAGGAATAAAGACTATGTTGTGTAACTTAGAGATTCAAAGTCTGCCCTCTAACATGCTGAGTGATCAGTCCTTGTCACACTCAAGTGGCACTTATACTTCAAACTGCAGTGAAATCTCTGCTTATACAAACATCCTAAAAACCAAATATTCTCTTTTTTAAAAAACTTGTTTTTATTGATTTTAGAGAGAGAGGGAGAGAGAAGGGTAGAGAGAGAGACAGAAACATTGATGAGAGAGAAAC
The DNA here is from genome assembly GCF_000147115.1 of Myotis lucifugus. NCBI lineage: Eukaryota > Metazoa > Chordata > Mammalia > Chiroptera > Vespertilionidae > Myotis > Myotis lucifugus. The sequence goes on along the minus strand of NW_005871067.1, from coordinate 4,752,997 downwards.
ATCAATCTGCTGCCTCCTGCATGCCCCCTATTGGGGATTGAGCACCAACTGGCTCAATTCTAGGACCTCTTGGTTCATGGGTTGATGCTCAACCACTAAGCAACACTGGCCAGGCCCCAAATATTCTGTGGATGGGGAAGTTCAGGTTTAAACACAATCGTTTGGAATGGAGGGTGGGTAGAAGGGAAGAAAATCTATTAAAAGGCTATTTCCTGCATTGTTCTACTCTACAATGGTTGAACCTAAACTATTACAGGGCTAAAGGCAAAATGGCTTTTGAAATTCAACTTCTACAATAAATGTGCTATTAAAATCTCACAAAATGCCTAATCTGTTCAATTGTCTACTCTCTTAAACACAAACTCACCCTTAAAGAAAAATACCTCCAAGCTGTGACATTCTTAGGTTTCCTTTTATATTTTACCAGAGGCCTGATGCAGGAAATTCATGCAAGAGTAGGCCTTCCTTCCCCACCACTGCCGGCACCGGCTTCCCTCTGGCACCTGGGTCCCGGGCTTCCCCCAGGTTGCCGGCAGGCACCTGGGACCCGGGCCTTGGCCCTCACAGTCCCGGCTTCATCCAGAAGGTCGTCCGGAAGGACGTCTGGTCTAATTAGCATATTATGCTTTTATTATTATAGATTGCTTTGCATTTTGCTTAAGTGTTAGAATTTTTTAAAAAGAGCAAAGCCTTTAAAAATATTTTTATTGATTTTAGAGCAAGAGAAAGGAAGAGGGACAGAGAGATAGAAACATCGATGAGAGAGAAACATAATTGATCAGCTGCCTCCTGCACACCCCCTACTGGGGATAGAGCCCACAACCTGGAATGTGCGCCAACCAGAATCAAACTAGTGACCTCTTGGTTCATGGGCTGATGTTAAACCACTGAGCCCCACCGGCTGGGCAAGTATTAGAATTTTTATATCAACACGAATCTGCCTCAAGTCGCACTTTGACTGGTGTGAGGCAGGTCCTGACAGCAGGTAAAAGAGGAAGCTCTGGAATAATAACTGACAAAATGATTCTCATCACAGCAAAACTAAAATGTGAGGGAAGGAGCCACATAATGGGACACAGATCAGAAAGTGACAGAGGTCTACGTTTGTTGACATCGAAAGCTGTCCATGTTATTTTGGGGAAAACATATGGGGATTATAAGGCAGTATTTTTGTAAAAATTCAATTTTTGTAAAAAAAAGTCCCATTAAAAATATATGTATTGCTATTTTTGTGTATATTTGTAAAATGCCCAGGAAGACACATACCAAAATGCTAGTGTTCTCAAAGTACTAGGATGGATGATTTTCACGTCTTTCTTTATATATTTCTATTTGAATTAAAATATTACTTATAAAAGTAATCTACTTAACTTTTTAACAGAATGTTTATTTTTTAATAATATACTAAAAGTTGACATTCTTATTCTGAAAAAATATGATGCCATTCCCATTTTGGAAAAAAAAAAAGAGAGAAGGTACAAGACTAATGTAGATACAAATAAAATAATGGGACAAATTAAAAAACAGGCATTGAGAATAAGAAACATTTTTTCCTTTTACATCTACTGTTCAATATGAGCATATGACTAAATATGTCTTCTACTACTCTTCTGGAATTGGAATAAAACCAGAGCCTTACACATTCTACTCAGAGTGGAGGTTGAAAACCTGCCACCCATCAACTGTTACCTGTCCTTGATGAAGTGAGCACAGAACTCAAGGTTGAGGGTTTTCAAACTTGCATACCGATTTCATGTTTCTGACATCCAAGTGCATGATCATTTTTCTAGTGATGTCAATGACAGATTGAGACAAAAAATTAACTGCACCACAGATCGTTGAGAAGCATTGATCTAGAATACTCTTCCAATTTTACAGCTAATGAGAATGAGGTCAGAAGGAACAACTGTCCCTTCCGAGTCTCAGAGCTGGCCAATGATCAAGCCAGGAGAGAAGTCCAGGGTCCTGTCCACCACATTTGCACTTATTACATAAGACTTAGATATTTGTTCAATAGAACAAGTAGCAGTTAGTTGTTTCCTAGTTAAGGATTCCTAAGATTGGCTCTGACTTCAAATTCAAGAGAAAACTGCAAAAGAATGCATAAACCTGGCTGTAACTTCCTGTACTCAGACCTCTATGCACACTTCTTCGTAGAGATCTCCATACTTGCTTAACACTAGCTCCTCTAGGAATGATCTCTGAGTCCTCCTCTGAAGCAGAACCCTTCCACCTCTGTTCCCAGAGCTCGTTTCCCTCACATGCCCCGTGACCCTGGAAGAGGAACTGGTGTTCACCTTGCACTCCCATGTTACGAGTACCTTCAGCATGTGGCTGACTCTTACATGTCACTGTGTCTTCCACAGAGCACAGCATTGTGATAAATGTTTCCTGAGAGGCAACGCATGAAGATACTGACATCAATGGCCTTTAACAAAAAAGTGATTAGGAATCTACACCTGAAAAATGTAACTAATGCTCAAATTACCATTAATTTGATATCAACACTGCATATTTTCTTCCACATTTTTGTTAGACTTTGTAAATTCAATAATGCATAAAATGTGCAAGACATTCTTGTAGCTTTCATTAAATAAACTTTAAAACAAATTTTATTTCTTCTGTAAGTAAATTTTAAAGCCATGCCTTTATGAGATCTTATTACTAAACTAGAGGCCCAGTGCATGAAATTCCTGCACTGGGGGGGGGGGGGCCCTCACCCCAGCCTGCACCCTCTCGCAGTCTGTGAGACCTCGGGGGATGTCCGACTGATAGCTTAGGCCCGCTCCCTGCAGGCCTAAGCCATCAGTCGGCCATCCTTAGTGCTGCTGCAGAGGTGGGAGAGGCTCCCGCCACCGCTACTGCGCTCGCCAGCCATGAGCACTGAGTGGTGCTCCCCCTGTGGGAGCGCACTGACCAACAGAGGGCAGCTCCTGCATTGAGCGTCATAGCAACCGGTCATTCTGCCGTTCGGTCAATCTGCATATTAGCCTTTTATTATATAGGATCTCTTTTCTTTTAGGAAATATAATCAAAGGGTTTCTGCTCAAATAGATTGTATAGTTATTTTTATGCTTTTTGATAAAATTTAAACTTGAGGATAATACCAACTACATTTTACATTAGTTTTGAATGTCATATGATATTGTGGACAAAAGAAAGCATTTATTGAAATTGTTTGCTGATTTCTTTGGGGAGAAAATAGCAAATATTAGAACAGAATTTCTCTATTTCAATATTTTGAGAATTCAGAAATTTGATTTTTAAAATGGAATGAATTACTAAAGTACTCCTATTTTTGGACTAGCAATTAAAACTTCCTGTGTTCTGTAAATTATTTCTTTATCCATTTTCTTCTGCCTCCTAATAATTTCCTTTTGTTGTCTAATCCTCTTTAAAATTTTAGCTGACATTTTTCTCTTTTTCATATTTAAAACAGTGTCATCACTTCCTGTTCTTCCCATTTTGCTCTTTTCCGAAGAGTCAAGTTTGGCAGAAACCGAACCTCTCTTAAAACATAATACTGCTGTGGGGCCCAGTGTCCAAATGGTAAAGCAACTCCTGTCTGGCCCACTGGCCTGTGTCTGGAATCGCTTCCTGCTGGCACTAATGAATACACAATGTATGGAATTTCTTCTTACTCAGAATGTGATCCCTCAACAACAAATGTGAGAACGGTCTTCTTTTCCATAATAGTTCCAGGAAGATGACGAATTTCTTTGATGAATTACTCTATATAAACAACCTTCTGGCTTTAACATCTTAAAAAAAGGCAGTAGGGGCTCAGGGAGACACATTAATCCTGAACCAAATAAACCTGAATCAATTTATCTTTCTTTCTTAGGTTTATACAAATTCTTTTCCATTTGAAAAATTTAAAAAAAATTCATGGCCTGATTTATTTTATGTCTACACCCCTCCTGTAAATCAGATTCCATACCCTAGCTGTCTTTTTATTATCTGCAAGGTGACCCTTTGGGAGCATAAACTGTACAATAGTGCTTCTCAGACTTTGGTTAATATAAAAATTACCTGGAGAATTATTTTAAAAAGCACATACACAGATTTTTGGATCAATACCCAGAGACTGTAATTCTGGAGTAGGGTTTGGGTAGTTTGTAATTCTAACTACAAGTGATTCTGAAGCTCTACTGGTCCACAGACCACACTTGACTAGCACTGTTCTGAGACCCTAATTCCTATGGTGAGTTGATGGTAAGGTACATTTTGATCTAATCCATTGCACAAAATAGCAACTTTGCTGGATGAAGAATAAATAAGGACTGTATACAACTAAAAATGATGACTTGTATCACTCTCTTTCTCTGCTCTTCCCAAGGTGTCAGGCACAGTGTTAGGAGGCAGGATTTGAATCTCAGGTCTGCCCCCAATACCTGGTGACCTGCAGAAAGTTACTAGCCATTACAGGACTCAGTTTTCTTACCTGTAAAAAGTAGTAATAATCACACCATATCCAACATCATAGGATTATTGGGGTGATCACAGTAGTTGAGGCATGTAAATTGCTTAGAACAATGCCTGCACTTAACCATGAAACAAATACATGTTAGCTGTCGTTATTAATGTCTAGTTAAGCAGTGTAGTAAAGTAGAATTAAAGGAAAACCTGTCACCAAAAGATTGCTGACATCATTCAGGAGGTTATCAGGTAAAGATTTTTTTTAAAAAAAAATCAGACATAGAAAGCTACCAACTATAAAAAAGACATGCACCTGTCTAAAGATGTGGAAATATTTAAAGAAATCAAGATATATCTATATAACAGGGTATTATAGAGGCATCAACAATGATTTGATGAAGAAATTTTAATTACATAGGAAAAATGTTAAGGACAGATTCTAAACAAGAAACAGAAAAAAAGTAACATAAAGTTTTAAGTTCAAATTTAGAAAAGGAACTTATTATATTTTGTTTCATGACTATTATTATGTTTTGTGCTCTACAAGCCAGGAAAGAGCTCCCTATGCCCTGGGTTCACAACCTAGAGAAGAAACTGAGACATGCAACAATTAACTGAGAAGCTGGCTCTCAGATATATGAGAATTCTTTCTCTTTAAGCTTTTTCTTCTTCCTAGGACCTTCCTTGTCAACTAACTTTCCCCCTCCACTTTGTGTTTATAAGCAAAACATAAAAAGAGAAAACATCAGGAAAATGTTTCTTTGACATAAAATTTAATGAGGAGTACTGAAGAATGATAGAGAAATTGATTTCAAGGAAAATGAAGACAGTGCTTTGTGGATGAGGACAGAGCTTTAACTTGAAAGATGAAGGTATAACAAAGTGGAAAGGGAATATATTAAGGAGAAGCTAAGAGAACATAAATGACACTGGGTTTTATACAGATTACAATAAGAATAGTGATAAAATATTACTGAAAGAAGTTTCGCTTCAGCACAGGGAGACATTAATTTGGTAAGGTAAACATTGGATGATCTAAATGCATCAATGATAACTCATAGGGTAACAAGCTTAATAAAGTATTCTTTTTTTAAAAAAATTATTTATTGTTGAAAGTATTACATATGTCCCCCTTTTCCCCGTTGACTCCCTCTAGCCCCCTCTCCCGTCCCAGGCCTTCAGCGCCCTATTGTGTGTCTATGGTTATGCATATTTGCATACAAGGTCCTTGGTTGATTACCTCACACCCAACCACCCTCCCCTGCCTTCCCTCTGAGATTCTGCACTCTGTTCCATGCCTCCATGTCTCTGGATCCACTCCATTCATCTGTTTATTTTGTTACTTAGATTCCACACGAGTGCGATCATGTGATACTTGTCTTTCTCTGACTGACATTTCACTCAGCATGATACTCTCCAGGTCCCTCCATGCTGTCTCAAAGGGTAAGAGATTATTCTTCTTTACTGCTGCATAGTATTCTATGGTATAAATGTACCAGAGCTTTTTTATCCACTCATCTACTGATGGGCACTTGGGCTGTTTCCAGATTTAGCTATGGTAAATTGTGCTGCTATGAACATAGGGGTGCATACATTCTTTCTGATTGGTGCTTTGGGTTTCTTAGGCTATATTCCCAGAAGTGGGATCCCTGGGTTAGATGGCAGTTCCATTTTTAATTTTTTGAGGAAACTCCATAGTGTTTCCCATAATGGTTGCACCAGTCTGCATTCCCACCAGCCATGTATGAGGGTTCCCTTTTCTCCACATCCTCGCCAGCACTTATCATTTGTTGATGGTAGCCATTATGACAAGTGTGAGATGGTACCTCATTGACGTTTTGATTTGTATCTCTCGCATGATTAGTGACTTTGAGCATTTTTTTCATATGTTTCTTGGCCTTCTGTATGTCCTCTTTGGAGAAGTGAATAGTTAGGTCCTTTGCCCATTTTTAAATTAGATTGATTGTCTTCCTTTTGTTAAGTTGTATGAGTTCCTTATATATTTTGGATATTAACCCTTTATCAGATGTATCATTGGCAAATATGTTCTCCCTTTTCATTTGGATTTTGGTTTCTTTTGCTGTGCAGAAGCTTTTTATTTTGATGTAATCCCATTTGTTTATTTTCTCCCTGGTTTCCTTTACCCTAGGATATGTTATCAGCAAATATAATGCCTGAGATTTTGCTGCCAATGATTTCTTCTAAAATTTTTATGGTTTCACAACTTACATTTAAGTTTTTTTGAGTTTATTCTTATGTATGGTGTAAGTTTGTGATCTAGTTTCTTTCTTCCTTTTCTTTTTGCATGTATCTGTCCAATTTTCCCAACACCAATTATTGAAGAGACTGTCTTTACTTTTACTCCATTGTATCCTCTTGCCCCTTTTGTCAAATGGTAATTGAGCATCATGGCTTGGGTCGATTTCTGGGTTCTCCATTCTGCTCCATTGATCTATAGGCCTGTTCTTTTTTTTTTTTTTGTGAGAATATAAGTTATTTTATTTTATTTTTTTTCCTTTATTTTTTTTATTAAATCTTTATTGTTCAGATTATTACATTTGTTCCTCTTTTTCCCCCCCATAACTCCCCTCCTTCCAGCTCCCACCCCATCCTCCGCCCACACTCCCCACCGTCCTCATCCATAGGTGCACGATTTTTGTCCAGTCTCTTCCCGCATCTCCCACACCCCTTTTCCCCCCAAGAGTAGTCAGTCCATTCCCTTTCTATGTCCCTGATTCTATTATAATCACCAGTTCATTCTGTACATCAGGTTATTTATTCACTTGATTCTTAGATTCACTTGTTGATAGATGCATATTTGTTGTTCATAATTTGTATCTTTACCTTTTTCTTCTTCTTCCTCTTCTTAAAGGATACCTTTCGGCATTTCATATAATACTGGTTTGGTGGTGATGAACTCTTTTAGCTTTTCCTTATCTGTGAAGCTCTTTATCTGACCTTCAATTCTGAATGATAGCTTTGCTGGATAAAGTAATCTTGGTTGTAGGTTCTTGCTATTCATCACTTTGAATATTTCTTGCCACTCCCTTCTGGCCTGCAAAGTTTCTGTTGAGAAATCAGCTGACAGTCGTATGGGTATTCCCTTGTAGGTAACTGAGTTTCTTTCTCTTGCTGCTTTTAAGATTCTCTCTTTGTCTTTTGCTCTTGGCATTTTAATTATGATGTGTCTTGGTGTGGTCCTCTTTGGATTCCTTTTGTTTGGGGTTCTCTGCGCTTCCTAGACCTGTAAGTCTATTTCTTTCACCAGGTGGGGGAAGTTTTCTGTCATTATTTCTTCAAATAGGTTTTCAATATCTTGCTCTCTCTCATCTTCTGGTACCCCTATAATTCGGATGTTGGTACATTTGAAGCTGTCCCAGAGGCTCCTTACACTATCTTCGTATTTTTGGGTTCTTTTTTCATTTTGCTTTTCCGGTTGGGTGTTTCTCGCTTCTTCGCATTTCAAATCTTTGACTTGATTCTTGCACTCCTCTGGTCTGCTGTTGGGAGTCTGTATAATATTCTTTATTTCAGTCAGTGTATGCTTACTTTCTAGATGGTCCTTTATCACACCATCGAGGGTCTCATTAGATTTCCTGTACATCTCATCAAGTTTATCGACAGACTCTAGAAGCCTCTTGAGAGACCTCAAAAGTGTGGTTCTGAACTCAATATCCTCCCTTGATAGTTTTGTCCTGTTTCTTTGTCTCCGCATTTTTTACGCTTTCTTGGTACACCCCCTAGTGGTCTTTGTGCGCAGTCTTGTTGTAGTTAAGCCTTGATTGTTATAGTTAATACTAGAGGGATTTGGACTCCAGGCCGACTGGCTGTGATAATCAGCTGTGTCTGCAGTGGAAGAACTTGTGTCCTCTAGGGAGGTGCTAATCTAGCCTTTGCCTGAGGCTATCCGGCAAATGCCTCTGTGCAGGGCTTGGGCGGGGCGGGTCCCAAGGGATCAACAGGGCGGAGGAGGGAGCAGTTATGGCTGCTCTCAGTCCGTCCCCAGGGGCTCTGCCTCTCTGTCCCAGCAACCGCTGCAAACCTCGGAGGGACCGTAGCCAGACAGTCCTGCTTCTCCCGTTTGAGTCTGGGTCCCTAGAGACTCGCCGGGATCTGGAGCTCAGAGTCTGAGGCTCCCTCCGGATTGAAACAGACAACCACGCCCTCAGCCACCAGCCCGCGCCGCGCGCACTCCACACCTTAGTGTTTTACTTCAGCACTGCGCCTCCTCTGATTCTCGGTTCCTCCTAGTTGTAGAACTTCCACTCAGCCAGCCTTCCTGTGGTTCTGGATGATGTCTGTTCCGTCTTTTAGTTGTATTTTGAAGTGGTTGTTCGAGGCAGCAAACTCCGGCGTTAACCTATGCCGCCATCTTGGTTTCTCTATAGGCCTGTTCTTATGGCAGTATCAGGTTGTTTTTAGTACAGTGGCTTTGTAGTATAACTTGATATCTGGTATTGTGATTCCTCCAACTTTGTTCTTCTTTCTCAGGATTGCTACAGCTATTTGGGGTCTTTTTTGGCTCCATATAAATTTTTTGGATATTTGTTCTAGATCTGTGAAATATCTTGTTGGTATTCTAATAAGGATTGCATTGAATCTGTAGATTGCTTTGGGTCATATGGACATTTTAATGATGTTGATTCTACCATTCCAGGAACACGGTATATTCTTCCACTTGTTTATATCTTCCTCTATGTCTTTTTTCAATGCCCTGTTTTCTGAGTACATGTCTTTTACCTCCTTGGTTAAGTTTATTCCTAAGTATCTTAATTTCTTTGTTGCAATGGTAAATGAGATTGTGGTTTTTAATTTGTGGGTTTTTTTTTTAGTTTTTCTTTCTGAGAGATTGTTATTGATGTATAAAAATGCCATCAATTTCTGGGTGTTAATTTCATATCCTGCTACATTGCCAAATTCACATATTAAATCTAGCAGTTTTTTTTTTTGTGTGTGGAGTCTTTAGCATTTTCTATGTACAATATCATGTCAATAATGTCACTTTTATTTCCTCCTTTCCAGTTTGGATTTCTTTTCTGTTTTCTTCTTGTCTGAGAGCTGTGGCTAGGACTTCCAGGAGTATGTTGAATAAGTATGGTGAAAGCAGACTTCCCAATCTTGTCCCTGTTCTTAGGGGGGAATATTTTTAGTTTTTGTCCATTGTGTATAATGTTGGCTGTAGGTTTGTCATTGATGGCCATTATTATGTTGAGGGATGTTCCCTCTATCCCACTATGATGAGAGTTTTTATCAAAAATAGGTGTTGGATTTTGTTGAATGTTTTTGCATATACTGATATGATTATGTGATTTTTTTCTTTCAATTTGTTTATGTGATATATCACATTTATTGTTTTGCGAATATTGTACCAGCTTTGCATCCCTGTAATAAATCCCACTTGGTATTGGTGTATGATCTTTTTAATATATTGCTGGATCTGATTTGCTAATATTTTGTTGAGGATTTGAGCATCTATGTTAATCAGGGATATTGGCCTGTAATTATCTTTCTTTGTAGTGTCTTTATCTGGTTTTGGGATTAGGATAATGCTGGGCTCATTAAAAAAAAGCTTGGAGGTGTTCTTTCCTCTTGGAATTTTTGGAATATTATCTTCTCTTTGTGGTAATCCTATGATGTGGATGTTGTTACGTTTCATGTTATTTCAAAGTTCCCTTAAAGTACTCCTCTACTTTTTAATTCTTTTTGCTTCTTTAATAGGGTGATTTTTTTCTATCTTGTCTTCCAAGTCATTGATTCGATCTTCTGTCTCATTTAATCTACTTTTAATTCCTTCCAGTGTATTCTTGATGTCAGCTTTGTTATTCTTCAGTTCCAACTGACTCTTATTTATGGTTTCTATTTCTTGTTTTATGCTGCTGTAGTTCCCACCAAGTTTCTTGATATTCTCACTAAGTTCCTTGAACATCCTTATAATCATGACATTGAACTCTATATCTGGTAATTTGCTTTTCTCCATTTAGTTTAGCTCTCTTTCTGGAGTTTCCTCTTTTTCTTTCATTTGGGGATAGTTTCTTTGTCTCCCGCTTTTTGTTTACCCTTTGTATTTGTTTCTATGTGGTAGATCAAACTGCTTTGCCTCCCAGTCTTTGTGGTATGGCTCAATGTAGTCAGTGTTTTGTGGGACCTAGTGGTGCAGTTCCTCAGATCTTCTGAGCTGGTTGCTCTAGGAATTTCCCTTATGTGAATTATTTGGGTTCTCCTGTTGTAATTGGGTCTTATTTTTGTCCCGTTCATGGGTGGAAGCTCCTCTCAGGCAGGCTGACTGTAAGGCTCACCCCAGACCACTTGGTGAGAACTATTGTGCAGGTGGTGTCACAACAAAATAAAACAACAAAACAAGAAACAAAACATAAGCATACACAAGACCCCTAAAACAACAACAAAAACAACCAGAAAAGAAGAGGAAATTAGGAAGGAAAAATGAGAGTAATAGAATAAAAGAAAAAAAAAACTATGAGGAGGAAAAAAGGGGGAAGAAAAAGGAATATAGAAGGGCAGAGATGAAAGAAAGAAAATAGGAATAAAGAATAGGGGGAGGAAAATAGTATAAAATAAAAAAGGAAGAAAATAGAGGAGAAAACAGATAGAAAAAAACTAAAAAGGAAAAACAAAGAGAAAACAGGAAAAAGAAGAAAACAAAATAGGGTAAGAAAAGGGAAAATTATATTAATAGAATAAAAGAAAAAAAAAACTATGAGGAGGAAAAAAGGGGGAAGAAAAAGGAATATAGAAGGGCAGAGATGAAAGAAAGAAAATAGGAATAAAGAATAGGGGGAGGAAAATAGTATAAAATAAAAAAGGAAGAAAATAGAGGAGAAAACAGATAGAAAAAAACTAAAAAGGAAAAACAAAGAGAAAACAGGAAAAAGAAGAAAACAAAATAGGGTAAGAAAAGGGAAAATTATATTTATGAAATAAAAAGAGAAACTAAAATAATAATCAATAAAGAAGATAAGAAAGATAAAGAAAAAAAGTAAAGTGGCATTCATCTCAGCAGAGTTTAGTGTCTCCTGGGAGGTCCCTTTGGGTCCTGCTCTTCTGATTACTGAGGCTATTTTGTCTGCTATTTCTGGACTTCCCAGGAGGTACTTAGGTGCTAACCACTGTGAGAAACTGTCATCCTTTGGCTCTCAGCAACCTGTTTGAAGCTTCAACCTATACAGTTTGTATCATTCTCCATAGGACTTTATGTGGGAGGGTCCCAGCTGCACCCTAAGGCCATTTTGTTAGCAGCTCAGGACCCATTTATGTGTCAGTAACCTTCTGCCTCCACCTGTCTTTTCCTGACAGCCAGCTGTCAATCTTAATCATTCAGTCTGTTTCTGAAAGGGCTTTAGGCAGAATCAGGAGTACAGACCTCTAGGTCTTCAATGAGGGGGAGGTGTCATTCAGATTTCAGGGAAAGTGATGGGTGTGTTTCCCTGTTCCAGAGCTACTCCTCTGAGAATGTCTCAGAATATTTCCCTGCCTTTGGCTGGGCAGAGATCCTACTATGCAGTCCAGTGGGATCAGCTGGAAACCGGGAGTTTTGGGGAAGCACCAAATTCCCAGGATGTGGGGCAGACAGCCCCACCCCAAACCAGTCACCGATGCTCCCTGAGACTGTTTAAACCCACAGGCGTGGCCTCTGCTGCTGTCTCCTCTGCAAAGGTAGATGCATGGTGTGGCAGGCAGGGCTCCTGAGCATGGGGCGGGTAATATCACTAGAGCAGGTTTGTTCCCCCTTTTCCTGACTATGGTTCTGGGAGGAGCTGCAGCACCTCTCATGAAAAATGGCTGTTTCAATTTGGGGGGGATACGACCAAATGCAGGTCTCCTGGTCACTGCTTTTCCATGTCTCCAGAAGGACAGATTAAAACAATTTTCCAAGCTCTGCATTTAAGACCAGCTATAAAACTTGCATTGCCCACATGATAAATTAGATACAAACATTGCAGCAATGTTTGGAGTAGTCTTGTAAAGCAGTCTTCTCTTGACTTCAGAATAGGCAGAGTAGGTCAGGTAGACAAGATAATTGGGAATTTTAGCTTTGCCACCGGAATGATGCACAAACTACTCAGTCACTCATAGTTTGAGAAGAACTGCGGGTTGTCAGGACGAGGCTGTGGTGAGCATCGACAGGCCCTGCAACAGTGAGACTGCCCCTCTTTGTGGGGCTGGGCAGCATGGCACTGGTGTTGTGCCCCTGCAGCCTGGCAGTCCATTGTTATTACAATATTATTGACTGTATTCCTTATGCTGTACTTTACATCTACACGATTTTTCTGTAACTACCAATTTGTACTTAATCTTTTAAAATAAAATCCCCCAATCCCTATCCTATTTGGAAACTGTCAAAATGGTGTCTGTATCTATGAGTCTGTTTCTGTTCTGCTACTTCATTTAGCTTTTTAGATTCCACATATAAGTAAAATCATATGGTATTTGCCTTTCTCTGTCTGACTTATTTCACTCGACACAATACCCTCTAAGTTCATCCATGTTGTCATTTTTTTTTAATGGCTGAGTCATATTTGATTGTATATATGCACACTTCTTTATCCATTCATCTATCAATGGATACTTAATTTGCTTCCATATCTTGGCTATTGAAATAATGCCACAATGAACATATGGGTGTATATTTCTTTTTTTATTTAGTTTTTTGGGTTTCTTTGGATAAATACCTACAAGTGAAACTGCTGGGTCCTTCTTTGTCCCTTGTTATATAGCTTTGTTTTAAAGTCTATTTTGTCTGGTATAAGTATTGCTACTCCAGCTTTTGTTTGTTTTCATTTTCATGAAATATTGTTTTCCATTCTTTTACTTTCAGTTTGTGTGTTTTGATCTGGAGTCTCTTTTAGACAGTATATGTAAGGGTTATGTTTTATTATCCATTCAGTCACTGTATGCCTTTTGATTGGAGTATTTAATCCATTTGGATAATGTAAAGTAGATACGTGTGTATCCATATCAATTTTATTATTCATATTTTCTATGTTTTCCTCCACCTCTTCCTTTTTCTTCTTAAGACCCTTGAATATTTCTTGTAACACTGGTTTGATGGTAATGAACTCCTTTAGCTTTTTCTTATCTGGGAAACTCTTTATCTGTCCTGCAATTCTAAACAATAGCCTTCCTGGGTAAAGTAATTTTGGTTGTAGATCCCTCCTTTTCATCACTTTAAATATTTCATGCCAATCCCTTCTAGCCTATAGAGTTTCTGTTGAGAAATCAGCTGACAGTCTTATGGGGGCTCCTTTCAACTCTACTTTTTTTTCAATTGCTGATTTTAAGATTCTCTCCTTGTCTTTAACCTTTGGCATTTTCATTATGATGTGTCTTGGTGTGGGCCTTTTGGGTTCATCTGGGTTGGGACTCTGCTTTTCCTGGACTTGTATGTATTTCCTTCACCAGGTTAGGAAAATTTCCTTACCTTCTAAATCACTGATTTGGGGGCTCCTTTCAACTCTACTTTTTTTTCAAAAAATTGAAATTCTTTATTGTTGAAAGTGTTACATGTCTTCTTTTCCCCCCTTGACCTCTCCCCAGCCTCTCCACTCCCCAGCACATGCCCTTACCCTCCTACTGTCTGTATCCATTGATTATGCTTATATGCATGCATACAAGTCCTTTGGTTGATCTCTGTAAATTTTTCATTTCAGTTAGTGTATCCTTCATTTCTCACTGTTTTTTAAAAAAATAATATCCATGTCCTTTTTGATGCTGTTGAAGTTCTTGCTAAGTTCATTTACTCTTCCCCTAAGTCATTGAGAATCCTTATAATCAGGGTTTTGAACTCTGTATCTGGTAAGTTGCTTGTCTCCATTTTGCGTAGTTCCTTTTCTGGATTTGTTCTGTTCTTTCATTTGGGACATGCTTATCTCCTAATTTTGGATGCCTCCCTGTGTTTGTTTCTGTGTACTAGGTAGAGCTTCTCTGTCTTTTGGTCTTGTTAGGGTGGACTTAAGTAGTAGGTGCCCTGTAGGACCCAGTGGCACAGCCTTCTGAGTCACCAGAGCTGGGTATTTAAGTGCACCCCTGCATGTGCTATGTGCATCTAACTAGTGTAGTTGACACTTGTTTGTTGTTGGCAAGTCAATGGGGAGGGTTTTACCCTCAGGCCAATTGTCTGTGACCAACATGGAGGATCAGCTATGCAGGGCCTCACCAAATGGAGTAGGACTTCAGCAGGGTTCGGGTGCCTGCTGAGTCTGCCCTGAGTGTATATCTTGTGGAGGTGGTTGGGTGATACTTCCATGTGGTCTGAAGCTGTCCACTGAATGCATTAGCTCTGGGGCCTCCCAGGAGGTATAGGCCAAGCTCAGCTGTCACCTGTATTCTGCCTGGGGCCACCTGGCATGAACTGAAAAGCAATCTGCAGATGGTTTCTACTTGTGCTGGGCTCGGAGGTGCCCAGGAGAGGCCAAACTGCAAACTAAGGCCAGGTGCCACAAGTGCTGGGCCTGTGGCCACTTAGTCAGAGGTACCAGCCATGCTCAGGCCAGATGCTGCTTCTTTAAGAGAGTTTAGTAATGCCTGAAGCATGAGCCAAGACAGGCCATTTGTATGGAAAAGCCACTGAAAAACAGCTTGGGTGGGCCTTCAAGTCTCAGGGAAGCACCATGGCAGGGTGACTAGTGTGAGCCAGGTTGATGAGACTCAGGCATGGTGCCTTCCTGGGGCTCTGTACAGGGAAGGCTCAGAAAAGGAACAATGGCCTCTGCCAGCACTTCTACCTGGGAGAAAGCTGCCCCTACAGCTCGTGTCCTGACGTTCGACAATTCAGTTCCTCCCTGTATGTCCCTGGTGCCTTTCAAGCTGCTGCCCCAGCACTGGAGCTCAGAGCAAGTGAGTCCAAGTAAGTCCATATAGGCCTTTTGAGAGGAACTGCCTGAGTCTCCAGCTGCCCTCAGCCTCACTCAGCCTCAATCCTCACTGGATTTTACAACCAGAAGTTATGAGGACTTTGCTTCCTGGCACTGGTGGTATAGGCTGGGGAGTCTGGTGTGAGGCTTAGACACCTGTCTCTTCATGCAAGACCTCCACAGCCAAGATATCCCTCTTAATTTTTATCTTTTACATATGGGTGTAGGGCTATGGGACCAGTCCATTTCACGTCTTGACCCCTCCTACCAATCTCAATGTGGCTTCTTTATTATTATTATTTTATTTCAGAGAGGATGAGGGAGAGAGAGGTAGAAACATCAATGATGAGAGAGAAACACTGATCGGCTGCCTCCTGCATGCCCCACATGGGATTGAGCCCACAACCCAGGCATATGCCCTGACTGGGGATCAAACCGTGACCTCCTGGTTCATAGGTTGATGCTCAACTATTGAGCTATGCTGGCTGGGCTCAATGAGGATTCTTTATATCCTTAATTATAGGACTTCTGTTCAGCTAGATTTTAGGTGATTCTGAATGATGCTTATTCTGTAGTTCAGTTTTAATTTTGATGTGGTTGTGGGAGAATGTGAGTATCATGTTTACCTACAGCTCTATCTTGAACAGAACCAAACTTATATGAAGTCTTAAGACTTTAACTTTACATAACTAATTAAAAGATACATATTTTTTAACTTATTGATTTTTAGAGACAGAGAGAAAGGGAGAGAGAGAAAGGAAGGAGGGGAGAGAGAGACATTGATTTGCTGTTCCACTTATTATGCATTCATTAGTTGATTCCTGTATTTGCCTTGACTGGGGATAAAACTCACAACCTTGGTATATCAGGATGATGCTCTAAACAACAGAGTTGCCTGGCCAGGGCCTTGATTCTTCTTAATGAAACAAATTTAATAGTAATTATGATGACAATTATGATAACTTGAACTTCCATTTATACCAGTTTACACTTATAAAGCTTTCACACAGGTTATAACATTTAATTAGCAATTGGTACATGATAATAAATTGGTATTCACAGCATGTTTTAACAATATATCCTTGTGTAGCATTACAATACCAACTTGATATTTAAAAAACTTTTGAGGTAAAAATCTATATCTTGGTCATAATTCTTTTACAATTGATACTTTATTTATTTTTTAAAACCTTTATTATTGAGAGTGTTACAAATGTCTCCCCTTTCCCCCCAATTGCTTACCTCCACCTGGTTCTCGCCCAACCCCAGGCCTTCACCACTCTACTGTGTGTGTCCATAGATAATGCATATAAGTTCTTTGGTTATTCTCTTCCTGCCTCCTCTCCCCTCCTTCCCTCTGAGATTTGTCAGTCTGTTTCATATTTTCATTCATCTGATTCTATTTTATTCATTAGATTTCTTGTTCATTTATTTTGATTTTTAATTCAATTGTTGACAGATATATATTTATTGGCATTTTATTGTTCACATTTTTTTAATCTTTTTTTTCCCTTCTTTTTCTTCTCCCTCTTCCTCTTCTTAAAGAAAACCCTTCAACATTTCATGTAATACTGGTTTGGTGGTGATGAACTCCTTTAGCTTTTTCTTGTCTGTGAAGCTCTTTGAGAGCTTTGCTGGGTAGAGTAATCTTGGTTGTAGCTCCTTGCTATTCATCACTTTGAATATTTCTTGCCACTCCCTTCCAGCCTGCAAAGTTTCTGTTGAGAAATCAGCTGACAGTTGTATGGACGCTCCCCTGTAGGTAACTGTTTTTCTCTTGCTGTTTTTCTCTCTTTGTCTTTAAGCCTTGGCATTTTAATTATGATGTGTCTTGGTTGGGCCTCTTTGGATTCCTCTTGTTTGGGATTCTGTGCTTCTTTGGACTTGTAAGTCTATTTGTTTCACCAGGTAGAGGAAGTTTTCTGTCATTATTTCTTCAAATAGGTTTTCAATATCTTGCTCTCTCTCTTCTCCTTCTAGCATCCCCATGATGAGAATGTTGGTATGCTTGAGGTTGTCCCAGAGGCTTCTTAAACTATCTTCATATTTTTGGATTTTTTTTGCTCTTCTGATTGGGTGTTTTTTGCTTTCTCATATTCCAAATCGTTGATTTGATTTTTGAAATCCTCTATTCTACTGTTAAATCCCTGTAAATTATTCTTTATTTCAGTTAGTGTATGCTTAATTTCTAATTGGTCCCTTTTCATGTCTTTGAAATTCTCACTAAGATCCTTCAAAGTCTCACTAATTCCCTTGAAGCTCTCATTGAGTCCCTTGAAGCTCTCATTATTAAGTCCTTTGAAGCTCTCATTAAGTCTCTTGAAGCTCTCATTAAGGCCCTTGAGCATTCTTATAACCATTGTTTTGAACTTTGTATCCAGTAGTTTGATCCCTTCCACTTCTTTCATTTGTGACATGTTTCTTTGTCTCCACATTTTGGCTGCTTCCCTGTGTTTGTTTCTATGTATTAGGAAGAGCTGCTATGTCTACTGGAATTGGCAGATTGGCCTTGTGTATTAGGTGTCCTGTAGTGCCCAGTGGCTCAGCCTCTGCAGTCACCTAAGTTGAGTACTCTAGGTGTGCCTCTGTGTGGGCTGTGTGCACAGTCTTGTTATAGTTGAGCCTTGATTGCTGTTGGTGTCACTGAGAGGAAGTGAACTCCAGACCAATTGGATGCAAGGACTAGCTGAGAGTACAGTAGAGCTGCTATGCAGGAAACACCTCTATGGAGCAGGACTTGCTTCAGTGGGGCTTTGGTGCTCACTGAATCTGCCTCTTTAATGTGTCGCTCATGGATGTGTAGAGTTGTAATCTGGTATGGTCTGAAGCTTTCCACTGGGTGCACTAGTTCTGGGGCCTCCTGGTAGTCAGCCACTGCCTGGGACTACCTGGCAGGAGCTAGAGAGGTCAGCAGATGGCTGCTACTTGTATTTTGCTTGTAAGTCTCCAGGCAAGGACCAGCTGTGTAGCAAGAAAGGCTGGTGCTAGTGCCAGTCTTGGGCCTTTTATTGATAGGTTTGCAGCACACTGATGCCAGCTGCTGCTTGTTTGAAAGATTTTAACAAAGTCTGAAGCCTGAACCAGGACAGGCCATTCATATAGAAAAGCCACTACAAACAGCTTGGGTGGGGCTGCAAATTGGATGGGGCGGGGTCTCAGGGAATCACCAGGGTAGAGGGAACAGTGAGCCAGGTTGATGGAGACCCAGATATGGCCCCTGCTGGTCAGCTCTGTGACATGGGAGATCCCAGCACAGGAACAATGAACCCTGTGAGCACCCCTATCTGAGAGAAAGCCGCCCCTGAGTTCTTGCCCTGATGCCCGACAATCCAATTCTTCCCCAAATGTCCCTGGTTCCTTTCAAGTCATGGCCCTAGCGCTGGAGCCAGAGGGATTGAGTCTGAGTAAGTTCATGCGCTGGCCCTTTAAGAGGAATACCTGGGTCTGCAGTAGCCCCTGAGTCCCTCAGCCACAATTCCCCACTGGTTTTTACAGCCTGAAGTTATGAAGACTTCTCTTCCCAGCTCTGGAACCCTGGGCTGGAGGTCTGGTGTTGGGCTGGGATCCCTTGCTCCTCACTGGGGAATGGGGGTGGGGCTGGGGCTCTACAGCTGAGATATCACTCCCGATTAAGAAAACAGCACATGTGGATATCAGACCAGCCCATTCCGCCCTCTGCTCCTCCTACCAGTCTCAATGTACTTTCTTCTTTACTTTTCTAGTTGTAGGACTTTCATTTAGCCAGCTTTCAGGAGGTTCTGAATGATGGTTGTTCTGTATTTTTGTTGTAATTTTAATGTGGTTGTGGGAAGCTGCATATACCGGCATTTACCTACACCGCCATGTTGGTTCTCTCCCCTACACTTGATACTTTGAAAAGACTGTAAAACTTTCCGATCACATCTTCAAAGCAAAAACAAGGTAACCACATTTTGAAAGCAAATATGGAATTTAGACTTAATTATCCAAGATAAAAAAGTCTAAGGTAAAAAATATATCTTTTATGAAAGGCAGACACTTAAAAAAAACACATTAAACTTTTAAATATTCTTGGCTCAAATTTAGGAGAAATTATTCTTTTAAATAAGTAAAGTTAAGTACATTGTTACTCCACATACTTCATGGAACATGGAACATGGAAATATATTTAAAATGCTCCCCTGTATGTTAATGTTATTCTCAAAGCCATCTCTACTATACTAGTGAAAAAGTACTATGTTGTATACAATTAACTGCTTCTTAGTTTCCATGGGTCACAGGACTCTCAAATTAAAATTAAGTCTATAAACTAACTTATTCTCTAAAAATTAAGTCTGGAAAATGACTAAATAAATTACTTTGTATGGTGGAAAATTGTAATTATTTGCCTATTAGTACAATTCACTAAAGAGTATGAGTCTATTGAACTTCCTCCTATTGGAAACTCACTTTTGACAGAACTTTATCCTAAAACTAGGATTTTAGTTATTGTTTTTCCTTTATGCCAGAGCAGAAAAAAAATTCAACTTCATTTTACTGACAGAAGCCCCAACATCACTCAGTTAAGTTATAGAAGGCTGACATTTTGAAAATTAACAGACAGTAGTTTTTGGCCCGTATGGGATACCTGTTCTTTTATTTCTTTCATTTTTTCCAATCTCTTGAGTTTTGTTGCATATTCTTGAACTTCTTTTAATCCAATATCTGTGCAGAGACGAACCAAGAAACGCAGACCTAAATTGTAAAAAATATATTTAGAAAAGTATGTGTGTATTGTGTTGAAAGTATAACAAATCATTAACCACAATCTTTTGGGACACAGGAATGATGCTCATGAACAGTGATTGTTTCTCTCTTGAAAATTGTGGTATAGAATTGTGCACTTGAATCCTATATAATTTTGTTAAACAATGACAGCCCAATAAAATTTTTTTAAAAAGTATCTACACTCTGTATTTTCTTGACCTGGCAAGATGGACTTCCCTGAAAGGGGTTTAAAGGGACTCTTTTGACTCTGGCCAAGTAGCTCATTTGGTTGGAGCGTTGTCCTGCTACACCAAGGTTACAGGTTCGATCCCCAGTCAGAGAACAAACAAGAATCGACCAATAAATATATAAATAAGTGGAACAACAAATCAATGTTTCTCTCTCCTGCCCACTCTCTCTAAAAATCAATAAATTAAAAATAAAATAAAAAAATAAAGGGACTCTTCACTGACCTGTCCACACCACCTATAATCAGAGCCCTTCCAATATTATGCTTTACCCTCCGTCTGCTTTCCTTCATGGCACTTCTAACTTCTTCTTTTTTTTTTAAAATATATTTTATTGATTTTTTACAGAGAGGAAGGGAGAGAGATAGAGAGTTAGAAACATGGATGAGAGAGAAACATCGATCAGCTGCCTCCTGCACATCTCCTACTGGGGATGTGCCCGCAACCCAGGTACATGCCCTTGACCGGAATTGAACCCGGGACCCCGCAGTCCGCAGGCCGACGCTCTATCCACAGAGCCAAACCGGTTCCGGCTGCACTTCTAACTTCTGACATATTCTACAAGTGTGTTCTCTTGTCTTCCCACTAGCAAGCTCCATGAGGACAAGGACTTTCATCTGTATTGTTTTCTGCTCAGTGCTATGCCAACACAGTAGTTAAAAGAAGTTCAAGAATATGCCACAAAACTCCATAAGAACTTGTAAATAAATGACCTATTCATGACCATTGTTTTGCAAAGTAACAGTACTAAAATAATTTAAAATGTCATATTTTAGCATATAAATTGCCTATGCATACATTAATAATTCATAATAAGGTAATTTACATTTCCTATAAATAATACACAACTATTCCTTTTTATCTACCTATCCTTAGAGTGACTTAGGAATATTTAGTGTAAAACAAAAAATTACTGTTTTTGGTAGATGTCCTCTGAAATTCAGTACATCAATTGTAACTCCACAGTGCAGGTCAATTTTTGGTAAATGAAGAATATATTTTAAGACTAAATTATCTGTTGGGTTCACCGGAAAACTACTCTGCTCAAAACAACACATTCCATGGGTGCAAATGTTTTCCTAAGACTACAGTTAAGATAGACTATTGGTGACATTTGTTTTGAAAATTATTCAGGCCAAGGTCATCTTGAACATTCCCTGTGGCACAGGTAAACATTCATTTAATATTTAGAGTGAACCTTAAACTCTCCATAAAGAAAGACATTTGGCGTTGCTTGGAGACAGTCCCTTTACTGGTCCAGTGCCAGGTGCTCAGGTTACTGCAGTGATTCTGAACAGGCAGCAATCCCGCCCCCAAGGGACACTTGACAATGTGTGGGGATATTTATGTTTTTTATAACAACAGTGCGGGGTAGGGGGGAGTGCTACTGTCATCTAGTGGGCAGAGGCCAGGAGTACTGCTAAAACACTGCAATCCATGGGATCCAGAATGGTCCAGTCCCAACATCAGTGGTCCTGAGAGACTTTTGCCCAGGTGACTTTTGGGTTGCATCATTTCCACAGAAAATATCACTGCTCTCTCTCATTTAATCTCTAAAGCACCAATTCCCTAATGTGACTGAGAATGAGAATCAAATAATAAGCTTAAATAGGGAAAATTAAATATCTGGGTTCACCGAAAACCTATGTGAGAATCTCTATAAATAGGGCAATAAAACTGTAGTTTTTGAAAGTGTAACAAGGAATCCCTTCCAAGTAACCTGTTTCCTGACTGGCTTTGGAAACCACTATTGTGGGTTAATCAATCTGCTCTAATTAGCACTAGAAATTCCTTACTCCTAAGCTATCAGTAACACCGTATCTGTGAGCCAGCTGCTGCTGAGCTTTTATAAAAGCCAAAGTGAAGAAAATGTTAATTAAGGAAGGGCAGTACTTCTAATCCCAGGATCAGGCTGGGCCACTGGGAAACTTGGCTCAGAAACATTGATTTTACTGAGTTGCAATGTGCTGTTTTGTGTTCATTATCACTGAAGGACAAAATTAAAAATAGTCTGTCTAAGTACGCTATTTTATTTGCTGTAGGGATGTTTTAAAGCAAGGAGCTGCATTATCTTTCAATGACTTTATCTACTGTATCTCTCAGTGTCTCCGCTTGAATGAATTAGAAGTTGAAAAATGTTTCTTCTTCCCAAGGAATTGCTTTTTATTTCCTCATAAACAGTAAAGATTATAGAAGAGATTGTCTTTTATCTCTTTCCCGTAGCCGCAAGGCTATTCAGGGCCAAATATACAGTCTAGTGGAGATATACCGCATATGAATATGGTTATTTTGTGTTTTTCCTGATCCTGATTTGTTGTTATTGCTGTAATACTTCACACTATTTTAAGTTACATCAAATCCATTGTACATCAAGATGGGGAATATAGATTTGTTTACTTTTGAAGAGAATTCAATGGTTCTCTTCAAATGTAAATCCATCAACAATTAAATTCTATAAAAATGTGTATAGTCAGATTCTCTGATCCTGTAAACTCCTATTTAAACATATTTACCACAATTATAACCTGGTATCTATGTACGCAATTACTGTAGCAAATGTAAAATAGTGTATAAAACATGAGAACCTATACTTTCAAAGCTACAAAATGTAATCTCACTTACATTCAACATTTTCTGGAAATTTTCTGTGAATATCTTTATAAGTATCTAATGCTTTTTGGTAGTTACCTATAAATAAAAAAAGAAAGAGAAACACACTAGGAGATTATAGAAATTAACAGGATTCAGCAAAACAATTTTAATCCAATATACTGGCATCACTTAATAGCTTTAGCAGGAAGAATTTTTTTTTTAAGCAGGAAGACTTTCATGTTTGCCTCAAGCATGTGTAACAGTTCTTAACATAACTTTTGGAAGAAAATGTATAGACAAAACAAATTTGAAAAGGTTTAGAGTAGAAGGAAATGAATGGTGGTTAACACTTAGTTCCACTTCTTAAAATAAATGTTTGTGGTACAAATTAAGATCCATTCAATTTCCTAAAAATTAAATATTTCAAGTGAAGAACTGAAAATTTAGAAAAATTTACATGATAGAGTTAATAACTTCAATGTCATTCACTTAGTTGGAAAAGATGAAACATTTTTTTGTAGTTATCATTTTGAAACATTAAAATGTTTATAGGAAACATTTTGTTTTGTAATAAAATAATTGAGCTTCATGAAACAGCAAAGAATTAGATAAATGAATTTTGGGTCAAAGGTCTTGGCAAAAATCTCAGTGAATGAGCTAAGAATCTCTCTGGGCCTCAGGTCTCAAGAAGGATGGCTGTGTTAACATCAAAGTGTTGTTGTGAGAATGAAATCAAATAGAGAGGAAGCATCTAACTCATAGCAGGTTCTCAATAAACATTAGTTTCTTTTCTAACCTGCCCTTCAATAACTCAAGAAGGTGTATGTCTTTAAATTATTCAGAATACCCCATGTATGTACACTCTACATATGACTGATGTGGAAATGAACAGAGGCAATCAGAACTCAGCTGAGATAAATAAAGTGTATATGTTATATGTTACTCGATAGGACACACAGTCTCATTATAGATTAACCCTCTCAATGACTTGAGGATGACACAGAATACGTATTTTGATGGCACTCTGAAGGAGCTCACAGAGATCCATCAAGAAAGAAGCTACAGCACTAGGCAAGAGAACCCTGTAAACACTTTTATAACAAATGCTTCCCTGGGATTGAGGAGTTTCTTTTCCTGGGTCATATGTATGCTCTACAAGAGGGATCACATATTTGTTAACGTTCGTCTCTTGCTCAATCTCTGTATTTTAAACATCATTCATGTCAGTTCAAAACTATTAACATCGCTACCCTTCAGGACAGAGGTCAACAGCACAGAACCTAGTAGAGCAATTGCTGGAAACACAAATGATATCTGGTATAAAAATATAAAACCAGTGTTCCAGTCCTGGGCCTTCCTCAGGAAGGTGGAGATAGTCTCATTAATGTGGCCACACACATAGGACATTTAGAATTAGGTGGCAGAAAATGGAATATAAATTGATGTGTACAGAATGCCTGTTTTTTCTGTGGCTAACTTGTGAAAATGATTACATGTTAACTTTGAGAGATAATAAATCTGTGTCTAACAGTGATGCTGAAATACATGATTAAGACCTACTTTTAAAGTATAACTTTTTTCTGTCTGTAGTAATTATTATGTTTTTCATATAATGCTTCAAATATGTGTAGTTATCAAAAGTTAATGTTTTAATAAATAAATATGCAATTGGAATACATTTTATGCATAATTACCTAAAAGACAAAAGCAGCAAAATATGTTAAAAATAAATAAAATAAAAGCATTTACCACTTCTTCTAAAACAACTAGCTACCATCAGCTGCCATTTCACTTGCGTGGGCCTATAAGAGAAATAAATGATATAAAATTAGAAAGGAAACAAAAATAATCTGAGATGGTCAAATATATTTATAAAGCTACAGATATGTACTATCTTTCAATTACTTTTTGACCTCTGATTAGATCATCTTTATTATTGAAAAGAGAATACATTATCTGTCATACTTATATTAATAAATTTAAATTTTAGAGCCCTTCAATCCAGTTCATGCCTTTATTTAGAAATTTTTATGAGAAACATTAACCTATTTGGTTAAAAACCACTGCATTCTATTTTTTTATTATTAAGTTCTTTTTTAAAAAATGATTTTTTATTGTTGAAAATATTACATATGTCCCCGCTTCCCCCCAATGACTGCTATTTTTAAACATTATTATTAGTTTTGCCATAATCTTATACCTAGGCTTAGAAATCTAGGCTTAGGCTTGCAAATTTAGCACCTAAGAGGCAATTTTTGACCTTGTGTTTGAACAATGAGGCTTCAACTAAAGAGAGAATAAAAAAGAATTCTAACCCTAACTGGTTTAGCTCAGTGGCTAGAGCATTGGCTTGCAGACTGAAGGGTCCCAGGTTCGATTCTGGTCAAAGGAACATGCTTGGGTTGTGGGCTCGATCCCTAGAAAGGGGCGTGCAGGAGGCAGCCGATCAATGATTCTCTCTCATCATTGATGTTTTTATCTCTCTCTCCCTCTTCCTTCCTCTCTCTGAAATCAATAAAAACATAAAAAGAGAATTCTATTCATCCCTCCCTTTCCCTTAATAATAATTTTCTAAAATAAATAACCATAATCAGGATTTCTAAAGACTATTAAAAATATTTAAGAAAAACAAGATATAAAACACTAGGGAGTAATTAATGCTCTTCTCATTTCCTTTTAGAATCTCCCTTCTATTTACTTGATGGCTTTATAGTCATGGCTCCTAATCAATTGGATGGTAAACCTACTAGCTCTCGAAATACACAGGTCATAGCCCTGCTACCTATGCAAGTTACTAGTACTCAACCTCAAATCCCCTGCCTACACAGCCATCTGCTTTCATCTACATAAAATATATATCTAACCATATTATTTTCCTCCTTAAAATCCATCACCTCTCCTTCAACTGCATGATAATCCAAGATCCCAATCCCATTTTCTCACTTTTTGTCATTTTTTGCCTCTCCAAGAGTTTTCCACCATGCCCTGCTACGACAAAATTCAGACAGGAACACGAATGCCTGCATGCTACATGTCTACACTCTAGTTCTCAGCACAGGCCAGCCCCTCCACATGAAGGCTTCTGCTGACCTCATCACATTCTGCTGGGCAGGCTGGGATAGACTGTTCCATGGACTTGCTCAGCACTCTACAGTTTCATATGGCACTTAATATTCTGCAGTGTTATTTAGGTTTCTGAAACTTATTAATCCATAAACTTGTGAGGGTAGCATAGCCTTTGTATATGAAGGACTGGGCATGACGCTTGACACATACTGGGTGTCAATATTCACTAAGTACTCCTTCTTTGCATATTCTATTACATATCTTGATTGCTTCCTTCAAGGTCAGGACTGTGAAATTTTTAAAAATATGTTTTTATTGATTTTTAGAGAGAGAGGAAGGGCGAGGGAGAGATAGAAAGATCGATAAGAGAGAAATAACGATTGGCTGCCTCCTGCATGCCCACTACTGGGAATTAAGCCCACAACCTGGGCATGTGCCTTGACTGGGAATCGAACCTTGACCTCCTGATTTCAAGGTCAATGCTCAATCACTGAGCTATGTCAACTGTGCCAAGTTCATTTCTTGAATGAATGCCTATTTTTCTCCTCCATCCTCATAGTAAAGAAAAATAGCATTATTTTACAGATAGCATAAGTAAGATATATAAAATAATGTACCAAAAAATTATAGCAAATTGGCTATAAATTGCCTAGCACAGTATAATAAATACAGAGCTGTAATAAAGGCTTTAACTATTTTAAATCTGCAATGATTTGGCTTTAAGTTAGAGAATGATGGTATTTTAGAAATAGAAGTGGCCTCAGATAGTATTTCATTCTATCCATTCACCTTAAAAAAAGAAACAGACCAGCCAAGGGTAAGAGCTATGTCTAAGGTCACACCCCCAACAGTATATACCAGTATAATATCCCCTATTAATCCCTTATTTCACACTTCCACAAAGCAATGAAATGAAGCTTGAAAATTGCCACCGGGGAGAATTATTTCTGTGTTTGGAATAAATAAGTAAGTACCTGAAAGAGAATCATGACTTGGTTTTAAGAGGGAAGAGTAAAGACTTTTTACGTTGCAATGTCTCTTCTAGAAAGTAACCCCAAAAAACAAGAAGGAGAAAGGCAGTCTCAAGCTCCACCTCAGATGAAACTGGAATGGTATAAAGCCACAGACAGATGATGGGTGATGGATGAAGGAGATAGAAACTGCCTTCAGCAGGGCAGAAAAAGCTAAACTCAAGGGTGTACAAAGGGCATGTGAGGAGAAGGAGATCTTCCCTGAAAATCTCCAGAAATGCTGGAGAACTGGAATCAGCAGGACAGAGGAGGGAGGACAAGGCAAGGAACTACAACAGGAAGACAGACAAGCAATGTTACTGGGAAGTAGCTGGCCTCCATGCTCTAGGACAGCGGTTCTCAAACTGTGGGTCATGACCCCTTTGGGGGTCGAACGACCCTTTCACAGGGGTCGCCTAAATACATCCTGCATATCAGATATTTACATTATGATTCATAACAGTAGCAAAATTACAGTTATGAAGTAGCAACAAAAATAATTTTTTGGTTGGGGGTCACCACAACATGAGGAACTGTATTAAAGGGCCGCAGCATTAAGAAGGTTGAGAACCACTGCTCTAGGAGTTACTCAGGGAGGCTGTAGTCAGGGCTCAGGCTGGTTTGAGATGAGAAATGAAAACTGGAGGATGAAGTGAGAAGTCACTTCTGGAACAGTGAGGCCCTAAGCCCGGGCCCCTTCCAGCTACTGGAATGGCAGCAGTCAGGTTGACACTTTTCCTTGAACACATCAAATGGCCCCAGAGAAAAGACTTTCGAGTTTTAAGATGACAATCTCAGAGACAAAGCCATATGATTAACATGCTCTCTTCTAGTGCAGTGTTTGGTGGAAGGTGCTGTTAGCATTTGGGGTGACACTGTTCACTATGCAAATCCTCTACACATTACTGAGTGTTCACCATCTCAGGCAGCTGCACACCTAATACCCACTGTGTGTCCCCATCATCAAGACCATAAAATGCCCCTCCCCCACATTTCCAAATGGTGCCACTAGGGTGGGGCAGTACTCCCTTCTTGGCTTGTATTACCTTTTTTCTCTAACTTTTAAATCTTTCATTGTGAAGTATAACACATGGAAAAGCACACAAAACATAGCTGTACAGCTCCGTAAATTGTCTTAAAGTGAATACACAAGTAACTGCTCTGCAGTTCAAGAAACAGGACACTGCCAAGACCCCAGATGTGTCCTTCCTGCTCCCTTCCACCATCCCCTCCTTCACCTGTGACGGTAACTATCATCCTGACTTTAAAACTGTTGACTTAGTCTGTTTCTGAACTTCACATGAATGAGCTAACATAGCATGTATCCTTTTGTAACAGCTTTGAGACATTACTCATGTAACATATAATTCACCCATTTAAAGTGTGTAATTCAAAAGCTTAGATATATTACATTAATAATTTTAAAAAGTTATCATTAAAACAGATATAACAAAAACTTGTCATTTTAACCATGTTTAGGTACACAATTCAGTGGCATTAATTACATTCACAATGTTGTGCAACTATCACTGTCATCTATTTCCAAACTCTCTTACCAAGGCAAAGAAACCAGCACCCCTCCATAAAGTGGAAATTCTGATGTATGGCACAGAAAATAAATGCTCAGGAAGAGGAGAGGTAACCAATGCATATGGAATGTCTCGGTCATTTAGTCAGGAGGCAAATCCAGATGCAAATGGAAGCAAATTTATAGGGAAGCAGGGAGAGGGAAATATTAGGGGAGTTCCTGGAAAAGGCTTTTATTTTCAGGTAAACTGAAGTACAAAATAGAAAGTTGAGGTAATCTGTGAGGGAAATAAAAAGGGGAGTTAATGAGAAACACATCAGATTGATAAGCAGTGTTCACATAACAACAAATATGTGTGGCATCAGTTTACCTATGTGTGACAGATCTTCCCAGGCTGCAAACAAGAGTGAAAAGGCTGTATCAACCCATGAAATTTTGGGGGACAAATGGGACAGCAAAGTAACCAAAGAATGTTGGCAAGAAAGAGCACAGATGTGAACAACGAAGCAGCCTAGGAAGAATGGGTTCAGAACAAAAGCCTGGAGAGCCTGTGAGAGGAAGGGAGGTCAAGAGACTAGAGGTCTTGGTCTTACCTGAGAGAGGTACACTGGAGAGTAGGGGTGAGGAAGAAGAGAGGTTATGTTTAGACAGCTGGGTGTTATAATAAAATATTTTATTGGTAAAAATATGCTGGGTGGTAATCAATCAGGTAAAATCTAGATGGCTAATCTAGATCAGGGGTCCTCAAACTACGGCCCGCGGGCCACATGCAAATACAAATATTGTATTTGTTCCCGTTTTGTTTTTTTACTTTAAAATAAGATATGTGCAGTGTGCATAGGAATTTGTTCATAGTTTTTTTTTTTTTTAACTATAGTCCGGCCCTTCAACGGTCTGTGGGACAGTGAACTGGCCCTCTGTTTAAAAAGTTTGAGGACCCCTGATCTAGATCAATGAATTTGGGGAGGTTGACACTTGTGAGGCTAGACTACTGATGGGATAGAAAGAGCATGAACTAGACGAGGTCAACATGTGACATTCATTTGGGAACAATGGTAGATGGAGTCTCAAAGGAGGAAGGGTTCTACCTGAGCTAACAGGGTTAGAATTAGGATCTAATCTAATAAAAGAGAAACATGCAAATTGACCGCACCTCCGCTATGCCCCAAGCCATGCCCACCAGCCAATCAGAGTGACTATATGCAAATTAACCCAACCAAGATGGCGGCTGGCAGCCACGGAGCTGGAGCAAGCAGGATGCTTGGTTGCCCCAGCGATGGAGGAAGCCAAACTTCCCGCCTGCCCTGGCCGGCTGTGGCCTCCGCTCAAGGCAACAAAGTTTCAATTATAGAAGATAAATAAATCCCAGATACCTGCTTCCAGCCAGCCTCCACTGGGAGCTTGGGTGGCTGGGGGCCATGGCCAGCCTGCAAAGAGCCATCAGCCCCTCACCCAGGATGGCCACACCCTCAGGGGGTGAGGGTCCCCGCTGGGGAGCTTGGCCAGCCTGCAAACAGCCATCAGCCCCTCACCCAGACTGACCAGCACCCCAGCCGGACCCCCCCACCCTGAAGGGGGTGTGGCCAGCCTGAAAACGGCCCTCAGCCCCTCACCCAGGCTGGCCAGGCACCCCAGCAGGAACCCCCACCCTGAAGGGGCTTGGCCAACCTGCAAACAGCCATCAGCCCCTCACCCAGGCTGGCCAGGCACCCCAGCAGGAACCCCCTCCCTGAAGGGGGTGTGGCCAGCCTGAAAACGGCCCTCAGCCCCTCACCCAGGCTGGCCAGGCACTCCATTAGGACCCCCACCCTGATCCGGGACACCCTTCAGGGCAAACCAGCCAGCCCCCACCCGTGCACCAGGCCTCTATCCTATATAATAAAAGGGTAATATGCAAATTGACCCTAACAGCAGAACGACTGGGAATGACTGGTACTATGACACACACTGACCACCAGGGGGCAGATGCTCAATGCAGGAGATGCCCCCTGGTGGTCAGTGTGCTCCCACAAGGGGAGCTCTACTCAGCCACAAGCCAGGCTGATGGCTGCCAGTACAGCGGTGGTGGTGACACCCAGTTGACTGGT
Organism: Myotis lucifugus; assembly: GCF_000147115.1. NCBI lineage: Eukaryota > Metazoa > Chordata > Mammalia > Chiroptera > Vespertilionidae > Myotis > Myotis lucifugus. Next base: position 4,722,454 of record NW_005871067.1, on the reverse strand, counting down.
CGCTATGACACGCTCTGACCACCACAGCTTAGGCCTGCTCCCCGCTGCTGCCCCCTGGTAGTCAGTGCGCTCCCACAGCCAACCTCCTGTGGCTGGCCAACCTCCCACAGTCCTTCCCCCTGGCCAGCCGGGTGGTCACTGTGCTCCCACAGCCAACCTCTGGTGGCTGGTCCACCTCCCACGTTCCCCCCCCCCCCCCACCGGCCAACCTCCCTCGGTCCCTCCCCCCTGGCTGGCTGGCCCCAGTCGGCCCCGATCAGCCCCAATCGCCAGCCAGGCGGAGGGACCCCAACCATGCATGAATTTGTGCACCAGGTCTCTAGTTTTTAAAATAAGAAGAGAAATTAAAGTTTTTTTTTCAAATAGTGTCAAAGACATTAAAAACATTAACAGATTTCTGCTCTTCCAACCAAGAGCAGGGCAAAAAATCAACTACAGAAAAGCTAAGAGTTGCAGAAGAAACTGACAGGAGAGCAATGTTTTATATTTCAGCAGGTCCTGAATCCTAAATAAAATATGGCACATACAGTCCACAGTCAATGAGTAGACTACTGAGTGAACAGAAAGAATAAGTTCAAATTCAATTACTAGTACTAATCAGTAATAAACAATATTT
>NW_005871067.1:4720149-4721543 GCF_000147115.1 Myotis lucifugus | reverse complement strand
ACATAACATGGTTACTTACTGTATAGAGCAGCTCTTCAAAGTATTGAATGGCTTTTCACAAATTGGGTGTCATATATAGGCTCCAAGCCACTCAATGACTTCAATGTTAGAAGGGAAAATACCTGTATGACTAGAGAAAATACAGAACATGACAATACAACTTCCGTTGCAATGCATAATTTACTTCTTGGACATTTTACCTATTGAGTGGATTAATGTATTCAGTATAGAATTTCTTAATAAAAGAAGTATGAGCTGTCATATGCACTTCAAAAGATTTTGAAACTATACAAGATTTAGAAAACAAGACTTGTTTGACACATTTTTTGACTATCTGTATCTTTTTTATGTACTGATACATAATCTGAGTCAAATTAAATATGTAATAGAATAAAAAAGACATGAAAATCATGTGTCGAGAAAAATGAGTCTGTACTAATTTCATTTTTTTATTAAAATTAATAAATAACTAACTTTATATTCCACAAATGTTTAATTTTAAATCATTATTCATTTAAAAACTAATAAACATTTCTACAGTGTAGTGATGGCCAGAGGAGGGGGGTAGGGGCTGGTAGAAGGTGGGTAAAGGGGGGGGGACCATTGGGGGACATCTGTAATAGTATCAACAATTTAAAAACTATAAGTTAAAAGGCCACTGCATTTTATAAAACAATTCATAAAATCTAAAAAGTAGAAGGAAAGATTATCCGCTTACCTCATAGTAGTATTGAAATGCTTGCGACTTATCTCCTTCACTATCATATAATTCTCCTAGTTTAGACAGAGCTCTAGAATCAGTTGGAACAACACTGATCAGCTGCATTAACCATTCAATAGCTTGATTGGGATCTTCCATTAATTCGTATCTTGGACAATTTCAGTTAAGGATAACTCAGTTATTCTGAATTCACTGATCAATAAGCAAACCTAAAAATAACATTACAACAAAAATGATTCAAATGATTCCCTAGGCCAGTGGTCGGCAAACTGCGGCTCGCGAGCCACATGCGGCTCTTTGGCCCCTTGAGTGTGGCTCTTCCACAAAATACCGACTTCTGCGCATGGGCCACGAAGTTCAATCGCACTGTACGTGCGCGCCCGAGGGGGTATTTTGCGGAAGAGCCACACTCAAGGGGCCAAAGCTCGGCATGTGGTTGGCGAACGGGATTGAACCCTTCTGCCCCTATTCAGCTGTTCCTCTTCTTGGTAGGGTTGTTTGGCAAGCCCTTAGGTTAAAAAAAAACCCAAGAAAGCACCGTATGTACACGAGCATCCCCACCCAGCGAGCTATTCTAGAAGGGGCATTTCAGAGAATATCACCATAGCGAAGAGAGTGTCCAATGATCTCTTTTGAACCATTAATGTATTTTTTAGGAGGTTAGGGAGTAGCC
>NW_005871067.1:4716641-4719201 GCF_000147115.1 Myotis lucifugus | reverse complement strand
CATAAAGTTTATATCAAGATAATAATAACTTAACCCTTCATAAAATTTAATCCTTCCCAAAGTTTTCAAAGCTTGTTATCTCTAAATATAAAAGCCTAAGTGACCGAATGACCAGACAACCAACCACCCAGTTGACTGGTCGCTATGACACGCTCTGACCACCATGGGGCAGACGCTCAATGCAGGAGCTGCCCCCTGGTAGTCAGTGCGCTCCCACAGCCAACCTCCTGTGGCTGGCCAACCTCCCACAGTCCTTCCCCCTGGCCAGCCGGGTGGTCACTGTGCTCCCACAGCCAACCTCTGGTGGCTGGTCCACCTCCCACGTTCCCCCCCCCCCCCCACCGGCCAACCTCCCTCGGTCCCTCCCCCCTGGCTGGCTGGCCCCAGTCGGCCCCGATCAGCCCCAATCGCCAGCCAGGCGGAGGGACCCCAACCATGCATGAATTTGTGCACCAGGTCTCTAGTTTTTAAAATAAGAAGAGAAATTAAAGTTTTTTTTTCAAATAGTGTCAAAGACATTAAAAACATTAACAGATTTCTGCTCTTCCAACCAAGAGCAGGGCAAAAAATCAACTACAGAAAAGCTAAGAGTTGCAGAAGAAACTGACAGGAGAGCAATGTTTTATATTTCAGCAGGTCCTGAATCCTAAATAAAATATGGCACATACAGTCCACAGTCAATGAGTAGACTACTGAGTGAACAGAAAGAATAAGTTCAAATTCAATTACTAGTACTAATCAGTAATAAACAATATTTTCCTTTTAATTAGTAAGTTACTGCTTCAAAAAAACCCTCTAAAACTCAGTTAATACATTGTAAACTATCTAATTTACATTTGATAATTAGCTTATGAGTACTCAACACATTATACTCAATTACTTTAATGATTATTTCTAAAAATTAATAATAGTTTTAACCTTTAAATAATTCCTCTTACAATGCAAATGATCCTTTAAAACAGGATTGCTCAAATAATATTTTCATTACATATTAATCTATTAGGTTTTAAAATATTATCCTCATCAATTACTTAGTTGGTTAAGCTTACTTAATAATTGGTACACAATTACCAACTGAATGAATTAATAATGATCCCTAAATTTTTCATGTAAGATACACATTGGCTATTTGGTACAAAACTTGAGCGCTGTTTCTCAGGATTGCATGAAGCTTCAGGAAACAGTCCAAAGCCTCGTCAAGCCGGTTTAGCTTCTTATAGGTAAGGCCTTAAAAAGAAGGAAAGAAAAAAAGAAAAGTTATAAGGAATTTTCTCAAAGTAACAAAATGAACATTTAAATATATATAAATATTCATCCAGAAGAAAAAATAAAGATGAACAGGTTATTTTGTTGTTGTTAATCCTCACCAAGGATATTTTTCCATTGATTTTTAGAGAGAGTAGAAGGGAGGGTGAGAGAAAGAGAGAGAGAAACATTGATGTGAGAAAGATACATTGATTGGTTGCCACCTGCATGCAACCTGACCAGGGCTGGGGATTGAGCCTGCAACCAAAGGTACGTGCCCTGGATCAGAATCAACCTGGGACCCTTCAGTCTGCAAGCCGAAGCTCTATCCACTGAGCAAAACCAGCTTGGGTCAATTTTTTTTTTTTTAAAGAACAAGTTGGGTCCTGGCTGGGTAGCTCAGTTGGTTGGAGCATCGTCCCGAGGTTGCGGGTTCAATCCCTGGCTGGGGCACAAACAAGGAGCATAAATAAGTGAAATAAATCAATGTTTCTCTCTCTCTTTAAAAATTAATGAATAAAAATTTTTAAAAAAAAGAACAAGTTGGGGCAGGGATGTTCTACTAGTATTTGGCAGACACCAAAAAGTTTTAGTGATGGTAAAGTGTGGTAGAAAAAGGAAGAGGTAAAAAGATTAATAGAATAGCATAAACAATTTAGAAATGGACTCAGTTACAGAATTTAGTTAATGGGCATTTAAAATTAATGAGGACTAAGGGACTAGTTGAATATGGTGCCAGGACAACTGACTATGCATGAAGAAAAAAATGTAGATTCCCATTTTCAATTTATTTCTATTTTGAATAAATAGAAAATTTATTTTATTTATTTTAAAACTAAACAGGAAAACTAAAGCTGTAAAACTACAAAAAAATATAGGAAAATCTTGGGGAAAAGAAGGACTTTGTAAAGCAATAAACAAGTGAAGCCACATATTTTCTTTCTTTTTAAATATATTTGAATACATTTTCTTTTTAAAAAATATTTTTATTGATTTCAGAGAGGAAGGGAGGGGGAGAGAGAGATAGAAACATCAATGAGAGAGAATCATTGATCGTCTGCCTCCTGCACGCCCACCACTGGGGATCAAGTCCGCAACCCTGGCATGTGCCCTTGACTGGAATTGAACCCGGGATCCTTCAGTCCACAGGCCGATGCTCTATCCACTGAGCCAAACCGGTTAGGGTGCCACGTATTTTCAAAAAGCAAAATTTGTATACAAAAATAGAAAAATTCTATTTGACAAAAGAAATTATAAAGTCAAGCAATGAACTAGGACAAGTATTTGAAATGTATGAAGAGGATAAATATATACC
>NW_005871067.1:4621970-4715879 GCF_000147115.1 Myotis lucifugus | reverse complement strand
TGTGTATACATTTTGGGGGGGACACCCTGTATATCTCTAGTCAGTGGTGAAAGGAACCAACAGCGGATTTGGAACCCCCAGACAGGGAACCTCGCTCACTCCCCACATGTCTCCCCACTCTGCTTTCCACCTTCACAGGCAGCGGGAGAATCAATGTTTTCTCTCATTAACTCAGAAAAGCACGTCCTGTCACCCGCTGCCCGGCAGGAGTGCGCTAGGACCCACGCGAGCGAGGCTCAGTCAGGGCAGCCTTCGCTCATGGGTGCTGGCACCCAAAGTGCACATTCCTCCTCTACAGTCACCCCGACTATCCCACCGTTTCACTGAGAGGACGGAACTCCTCATCTCCTCTGGGTTCCCGATCTTGAATGCTGACCAAAGGCACCTCAGCGAGGGCCGCCCGCGCCCACCAGGTGTGTTTGTCTGCACTGCCTCTACCTCAGCACCTGCATTAGCCCCACAGAGGTGATCTCATCACTGCACTAGCCTCTGTGGGAACAGGGCATCACCACTCCGCCCTCTCACTGTCATCTCACAGGTGCCCAACCCCAGCACCCAGAACACCGAGACACTCTCCAAAGGACATGAGCGTGCCGGAGGGGATGTGCGCATGTCCTGTGGGGGACATAGGCATGCTGGGGTTGATGGAAGTGCGGCAGAGGGGCGGGGGGGCGGGGGGGGGGACTTGCGTGCGCCATGGTCTGGGACTGTTGCAGGCGCGTGTGGGTGACAGCGTGCTGGGGATGTTCACACGCCGGGGGGAGGAGAGGATGCACACACTGGAGGCCTGCGGCTGTGCAGATCCGCAAAACCCTGTGGTGCGGCCAGGAGGACGTCAATCTGGCCCGCCACAGTGACTGTCCCTCCAACCAAGGAAGCCAAGCCCCCCGCCTGCGTGCACTCTGGGTGCTGGGGCGACAGAGGAAGCCAAGCCCCTTGCCGGCGCGCGCTCTGCTGGCTTGGCTTCCTCGGTTGCTGGGGTGACGGAGGAAGCCAAGCCCCCCCCCTCCACTCTGCTCCAGTCAGCGCCATCTTTGTCATGTCAATTTGCATATTCCCTCCTTATTGGCTGTGGGCGCCTCCATCTTTATCACGAAGTGACGGTCAATTTGCTTATTACTCTTTTATTAAATAGGATAGGTAGTAGGTACATGGGCATTTATTTTTTTCAGTATAATTTTTTTATATTTGAAATTGTTCATATTTAAAAAGAAAATGAGATTTCCCCCATACCTATCAGTTTGGCAAACATTTAATTACTAGAGACCCGGTGCATGAAATTCTTGCATGGGTAGGATCCCTAGGCCTGGCCTGCTATCAGGGCCGATCTTCCCTGGCTGCCAGCAGCCGGTCCTGCCCCCTGCCGGTTGCCCTCTGTGTGTGGGGCAAATGGCGGGGCGATCGGGGCCCCACTCACACTGCCTTGGCCTGGTGCCACCTGTGTCCATTGCCACCCACTCCCAGTTCCGTTCCCCATTGGGCGACTGGAACCTGCTGGCTGGGGGGAGGGATTGAGAGGTTGGCTGGCAGGCCCTGATCAGGCGATTGGGGTCTGCAGGCTAGGGGCAGCTTCTGCATTGAGCGTCTGCCCCCTGGTGGTCATTGCACATCATAGCGACTGGTCGTTCTGCCATCCCGGTCGATTTGCATATTATGCTATTATTATATAGGATAATATGCAGTATTAGCAGGACTTTGGGAAGTCAGTCTCATACACCATGGTGGAACTAGAAATTGGAAAAGCCTTATTTTTACTTATTTATTTTCACCTGAGGATATTTTTTCCATTGATTTTTAGAGAGAATGGAAATGAGGGAAAAAAGAAGGGAGTGAGGGAAGGAGAGAGGGAGGGTAAGATCAATGTGAAAGAGACACATCCATTGGTTGCCTCTTGCATGTGCCCTGACCAGGGCCAGGTATCGAACCTGCAACCTAGGTACAGGTAATAAAACCCAAGACCATTCAGTGTGTGGGCCAATGCTCTAACCATCAAGAAACATGGCCAGGGTGGAAAAGTCTTTTTAGAGGGCAATATGGCAATATCTCTGTAAATTTTATAGGTACACAGCTTTTGTCTGAATCATTAATTACATTAAAAATAACCTATAATCCAAGAGTCTTCTTTTTAACTCTTTGTTATAAGGAAGTCAACTTCTTCTCATGATGAGTTGGAGCTCAATAAGCAAAGAGAGAGAAAAAGGAAAGATAATTACAAAGTTCAAGAAGCAAAACCAAAACCAAAAAAAACAGGGCACATCCCCGAGGGGGTTGGAAGATGGTGGCAGAATAGGTGGATCTTTCTCCCACTTCCTCCCAGAATCTAACTGGAATTAAAACTAAATTGGAGAATATTCACCCTGAAATATAGCTGAAGATTGGCTGAAGAGACTTTTGACCAAGGAAGGGCAGAAACCACCTTGTGACTGGTAGGAAGGGAGGGGACACGAGAGGTGCTGGCCTAGCACCCAGGAGCAGTAGGCCAAGGGTGATCACGATTCCCCAGAGAGGAGAGAGGCCTGGACCCCAGGCAGGGCTCCCCATCATGGAGAGCCAGAGCTGGGAACAGTCACCCATGTGGCAACTAGTGGCCAGGGCTTTTATCACCCAGGGAGCTGAGCTGTCTGGAAACAAAGCCACTTTTTAAAAGGGCTGGCACACAGGAGTTTCATTCCCAAAGACTCACCCTAGGCTTTGTTGAAGGGAGGGCGGTGTGGAAGGAGTAGGGAAGAGTCATAAGGAGGGAGGCTGCAGGGATACCCGTGTTGAGTCACCCTCCACCTCATATGGCAGCAGCCATTTTTCCTGAGAGGCACAAGCCCTTCCCAACAGCAGAAGCTTAGGGAAAGTCAAATACCTGCCCTCCGGGATACAACTCACCCCAAACTAAGGAATCCCACTAGCACCACCTTCTGTAATCTAGTGCTCCCACCCTGTATCTTGACCCCTGCTGAGGAGACAGCAGTCTCAAGGGGCAGTAGTCTCAGTGACTGTCAATGGCTGGTTTGGGGGTGGGGATATTCCCCCCACATTCCTGGGAACCTGGCTGGCTCTTCTCTCTCACGAGAAAGCTGATAGAAACTCCTAGCTTACAGCAGACTCCACCAGCTGGCCTAAGAGGGACTCCACCTGGCTGAGGACAGGAAAATAGTCTTGGAACACACCTACCATATTTCATTAAGTCTGAACATTTGCTGATCTGCCTAGGGACCTGTGCTGCTAAAAAACTGGAGGCAGCCACAAGCTGTGGATTGCTTGAAGCTTTGAATAAGGCACTGAGAGCCAAACTTGGACAGCTTCTGACACTGGCTAGCACAAAGGTACCTGCTAGGAGGTCTGAAATCAGCATACAAAATAGTCAGCCTCAGACAACATAAGAGCAGGACCCAAAGGGAAATCCTAGTAGGCACTCAAATCTGCTAAGACAAACATTATGTGGTTGGGTTTTTTTTGTCTTGTTTTTTTTTCCCCCCATTATTTTCTTTTTATTGCTTTAATATTATTTTTTTCCTCATTCCTCTCGTTTCTTTCATATCTCTTATTTGCTTCTTTCCTTTTTTACTCTATTTTTTGTTTCTTTAGCTTAATCTTTTTTTGTCTTCTATTTATCTTTTCATAACATTTTTCTCTTTCATCTTTTCCGTTTTACCATTTTCTTTTTCCTAATCATTGTTCTTATTTTTCCTCTCCCTTGTTCTTTTCAGAATCATATATCTTCCTATTTTCTCTTTAAGTATTCTTTTAATTATTATTACTTTCTTTCTTTTTCATTTATTATTCTTGTTCTCTTTTCTATTTCTTAATTCCCATTTCTTTTGTGGTTGTTTTTGCTGTTGTTGTTGGGATCTTTCATATGGTTTTGTTTGTTTCCTGTATTGTTTTATTTAGCCCTATTAGCACCTGAAGAACAGCTTGCATGATGTGGTTGGGGTTGAGCCTCACAGCCAGCCTGAGAGGAGATCCCACCCACGAATGGGACAACAACAATCAAAACCCAATTATAACAGGATTGTCCAAGTAACCCACAAAAAGGTCACTTCAAGAGCATCCAGCTTAGGAGTTCAAAGAGACTGCACTACTGGGTCCCACAGTACATTTACTACAAAAGGGCAATCCACAAAGACTGGGTGTCATAGCAGTTCTATTTAATACATAGAAACAAACACAAAGAGACAACTAAAATGGGGAGACAAAGAAAAAACCCAAAATGAAAGAAAAGAAAGAATCTCCAGAAAAAGACAGAGGAAAGCAATTTATCAGACATAAGCGTTCAGACTAATGGTTATAAGGATGCTCAAGGAACTTAGAACTACAAGGAACTAAATGAGAACTACAAGGAATTAGTGGGAACAACATCAGCATGAAAAAATGATATAGAAACCATGAATAAGAACAGGTCAGAAATGAAGAATACTATATTTGACATTAAGAATGCAATGAAAGGAATTAAAATCAGGCTTGATGAAACACAGATCAAATCACGAATTTGAAACACAAGGTAGAGGCAAGAGAAACCAAGATGGCAGCATAGGTAAATGTAATACTCGCATCCTCCCACAACCACATTCAAATTACAACTACAATACAGAATCACCATCATTCAGAACCACCAGAAATCTGGCGGAAAGGAAGACCTACAATTAGAGAATTAAAGAAGAAAGCATGTTGACACTAGTAAGAAGGCAGGAGGCATGGAACGGACTGGTCCAACACCAACGCATGGCATGTTTTTCATCAGAAGGGATATCTTGGCTGAGGAGGCTTACTGTGAGGAGCAAGGCTTACTGTGAGGTTTACCACACCACAACAGTCAGTCCAGAGTACCAGTGCCAGGAGGTGAAGTTCCCATAACTTAGGGCTGTAAAAGCCAGTGGGGAGCCCAGCTTGCGTGGTTGAATGGTTGAGCATCCATTTATGAACCAGGAGGTCACCATTCAATTCCCAGTCAGGGCACATGTCCGGGTTGTGGGCTCAATCCCCAGTAGGGGATGTGCAGGAGGCAGCAGGTCAGTGATTCTTTCACATCTTTGATGTTTCTCTTTCTCCCTCTCCCTTCCTCTCTGAAATCAATAAAAATATGTTAAAAAACAAAACAAAACAGCTGGAAACCCAGGCAGTTCTTTTTAAAGGGCCCATACACAGACTTAGTTGGACTCACTCCTTCTGAGCTTCAGTTCTGGGGCAGCAGCATGAAAGCATCCAGGAACATATGGGGAGGAATTAAATTGTCTGGCATCAGGGCAAGAACTGGGAGGCAGCTTTCCCCCAGACAAAAGTGCTGGCAGAGGTCATTGTTCCTCTGCTGAGACCTCCTCTCCCACAAAGCTGACTGGCAGGCGCCATATCTGAGTCTCCATCAACCCGACCCACCCTGTTTGCCTCACCCTGGAGATTCCCTGAGACCCGCTCCACCCAATTTGCAGATCCACCCAAGGTGTTTTCCATATGAATGGCTTGTCCTGGTTTGGGCTTCAGATTTCACTAAAATCTCTTAAACAACTAGCAGCTGGACTCAGTATGCCCCATACCTCTGGATAAGTGACCTGTGGCTAGGCACTAGCAGCAGCCTGCCTTGCCTCACAGTTTGGCCTCTCCTGGGGGTAACGAAAAAAGAAGACAGCAAAAAATTGAAAACCTATTTGAATAAATAATGACCAGGTGAAAGAAACAGACTTACAAGTCCAGGAAGCACAGAAAGTCCCAAACAAGATGAACCAACGAGGCCCAAACCAAGACACATCATAATTAAAATGTCAAAGGTTAAAGACAAAGAATCTTAAAAGCAGCAAGAGAAAATCAGTTACCTACCTACAAGGGAGTGCCCATTACTGTCAGCTGATTTCTCAAAAGAAACTTTGCAGACCAGAAGGGAATGGTAAAAAATATTCAAAGTGATAAGAAGAAAGGACCTATAACCAAGATTACTCTACCTAGCAAAGCTCTCATTTAGAATTGAAGGTCAGATAAAGAGCTTCACAGACAAGAAAAAGCTAAAGGAGTTCATCACCACCAAACCAGTATTACATGAAATGTTGAAGGGTTTTCTTTAAGAAGAAGAGAGAGAGAAAAAGAACAATAAAATGGCAACACATATCTATCATCAATTAAATCTAAAAATAAAAATAAACAAACAAGAAATCTAGTGAACAAAATTAACTGATGAATAAAATAGAACCAGAGGTATGGAAACATGATACAGACTGACGAATCTCAGAGGGAAGGAAGGAGGAGGGGGCAGGAAGAGATTAACCAAAGACCATATGTGCATATATGCATTACCTATGGACACTGACTATAGGGTGGTGAAGGCCTGGGGAAGGGTAGGATTAGTGAGGATGTGGGGAGAGAGGGGGGGCAGGGGGAAGAAGAGGGACATCTGTAATATTCTTAACAGTAAAGATTAAAAAAACGAGAAAGACAAATTAGAAAAAACACTGAATTAGAGCAGCAAAGAAACAATTAAAAAGCATGAGAAGAGTTTAAGGGAATTTTGAGACATGAAACAGAACATTTGGATCACAGGGGTCCAGCGGGAGAAGAAAGCAAGTAAGGGATAGAGAAGCTGTTTTAGGAAATAATGACAGAAAACTCCCCTAAACCGGTGAAGGAAAAACTCACACAAGTTTACAAAGCAAAAAGAGTCCCAATCAAGTTGAACACAAACAGACCTACACCAAGACATAGCATAATTAAAATGGCAAAAGGTAAAGACAACAAGAGAATCATAAAGGCAGCAAGAGAGATAATCAATTATGTACAAGGTAGCTCCCATAAGGCTGTCAGCTGATTTCTCAGCAGATATGCTACAGAATAGATGGGAACAGAATGAAGTATTCAAAGTAATGAAAAGTGAGGATCTGACCCAAGAAAGTCTATCCAGCAAGACTATCATTCAAAATTAAAGGTGAAATGCAGACAAAAAACAACTAGAATTTATTATTACCAAACCAACTTTGTAAGAAATGCTAAAGGGACTGTTATATGAAAAAAAAAAAGAAAAAGAAACAGAGAGAGAAATATAGGCATAAAGAATAAAAATGGCAATAAGTAAGAACCTATCCATAATAGCCTTAAATGTAAATAGAATAAATGTTCCATTCAAAAGACACAGGGTAGCAGAAGAGATAACATGAACCATATATATGCTGTCTACAAGAGACCCACCTCAGAACAAAAGACTCACACAGGATGAAAATGAAGGGATGGAAAATAAATTTTCCAAACAAATGGAAACAAAAAAGAAATGGGGGTTGCAATACTCATATATGACAAAATATACTTGGCCATAAAAGAGACAAAGAAGGTCACCACATAATACTAAAAGGATCACTACAACAAGAGGATATAACCGTGATAAACATATATGCATCCAATATAGGAGCATCTAAATATTTTAAAAACTCCTGGAGAGATTGAAAATGGTGGTGGAGTAAGTGGGTGCTACACAGACATGATCCCAGGACCAAACTAAAATTACAATTAAAATACAAAAAAAAAAAATCCTAAATAATCAGCCGAAACCGGTTTGGCTCAGTGGATAGAGCGTCGGCCTGCGGACTGAAAGGTCCCAGGTTCGATTCCGGTCAAGGGCATGTACCTGGGTTGCGGGCACATCCCCAGTAGGAGATGTGCAGGAGGCAACTGATCGATGTTTCTCTCTCATCGATGTTTCTAACTCTCTATCTCTTTCCCTTCCTCTCTGTAAAAAATCAATAAAATATATTTAAAAAAAAAAATCCTAAATAATCAACTGAAGACTAGCTGGAGAGAACCCTGATAGACAAGGATTGAAAGTGGAGACTGTATTGAGACTGGTAGGAAAAGCATAGGTGTGAAAGGGCTGGCAGGCGCCCACAGAAAGAAGCTGAAGTTCCGGAGAGGTATCTCATCTGTGAGGGGTTGCCACTGAGAACTCTGGGGTCTAATCCACAAACTGAGACCTCCAGCAGAGAGCACCAGAACTGAGAAGGGTGCCCACATAACATTGAGCTGTGAAAAGCAGCAGGGCTGCTGTCTGCCAGGGAAAGATAGCTGGAAATGCAGGCATTCTCTTAAAGGGCCAATGCGCAAAATTCTGTGTGCAGCCACTCACCTTGTGCTCTGGCAGAGGGAGGGCAGAGTGGACTGGAGCTGTGTATGCAGAAGCCAGGGTTGGGGATCTGGAGTTAAGAGCTCAGAAGACAGAAACCCTTGTTTTCTGAGCTGAGTCATTCCCTCATGCTGTGAAGGTCATCTTTCTCATACAGACATTTGCTATCCAGCCGGTTTTGCCTGGGGGAAAGACAGTTGAACCACCCTTTTGGAAAACATCTTGCGCCACAGTGTGGAGTTTCTGAGGCCCATTAAGGGACTGAGAACAACAATTAGCCTCCAGGCAAAAGCAATTGCCCCACCCTGTTGACAAAACTCTTGCCACACCTGTGGATGATAGCCTGAGGTGTACTCAGTACTAAATCCAATCAGTCTGCAGGCAGAGGCAGTCTCTGGAGGCTTTGAGTCTTTGCCTGATCTAATTAGTCAGAAAGAGCATTTGAAACTGCCCTGCAATAGACATTGAGAGGCATAACAGATATACCTTATACACAGTCACAAGCCTAAACAAGCAGCCAAAATGAGGAGAAAAAACAACAACCTGCAAATGAAAGAACAAAAGAATTCTCCAGAAGAAGAGATAAATGAAATGGAGATAAAAAATTCATCTGATACAGAGTTCTGAATAATGATGGTAAAGATGCTCAACAGCATGAGAGAAGATATAGTAACTTTGAAAATGGAAATAAAGAATAGCAGAGCACAAATAAAGAACAAATTGGAAAGAATAAACAGCAAATTAGGGTAAGCTGAGGATCGGATCAGTGAATTAGAAGACAGAATAGAAAAAAATCAGAGAAACAAAGAAAGAAAACAATTAAAAAACAAGAGGACAGCTTAAGGGAGCTGTCAACATGAAACAAAACAATATTTGAATAATAGGTGTCCCAGAAGGGGAAGAAAGGGAGAAAGGGATTGAGATCATGTTTGAAGAAATAATGGCAGAAAACTTCCCTAACCTAGTGAATGAAAAAGTCACACAAGTTCAGAAGGCACAGAGAGTCCCAATCAAGAAGAACCCAAACAGGCCCATGCCTAGACACAGCATAATTAAAATGGAAAAAAATTAAAGGCAAAGAGAGAATCTTAAAGGCAGCAAGAGCAAAGCAAACTGTTACTTACAAAGGGGCTCCCATAAGGCTGTCAGCTGACTTCTCATCAGAAACTCTACAGGCCAGAAGGGAATGGCTGGAAGTACTCAAGGTAATGGAAAGCAAGGATCTGTAACCAAGATTATACAGCAATGCTACATTCAAAATAGATGGTGAAATAAAGAGCTTCCCAGATAAAAAAAAAAAAAGCCTAAAGGATTTAATCATCACCAAGCCAGCATTACAAGAAATGCTAAAGGAATTGTTATAATGAGGATATATATATATATATATATATATATATAGAGAGAGAGAGAGAGAGAGAGAGAGAGAAACCTAGGCATACAGAATAAAAATGGCCCTAGGCATACAGAATAAAAATGGCAATTAATAAGTACCTATCAATAATAAACTTAAATGTAAATAGATTAAATGCTCCAATCAAAAGACACAGGATAGCTGAATGGATACAAAAATGACCCAACTATGTGCTGTCTACAAGAGACCCACCTCAGAACAAAACACTCACACAGGATGGATGTTAAGGAATGGAAGAAAATTTTCTAACTAAATGGAAACAAAAATAAAGCTGGGGTAGCAAAACTCATATATGACAAAATAGACTTCAAAATGAAGGCCACCACAAGAGAAAAAAAAAGGTCACTACCTAATATTAAAAGGATAGATCCAACAAGAGGATATAACCCTAGTAAACATATATGCACCCAATATAGGAGTATCTATATATATTAAAAAAACTTCTAGAGGACTTTAAGGGAGAGATTGACAGCAATTCAGTCATAACACCCCACTGACTTCACTGGATAGATTTTCCAGACAAAAAATTAACAAGGAAACAGTGACTCTAAAGGACACACTGAATCAGATGGATTTAATTGACATTTATAGAATATTTCACCCCAGAGCTGCAGAATATACATTCTTCTCAAGTGTACATGGGACATTCAGAAAGATAGACCACATTAGGACACAAAAAAAGTTTCTCAGATCACAGTGGAATGAAATTAGAAATCAATTACAGTAAAAACACTCAAAAACATCCAAACACAAGAAGGCTAAATAGCAAAAACATCCAAACACAAGAAGGCTAAATAGCATGTTATTAAATAACTAGAGGCCCGGTGTCCCTCAGCCCAGCCTGCACCCTCTCCAATCAGGGACCCCTCGGGGGATGTCTGACTGCCGGTTTAAACCAGCAGTTGGACATTCCTCTCACAATCTGGGACTGCTGGCTCCCAACCGCTCGCCTGCCTGCCTGCCTGATTGCCCCTAACTGCTTCTGCCTACCAGCCTGATCACCCCCTAACCACTCCCCTGCCAGCCCGATAGCCCCCATCTGCCCTATCCTGCCGGCCTGGTCACCCCTAACTGCCCTCCCCTGCAGGCCTGGTTCCCCCCAACTGCCTTCACCTGCAGGCCTGGTCGCCCCCAACTGCCCTCCCCTGCTGGCCTGGTCACCCCTAACTGCCCTCCCCTGCTGGCCTGATCGCCCACAACTGCCCTCCCCTCCGGGTCATCTTGTGGCTGTGGGCGCCACCATCTTTGAGGGCATGGCAGTCAATTAGCATATTCCCTCCTTATTGGCTGTGGGCGCCACCATCTTTGAGGGCGGGGTAGTCAATTAGCATATTCCCTCCTTATTGGCTGTGGGCGTTGCCATCTTTGAGGGTGGAACAGTCAATTAGCATATTCCCTCCTTATTGGTTGTGGGTGCCGCCATCTTTGCGATGGTGTGAGGGTCAATTAGCATATTCCCTCCTTATTAGACAGGATTAATGGGTTACCAATGAGATCAAGAAAGAAATAAAAAACTTCCTGGAAACAAATAAAACTGAACACACACAACCCAAAATTTCTGGGACACAGCAAAAGCAGTCCTGAGAAGGAAGTTCATAGCACTACAGGCCTACCTGAAAAAATAAGAAAAATTAATAATAAACTAATCAACCCTACAACTTAAAGAATTAGAAAGAGAACAACAAGAAAATCCCAGAGTAAGTAGAAGGAAGGAAATAATAAAGATTAGAGCAGAAATAAATGACATAGGGACTAAAAAAACAAAAAAAATAATGAAACCATGAGCTGTTTCTTTAAAAGGATAAACAAGATTGATGAAATTAGCTAGATTCATCAAGAAACAAAGAGAGAGGATCCAAATAAATAAAATCAGAAATGAAAGTGAAGAAGTAACCATTGACACCACAGAAATACAAAGGATTGTAAGAAAATACTATGAACAACTAGATGCCAACAAGCTGGACAATGTGGATGAAATGGACAATTTCCTAGAAAAATACAATCTCCCAAAACCGAATCAGGAAGAATCAGAAAACCTAAATAGGCCAATAACTGATGAAATATAAGCAGTAATTAAAAAACTCCCACCAAACAAAAGACCTGATTCACATGGCTTCACAGGGAGTTTTACCAAACATTAAAGGAAGAACTAACACCTACACTCCTCAAACTATTCCAAAAAATACAAGAGAAAGCTTGTATACAAGCTCTTTTTATAGGCCAGCATTATCCTAATTCCAAAACCAGATAAAGACACTACAAAGAAAGAGAATTACTGGCTAATATCCCTGATGAACACATATGTTAAAATCCTCAACAATATATTAGCAAATTAGATCCAGTAAATATATTAAAAAGATCATATACCATGACCAAGTGGGGTTTATTCTAGGGATGCAAGGCTGGTACAATATTTGCAAATCAATAAATGTGATACATCACATAAACAAACTGAAAGACAAAAATCACATGATCATATCAATAGACGCAGAAAAAGCATTCGACAAAATCCAACACCCAATTTTGATAAAAACTCTCAGCTAAGTGGGAATAGAGGGAGTATATCTCAACATGATAAAGGCTATGTATGACAAACCTACAGCCAACATCATACTCAATGGGAAAAACTAAAAGCATTCCCCATAAACACAGGGACAAGACTGGGAAGTCTGCTTTCACCACTCTTTTTCAACATAGTAAAGGAAGTCCTACCCACAGCGATAAGACAAGAAGAAGAAATAAAAGACATCCAAATTGGAAAGGAGGAAGTAAAACTGTCATTATTTGCAGATGACATGATATTGTACATAGAAAATGCTAAAGACTCCACCAAAAAACTACTAGATTTAAGAAATGAATTTGGCAACATAGCAGGATACAAAATTAACATGCAAAAATTTATGGCTTTTTTATAAACCAATTAGAGGCCTGGTGCATGAAATCGTGTATGGGGGTGTTCCTCAGCCCGGCCTGCGCCCTCTAGCAATCCGGGACCCTTTGGGTAGGTTCCCAAGCCTGGGCGGCAATCAGGGCCTATCGGGGCTTTCCTTCCCCTGGCTGCCAGCAGCTGGCCCCGCCCCTGCCGCTGCCACCGCTTGCCATCTGTGCCGGGCTGCACCCCCTCCTCTGCCACTAGTCACCTCCCTCTGTGGGCGACAGGCGTGGGGTGTGATCGCTTGCCTGGCCTGGGCCACCTTCTGTGGGGCAATTGATCACAGGGCCCCCAGATTGATTGCCCTGCAGAGGGAGCCCTCGCCCACCCGGCCGGGACTCCAAGATCAATTGCCGCACAGAGCATGGCCTGGGCCTCCCTCTTTGGGGCGAACAATCGTGGAGACCACCATCGATCGCACTGCAGAAGGTGGCCTGGGCCTCCCTCTGTGGGGTGATCGTGGGGTGATGGTGGGCCCCCCAACCAATCGCATTGCACCTGCCTGGCGCCAGTGTGTGTCATAGCGCGGTTGTTCTGCTGTTTGGTTGTTCGGTTGATTTGCATATTACTCTTTTATTATTATAGATAATGACTTCTCAGACAGAGAAACTAAACAAACAATCTCATTTATCACTGCAACAAAAAAATTAAGATACTTAGGAATAAACTTAACCAAGGTGGTAAAAGACCTATACTTGGAAAACTACAGGATGTTGAAAAAAGAGATAGTGGAAGACATAAACAAGTGGAAGAATATACTGTGTTCATGGATTGGTAGATCTAGAACAAATACTCCATAAATTTATATGGAACCAAAAAAAAAAAAAAGCCCTAATAGCTGCAGTAATCTTGAGAAAGAAGAACAAAGTTGGAGGAATCACAATACCAGATATCAAATTATACTACAAAGACACTATACTCAAAACAGCATGGTATTGGCACAAGAACAGGCATAAGAATTGGCACAAGATCAATGGAACAGAACAGAGACCCAGAAATCTACCCAAGCCATACAATGGAGTTAAGACAGTCTCTTTAATAAATGATGTTGGGAAAATTGGACAGATACATTAAAAAAAATGAAATTAGACCACCGATTTATACCATATACAAGATAAACTCAAAATGGATAAGACTTAAATCAAAGTTGGGAAACCATAAAAATCCTAGAAGAAACCATAAGTAGCAAAATCTCAGACATCTCTTGTAGAAATATGTTTATGGATACATCTCCTAGGGCAAAGGAAATGTTTTAAGGATAAAATAAACAAATGGTACTATATCAACATTAAAAGCTTCTGCACAGCAAAAGAAACCATCAACAAAACGAGAAAGGAGCCCAATGTATGGGAGAACGTATTTGGCAATGATACAACTAACGAAGGGTTAACATCCAAAAAATATAAGGAACTCATACAACTTAACAAAAGGAAGACCAACAATCCAATTAAAAATGGACAAAGGACCTAAATAGACATTTCTTCAAAGTGGACACACAGAAGGCCAAAAGACGTGAAAAAATGCTCAATGTTGCTGATCATCAGAGAGATGCAAATTAAAATGACAATGAAGTATCACCTCACACCTGTCAGAATGGCTACCATCAAGAAATCAACAAATGACAAGTGCTGGCGAGGATGTGGATAAAAGGGAACCCTAGTACTGCTGGTAGGAATGCAGACTGTTGAAGCCATTATGGAAAACAGAATGCAGTTTCTTTAAAAATTTAAAAATGAAACTGCCATTTGACCCAGCAATCCCAACCTTGGCAATATATCCTAAGAATCCTGAAATACCAATCAGAAAGAATATATGCCCCCTTATGTTCATAGTACAGTTATTTACAATAGCTAAAACCTGGAAACAGCTTAAGTGCCCATCAGTAGATGAGAGAATAAAAGAGCTGTGGTACATTTACACATTGGAATACTATATAGCTGTAAAGAAGAAGGACCTCTTACCCTTTGAGACAGCATCGATGGACCTAGACATTATTATGCGAAGTGAAATAAGTAAGTCAGAGGAAGATGAATATCATATGATCTCATTTATATGTGGAATCTAATGAATAAAATAGGTCCAGAGTCATGGATGCATGGAACAGACTGACAGATATCTGAGGGAAGTGGGGAGGGGAGGGCGGGAAGAGATCAACCAAAGAACTTATATGCATATATGCATAGCCCATGGACACAGACAATAGTGTGGTGAAAGTCTGGGTGGGGTGGGAGCTGGGTAGAGGGGGGCAAAGGGGGAAAATGGGGGACATCTGTAATACTCTCAACAATAAAAATAAATTTTAAAAAGTACAAAAAACTTATCCTCTCTTACTTACCAATATTATAAAGTGCTTCAGTACAAGAAGAATCATTTCTCAGAGCCTCTTTATAGAATTCAGCTGCCTTCTCATAATCACCATTTGCAAACACTGTATTCCCTTTGTTAGTAAGAGCAGATGGATTATATCGATCAGAGTTTACAGCTAAATCTGCATAGCTGCTGGCTTGTGCAAAGTCATTTTCCTAAAGCACAAAACATATACAAATTATTTGAAGTTCATCAAATTTTATTTTTTTTGAGATTACAGACAGGAAAAACAGAAACAAGTATTTTACATATCTTGGTTTTGATAGGCTGATTTGTACTCATCAGCACTTTCAACTACCTAAGTGTCTTATGATTGATGTCTCCACGGTCTCATGTTTTGAATAACATGCCCAAATTTCATGTCATTGTTTACTGCACACCATGCTTCTTAAACCTCAAGTCCTAAAGTAGTTATGAAGGTATCACTGTCCGTCTGTCCTGATCTAACTGGGTGGGTCACCTACTAGGTCCTACATTTCTAGCACTCGATTGTCTGCACTCCTTCATGCTGTCTCGCTGCCAAGTGCTCCATCAGGACCCTGCCATCATTCATGTGAGCCACGGGGACCTCTCAGTTCTTAGGTGGTGTGGCCTTTGGTGCCCTATTGGCTTAGCTAAGCCAGGAGCCACAATTCCCAGAACACCTTTACCTGTGTGGCTCTTGTCCAGAGTTGGCTGAAGGGAACTTCTAGAATATGAAGCAGCAGCCTTCCTCTCTGCAGGACCTTTTCTGGCCATCAAATGCTTGTCTGATACAGAAATGCTGGGGTTCTAGCCTGTCCTCATTCACAACTACTCCACACCTGACTCTTCTTCCTGACTACACTGTCCCTCCTGACAATGGTGACCCAGATGCATGCTAAGTCTTGGCAGTGCACCCAAAGGAGGCAGCTGCTCCATGAGCCCCCTTGGGTGGCTTCTGGACATGCTAGGCAATTCACTGACTGAATGGTAACCTCTGCTCAGATCCCCAAACACCCCTTCTTCTCCTTAACCCCCACAGCATCTCCACTACTGTGCATGTTCTAAATCCTATATCCCTTCTCTCATAACACTCCCTGATGGAATTTCTGAAAAGTTGAGATATATTTCAAATATTTACCCTTTAAAAATGTACAGTTCAGTGGCATTTATATATTTCATGTCTTGGTGACAAGAGATCCTCAAAGAAATGGCTGCAGGGCAGAGATCAAATCAAGGATGTGGCTCTATCATCTTTGGAAACATTTCATATTTAAGATAGTGCCTAACAGAGCCAACCTTCTCTCTCAGGTAGTATGTTTAGGACTCTGTTCCACAGCAGCCTCATACATCTACGGTAAGTAGAAAAGGGTCTGCCTTGAAAAGAATTATGGATGTGGCTTTGGGGGCATAAAGAACACCCCAATAAGATGTATAGAAAATTTCCACGTTTTTAAGGGAGTTGGAATAACTAAAGTGTTGCCAGCTTGCATTAAAGGGACAGACACAGAACAAAATGAAAAAAGGCCTCTGGGTCCCCAATTTTTCTGGGCAAAAGCAGGCTAAGAGAGTTAACCAGCTGCAAACATAGGTTGTTGTTGATTTTTTTCTGTAAAAGTAAGGTGCTCTCGGAGGGCAGAGCCAAGAGCCAGAGAGACCAAAGGATTGGGGACTACCCACCAGGGATCAGAGCTGGGCCCCCATCAAAGATCACTCTCTTTTCCCATGTTCAGGGGGCACTGACCACAAGTGCTTAGCTGGGTTTCAGAACTGCTAGGAACTAATGCCTCCATCCCACCCCTTTTGGATAGGAGTGTCTATTACAGTTTTCCTAGCCTTATCTCACCATGGGTTATTAAGTGTACAGGGCAGATGACATTTTTTTTTTGTTCCCTGATCTTTAGATCAAGAGGATCTGTGTTTGATAAAGCTCAATCTCTATCTAGACCTTATGCAGTGGTTGGCCTTTCACTATGATGATGAGACTATGAGAGTGTTGGGAGGGGTATGTACATTTTGCACATGGAAAGGATGTGAATAACTGGGCCTGGAATGCAGGCAGTGATACACTCACTGTTAAAACAATGGCCCCAATGGATCACACTGACCAGTCTTCATGCCCCTGTATGTTTCTTTCCCATGTTCATTTTGCCCAATAAGATGACAACAAATTCAATGCACAAGGGAACTTGATAAAGACCTGTGCACTTGGGTCTCCTCAATGGACCCTATCCCATGTAGGAAGTTTAGGCTCTCCTGCTAGAGAAGCATTGTGAAGGACTGAGATGCCTGCCGACATTGGGCTTAGGGCTTCAACACGATTTTGGGGGCACACAATTCAGTCCATAGCATCTATTATGAAAACTTATTATTCACAGAGACAATCATCAAATTTTATCTCTAATCTGACTTCCTGTCTGAGTTCAGTGTTCCACATGCCTCATTGGCCATTTGAATTATATCACCATCACTACAAAAATTTTAAAAATATATTTAAGAACAAACTTGACATCTTTCCCCCTAATCACATACTCCTCTGGACATGCCCCTGGCACCACTCTCATGCCAACAGAATAAAACACTGGGGTCCTTCCTCACCAGGGGTTTTATCTCCTTTCCCTCCTAACATATGGGGGCCGTAACATCTTTCCACCATAACAGAGGTTCTATGTGGCAACAATTCTCAATGTGCACAAACCAGAAAATCTGAGAGGGACTGAAAGTGTAGTAGAACCAAACACAATGAGCCTAAGTACCCCATCCCTCCCAGCTTTCTTGCCTCTGTGCTTTGTTTACTCCCTTAGTTTCTACACAAATGTCCCCTTCTCTTTTATCTATAGTCTGACTTTTAAGATCCAATTTCTCTCTGGGATTGTCCCCCAAATCCCTAAATTAAAATGCTATTTGCTTCCTCTGAATTTCTAAAGCATTTAGTATCTCACATTAATTTGTTATTCTCTACTTTCAACCAACCTTTCTTCCTTCCTACTCTACCCACCTGCCACCTTCACTCTAAATTAAGAATGTTCCGTTTTTAGGAAGCTTTTAGCCTTTTGGTATTCCCCATGATTGGCATCCATAGATGTTCAACTTCTGCTTGTTACAGATGACACTTTGACCTTACATAAGTCATATAACCTAAGATGTTACTTTTGTTATTACTAGGATCGAACTGAAATGTGTCTCCAGCTCATCTCCCAGGTCTACACTCTACAATTTCATGATGTGATGTTTCCACAACTTTTCACCCTCCCTCCTCCTCCTGAGATGGTCCTCTCACTCATGCCCATAAACTCAACCCAGAACTTTTCATGACCTGGCGTCCATATACGCTATACCACTGACATTCTGCATGTCCTCTCGTGAGCCTCTCCTTAGGCCAGCTCCTCAGGCAGAAATTTAGCAACATGAAAATACCACATTATCAACTCTTAGTTGTAAAAACATAAAACTTACCAAATAATACAGGAATGAGAGGTTGGTTGCAGCTGCACTTTTCACTCTACTGTCCTTTTTTTCAAACATTTTCAAAGTCTCTATAGCCTAGAAATAAAATATCTGAAAGTTATTACCAATGTAATATGACAGTGTTCAGGTTTACAGTTGGGGCAAGATTAGTATCTGAACTGTAGGAGCAGGGACTGACAAAAAAAAGACAGTTTCATTAATATGTTTTAAAAAACAGATGACAAATTGAGAATTTCATTTGAGAATTAAAATTTATAAAAAATAAAATTACACTAAAAATACAATAACTAAAATTAAGAATGGCCCTAGCTGGTTTAGCTCAGTGGATAAAGCGTCGGCCTGCAGACTGAAGAGTTCCCGGTTTGATTCCGGTCAAGGGCACATGCCCGGGTTTGAGTTTGATCCCCAGTAGGGGGCGTGCAGGAGGCAGCCAATCAGTGATTCTCATCACTGATGCTTTTATTTCTCTCTCCTGCTCCCTTCCTCTATGAAATCAATTAAAAATATTTATGTATTTAAAAAAATAATAAAATTAAGAATTCAATCGATGGGTTTAGTTCCATATTAGACACAGCAGAAGAGAAAGTAAATATCTAGCCTGTGAGTCTTGTTACACAGTTTCGTTTGTCCTGCATAATGGGGTGGGCGGTAAGGTTTTACCTAAAAGACATGATCCAATTTGCTTTTTGTAAAATAATTCCAGAATTTCTGCTTCTGGCTATTAGAAACTAGCCTATAGAAGACCATTCTCCTACAGAGAACAATTAGAAAATTAAATAAAATACTGAAAATATTTTGTAAAGGCACTGGAGAGCTACAGAGGCAACCAGGATTTGATGATCAAACAAGATCCCAGAAAATGTTCCAACTAAATAGTAGTAAAATAAGCACAGAAAAATAAGAGGCTAAAAAATGTTCTTAGAAAAGACCGTAAGAGACATATAGGAACAGAGTGAAATCTCATATAAACATGTTAGAGTAGGCAGCTAGAAAGATATGAGCTGGGAGAGGCAGCTGGGGCTTGGAGAAAATATGTGTGAGAAGCGACAAACTGAAAATAGACAATGGAGGTGGCAGGCCTCTATGTGAGGGGCAAAGATTTAGAGCCCTCCAGGATGTGGTCTAACTGGTGGATAACACCTAGATGAAGAGCCTTATAACTTATAGATACATTGCTTTGAGACATGAGGGAGAGGGTGACTTGCTCCTTGCCTAGAGGCATTCCAGCCTAGGAGTAAAAATCCTCTAACACCCAAATATCAGGACACTCGGTTTGGTCTCAGTCAGCTGAGCTGCCTGCTCAGGGCACTTGGTTCAGTCTTGCTGGCTGAGTTGCCCACTCAGGTCCTGAGTGTATTTCTTTCCTACAAATAAATCCTCACCTGCTTTTGCTATTTGTTGTCTCTTGCTTGGATTCATTCCTACAAGCAAGACAAGAACTGGGGGGCACAGAGTACTGTCTCTGGCCAGAGCTTACCTAGGCCAGAGACGCCGCCCCCCACCCCCTTGACCACCACTGACAAACATAACTGGAATTCCAGAAGGGGAAGAAATACAGAAAATGATATGAAGTAGACCCAAACAGAAGTACATTTTAAAGCCATGAGAAATCAAAGTACACTTTTAACCACCTAGAGGTCTGAGATCATCGTAACCAAACAGGACATTTGGAATGGCCAGACACCTTGCATGAAAGGTGAATGAGTTATCAAACTGGAAATTACCGAGATATACCAGGGTGTAAAAAAAGAATTAGAAAAAGATGATGGGTCTTCCTTCCTCCTTCCTTCCTTCCTTCCTTCCTTCCTTCCCTCCCTCCCTCCCTCCCTCCTTCTCTCCCTCCCTCCCTCCCTCCTTCTTCTTACCTCACTCCTCCCGCTTTCGCTCCCCTCCCTCCCCTCCCTCCCTCTCTTCATCCCATATATCATTATATCTTACCTATACTTAAATCTTTCCTCCTCCCTTTCCCTTTCCTCCCTTTCCAAATGCATTTACTGAGTAAAAAATGCTTTGCCTTGTTGTGCCTCCTGCTCCCAGAGAGCACTGTGTCCCAGCAAAAAGTCCTACTTGAGCTTTGATAATGGCCATCAGCCGCTGGTATTGAAAATACCTGACAAAGTCTGACCTATACGCTGTTCAAATGTCTGAACTCAAACAAAGTACCACGAAACATAGTTGACTCAATGTTTTTAAGAGTAGAAGATTTAAAAATACTAGATTCCATAAGCCTTGGTTATAATATAAGTAAATAATTATTATTTTCAGGTGTTTTTTTTATTTTATTACTTTAAAGAAAACTGTTGGGAGTTTCTAGGCCAGCAGTTTATAATTCCACAAAGTAAAATCTGGAAGAAAAAACCTAAACATGCCCTTGCTTTTGTGATTCTCTTTCACTTATGTTCTTGAACAAGTCCTCTATTAAACTGCCAAGAAGCTCCTAAAATGTATCAGAAGTGACTGCTGCTTGTACTGCTCACCAGTGGAAGTCACCTTATTGACCCCTCACTCAGTCTCCATACTATTCATGGAAAAGCCACTATTTATGTAAGTTTATAAGTTGCATTTCACTTTGAATAAGAATTGAGATGTTTTTATCTTTACTTTCAGATTGTGTCACAAATGTATGTGCTAATTTAAAACATAAGTCATGTGAACAGGAATTAATACACAGCCATTAATTTCTGAAGTCACGTGAGAGGGAAAGAAAACTCCCTAGTTGAAAAGAAAGCAGAGATTACATTCTGACTTAAAATACAGGTAAAGAGATTGTTTTAAAGCCTTAAACTATCGTAATACATTGTTAAATCTTTCTGAAAAGATCATTTAAAAATAAAATATTGAGAAAATTGGCAAACATTTTTTTTCTATTTTGTGACCTATCACAGTACTTATCACACACAAAAAAAACTATTTCTTTTGGTCCAGAGATGACCTCAGCAGGATAACAAAGAACAAGCTGTCTCACTTCACTTCCATTCAAACAGCATGACAGCAGCATTAAAGAGCTATCAGTGGCACTTTTAATGACCAACAGTGTAATGATCAAATAAAAGAATAGATATAAAGACCCTTTGAAAAGTCTTTTTAGTGCTTTACAAATGCTAAAGCAATTTTTTAAATCCTCACTCGAGGATATTTTTTCGTTTGATTTTTTTTTTTTTTTTAGAGAGAGTGGAAGGGAGGGAAAGAGAGAGACACATCAATTGGTTGCTTCCCACACACTCCAACCGGGCTGGGGATGGAACCTGCAACCCAGGCACCTACCCTTGACTGGAAATCAAACCCTCCATCCTTCGGTGCTCGGACCAACACTCTAATCACTGACCCACACCAGCCAGGGTGCTAAAGCAATGTTAAGCACACTAAATTCATACACAAAATGGAATCAGTCCATGGTACTGCATTGTATTAATCACGTATTCATAACATGAACACCGGAGTCGATGGCATTCTCCTCACCGCTCTAGAAATGACTAGAAGGGGTTAGTGATTCCTATAGTCTCCTAGACAAAAGGAAGGTCCTTCAGTTGGAAGAAAGCCTGAAAACACAGGCTTGGGATAGGATGTTCTCTGGCCCTTGCTCTCTCGGTCTAAACTCAGAGGAGCTGAGTTTTCTGGTTGCTGGCACATATGACACTTACCATTGGTTTGATAAACTAGAATATCAAGTTTCATTCTGTTTATTCTCTTTTGTCCCCTTCCCCCTCTTATACAGCTGTCTATTCTGGTTTGTCAACTATGTCTCACCTGTTCTACCTTCACCCAAGGCAGCAAGAAAGGAGTGGTACAGTGAGAGATCCTGGAGGATTCTGAAACTGTGTGATCAGTAGGACCCTTTTAGGCGCAATGCAACATCAATAAGAAAAACAAAAACATAAAACAGAGAGCAGGTGAAAACAGTGGATGGGAGCACCAGGCTGCTATTCCAGGTCCTGGCCTTCTTTCTCATACACATAATACCTAATT
This sequence comes from Myotis lucifugus, assembly GCF_000147115.1. Classification (NCBI taxonomy): domain Eukaryota; kingdom Metazoa; phylum Chordata; class Mammalia; order Chiroptera; family Vespertilionidae; genus Myotis; species Myotis lucifugus. The sequence continues at coordinate 4,693,688 of NW_005871067.1, read as the reverse complement.
CCGAAAAACCTTACAGCTTCAGGCAGCAGCTTGAAAACCTCTAGGAGAAAGTTGATCTCTGGACTAGAACATAGTTTGGTAATTTAGCAAACAATCATGTTTTACCTGAAAAGCATTTACATTTTAAGAAACAGGACTGCCCTGGCCAGGTGGCTCAGTTGGTTGGAATGTTGTCACATGCACCAAAAGGTAGCAGGTTCAATTCCTGGTCAGGACACATACCTAGGTTGCAGGTGCAATCCTAGTCGGGGTGCATACAGGAGGCAACTGATTGATGTTTCTCTCTCATATCGATGTTTCTCTGTCTTTCCTTTTCTCTCTAAAGTCAATAAAACATGTCCTACGGTTAGGATTTAAAAAAAAAAGAAACAGGACAAACTGGTCAAAATTCAAACAAAGTATCATACTAATGAAAATTATGGTCAGACAGAAGTCACCCAACTTCAAAATATTCAGAGGTAACATTATTCTAGAGAGGAGTTTCCCAATACTATTGTTTTGCTCCATTAACATGAAGTTTCATCTAATTTTTTAAACTTACTTGGTTAAAGTCCTTTTGTCTCAAATATGTAATTGCTTTGTTTATTTCCAGGTCATTTGCTAGCTCTACATATTGAGAAGCTTTCACAACTTCGACACACCTAAAATGTAAAGTGGAAAAAAGGTTATTTTGTTTTAGTATTTTGTTATTGTTGGTTTTCTTAAATGTGACTTTTGAAAAAAATTTTTAAGTGTCCCTAGTGTTATGTAAGGCTAAGTACTTGCTTTCTTCCAATAATGGCATTAAGTTACTGAATTCTTTAGTTCTCAAATGATTTCCTCACCCAATTTTTCACTAGCCTGCTGTCATTTCTAAATATTTATGGTATTTTAAGTGAAATTGGATTGATAGCTACATTCTGATTCTTTTATTTACTAAAACAATTTCCAACATGTAAAATTGCTTTTATATATTTTTTTCATCTTAAATGATGTGATGGTGAGGAAAATTCAAAAGAAATTATAGAACATATTTAATTTTTTTGAGTTCAAACTTGAACATACAATTGTAGGTCTGTTTCCCAAAGCACACAGAATGTCTATTTTTTTTTTACAGTATAGTAGGCACTGTGCCAATTCTTTACAAGCATTGTCACATTTAATCCCCATAACAACCTTGAATGACAGGCACTGTCTCTACTTTATGGGTAGGAAAATGGAGACCTGAGCCCACACAGGTAGGAAACTGTCAAGAATTTGAACCCAATACCCATTGTACGAAGATCACTGGTCTTAAAATTGAGGTCAATTGAGATCAATTTAGGATTAGTTAGATATATTAACATGATTAATTTAAAATATGATCATGAACCTTATTTAAAAAAAACATAACAGAAAAAAATATCAATGGGCATTGTACATAATAAGGGCAAGGACTGTTTCATGAAACTTTATAAATTTCAGTAAACAATGGAAAATATATTTCTTACTGAGGGTCTGGTTACCAAATGTTTCAAAGTCACTGGCCTAGACCAATAGTTTAAAACTATTAAAGCAGATCTCTTTCTTCAAGCAGAATCTTTTTACTTTAACCTTGATTTATAAAAGAGACCCTGTGCTTGAAGTGGGGAGAGAGGACTTGAAGCCCCGCCTGCTCAGTGCTCCTTTCAATGACCCTCTGTCCCCAGCCCCACCCAACAAATTAACTTGTAGACAGGACTAATGAAACTTCAAGAACTCCAATCAAATAATCTGGAAAACACTGATTCAGTTATGCATCCAGCAAACATTTTACTGTCTACTGTACATCAGACATTATGTTTGGTACAGGGATGTAAGTATAAGTAAAATAATGTTCATGCTTTTATGAAGGAAATAGGCCAGTGAAATACACTGTGTGAGAACTGTTGTAAAGAATACAAGAATACAAGAACAGATCATCTAGACCAGACTGGGGAAAGGAATTCCAGAGATATCTGAACTCAGTTTGAAGAACAAGAACTGAGTTGGCAAAAATGAGAAAGGTGCCTGGCTGGGTGACTCAGCTGGTTGGAGTGTTATCCCATATGCCGAAAGGATTGTAGGTTCGATTCCCAGTCAGAGCACAGACCTAGGTTACAGGTTCCATCCCCAGTTGGGAGTGTGTATGGGAGGCAACTGATCAATGTTTCTCTCTTACACTGATGTTTCTCTCTCTTTAAAACCAGTAAACACATCCTTGGGTGAGGATTAGAAGGAAACAAAAGAGCCCAGCTGGTGCAGCTCAGCAGTTGAGTGTCAACCCCCAAACCAAGAGGTCACCAGTTTGATTTCCGGTCGGGTTGTGGGCTCTATGCCCTATGGGGGTGTGTGCAGGAGGCAGCCGATTGATGTTTCTCTCTCATTGATGTTTCTATCTCTCTATCCCTCTCCCTTCCTCTCGCTCTAAAAAAATCAATAGAAACATATTTAAAAAAAAAAAAAAAAAGAACAAAACAAAAAACAGGAAGGGCATCCCAGGAAGGGGGTTAGCATGTGCACAAATGTGGAAGACAAAAAAAGCAGGAACTATTTAAGAAATGGATTAATTCGCTGTGGTGCCATTAACAAATCAAGGGCCTCAAAGACAAATGCATCGTGCTCCCCTGCCTATCTTTCTCAAATGGGGTTCTGCAAAGAAAAATTATTCCAGTAATTTTCCCACAATTTTCCTAAGGATGGTACATAGCTCTCACCATTCTAGTTGCATAAGATGCCTCAGAACCTCAGGACTTAACTGTAGGATTCTATGTGAGAAGGGCTGCTAGTGTTTGCCCTTTTAAGAACATTCTTCTCTCTACTTAGAATGTCCTCCCTTTTCCCCGCTTTTATCCTTACTAACCCTATACTTTAAAAAAGTTCCATGTGTCTCCTGGACATTTGACTGTGTCACCCCAGGCCCCAACCCACCTCAGCACCAGGCCAAATGTTTCAAAGCCTCTGGCCTAGAAAAAATAGACCAGCCAAGGGCAGCTCCCATAGATTCAGGTTTCTGGTCCATCTAAGTGCCACAACAACCTCTACTGATCCAACCTCCAAGTCAGTTCCTGAGGGCCCCAGCTACAGGCCAACTCCTGCAGCCCCAGACTCCAGGACTGCTCTGGGGCTAAGCTGGCCCATGTAGCCTTAGCTTCCAGGTAGACTCCTGCAAAACCAGGCTCCTGGTCTATGCCAGTACGAGACCAGCCTCTGTGGACCTAGATGCTAAACCAGCCGTGGGCAAACTACGGCCCGCGGGCCGGATCCGGCCCATTTGAAATGAATAAAACTAAAAAAAAAAAAAAAGACTGTACCCTTTTATGTAATGATGTTTACTTTGAATTTATATTAGTTCACACAAACACTCCATCCATGCTTTTGTTCCGGCCCTCCGGTCCAGTTTAAGAACCCATTGTGGCCCTCGAGTCAAAAAGTTTGCCCACCCCTGTGCTAAACCCACCCCAGTAGTCCCTAGTGCCTGATTTGCCCTTGGGGACCTAGAATCCAGGTGTGTCCATGCAGACTGAGGTCCCAGCCACATAACCACAGATTCAAACACAAAGCCTGTCCCAATTGACCCAGGTCCACCCCTACATACAGTACTAAGCAGGTCCCTGTGTACCTAAGCACTAGGCCTGCTGATCTGCTAATTCAGCCACCAGACCTGCCTACCCAAGTACTCCAGCAGCCTGCTGGCAAACACCACCAGATGGTACACCCAGAATCTCTGCACAGGCTGATTGGTGAGGGGCTTTGCCCAACAGAGTCAATCTGTAAAGACTGGAAGAGGTTCCAACTTCCTCAAATATACAGGCACCAACACAAGGGCACAAGGATCATAAACAATGAAATATATTATCACCCAAAGAAACTAGTGACACTTTAATGAGTGACCATAAAAAATGGAAATCTATTAACTGTCTGACAATAAATTCAGAATAATCCTCTTAAAGAAATTGAGTCAATTACAAGAAAACAGATAGACAACTAAATGAAATTAGGAACGCAATGAGTTAATAAAGAAGTTCAACAAAGACATAGAAACCATTGAAAAACAAACAAATCCTAGAGTTGAAGAATAAATTACTGAACTGAAGAATTCATAAAAAGCTTCAATAGGAGACTCAACCAAGCTAAGAAAGAATTAATGATCTAGAAGACAGGTCATTTGAAATAATCAGAGGAGCAAAATAGAGAATGAATAAGAGTAAAAAATTCTACATGCATTTTGGGATATCATTAAAAGAAATAATCTACGTATTACTAGAGTCCAAGAAGAACAAGAGAGGGAGAAGGAGCAGAGAGCTTATTTTAAAGAAATAATGGCTAAGAACTTCCCAAATCTGGAGAGAGATTTGAACATCCAAGTTCATGAAGCTAATGGGTAACTCCAAAATTTTAACCCAAAACAATCTTCTCTAAGACACATTATAATAAAGCTGGCTAAAGTTACACACAAGAGAGAATTTTAAAATCAGCAAGAGGAAAATAATTACTTACATATAAGGAATCCCCATAAGGACTTTAGCAGATTTCTTAGCAGAAACCTGCAGGTCAGGAGAGTGGGATGATATATTCAAAGTGTCAAAAAAAAAAAAAAAGGGCAACCAAGAATACTTTACCTGGCAAAGTTGTCTTTCAGAAATGAGAAATAGATTTACCAAATGAACAAAAGCTGAGGGAATTCATTACCACTAACCTGCTTTATAAGAAACTAGAGGCCCGGTGCACAAAAATTTGTGCACTGGGGGGGGGGGAGGGGGGTCCCCCAGCCTGGCCTGTGCCCTCTCGCAGTCTGGGACCCCTCGGGAGATAACGACCTGCTGGCTTAGGCCTGCTCCCGGGTGGCAGAGGGCAGGCCCAATCCCTAGGTGCAGCCCCTGGTCAGGCTCAGAGCAGGGCCGATTGGGGAGTTGGGGCACCGCCCCCTGTCATGCACAGAGCAGGGCAGATCAGGAGGTTGGAGCGCTGCACCCTGTCACACTCAGGGCAGGGCCAATGGGGAGGTTATGGCTCTCTCCCGTCACACACAGAGCAAGGCCCGTGGAGGGGGCTTGGTGCGCCGCACCCTGTCACACACAGAGCAGGGCCGATCAGGGGGTTGGTGCGCTGCACCCTGTCATACACAGAGCTGCAGGGCGATCAGGGGGGTGGGGAGCTCCACCCTATCAGGCTCAGAGAAGGGCTGATCAGGGGGTTGGGGCGCCTTCCCCTGTCACGAACAGAGCAGGGCGGATAGGGAGGTTGTGGCCCCGCCCTCTGTCACACACAGAGCCGCAGGGCGATCAGGGGGTGGGGGAGCTCCCCCCTGTCACACACAGAGCCGCAGGGCAATCAGGGGATTGGGGAGCTCCCCCCTATCAGGCACAGAGCAGGGCTGATCAGGGGGTTGGGGCGCCTTCCCCTGTCACGATCAGAGCAGGGCTGATCAGGGGGTTGGGGCACCTTCCCCTGTCACACACAGAGCCACAGGGCGATCAGGGGGTTTGGGCGCTGCCCCGTCACGCTGATCCCGGTGCAGGGAGGCCTCGCTGCTCTGCTGATCCCGGTGCTGGGAGGCATATTACCCTTTTACTATATAGGATAGAGGCCTGGTGCACGGGTGGGGGCTGGCTGGTTTGCCCTGAAGGGTGTCCTGGATCAGGGTGGGGTTCCCCACTGGGGTGCCTGGCCAGGCTGGCTGAGGGGCTGAGGGCCGTTTTCCGGCTGGCAGGTGACTGAAGCTCCCAACCGCTCCTTTTTTTCTTTTTTTTTTTTTTATTCTGGGCCAGCTTTAGCTCTGAGGCCTCGGCTGCTGAAAGTAGGTTTCTGGGCTTTACCTTCTGTATTTGATACAATGTTGTGGTCCGGTTGGCTGAAGCCTGGCTGACTGAAAGCCGGTTTCTAGGGTTTTGTTTAGCTTCTATATTTGCAACATAGTTGCTTAGAGTTGCAGCTGAGAGGCCGGCAAGTGAGGCGGGGAACCTTGGAGTCCGCCGTCACTGGAGCAAGCAAGCCTCCCTGTTCGCTTCAGTGCATGGCTGCCGGCCGCCATCTTGGCTGACAGTTAATTTGCATAAGGATATGCTGATTAGCCAATGGGAAGGGTAGCGGTCGTACGCTAATTACCATGTTTCTCTTTTATTAGTGTAGATGCTGAAAGGAGTTCTTTAAGATGAAATGAAAGGACACTAACTAGTAACATAAAAATGTATAAAAATATGCCGAAACTGGTTTGGCTCAGTGGATGGAGCGTCGGCCTGCGGACTGAAGGGTCCCAGGTTCGATTCCGGTCAAGGGCATGTACCTGGGTTGCGGGCACATCCCCAGTAGGAGATGTGCAGGAGGCAGCTGATCGATGTTTCTCTCTCATCGATGTTTCTGACTCTCTATCTCTCTCCCTTCCTCTCTGTAAAAAATCAATAAAATATATTTAAAAAAAATGTATAAAAATATAAAATATACTGGAAAAGGTAACTATATAGTCAAATTCAGAATACTTTAATATTTTATTATGGTGGTATGTCAATCACTTAACTCTAGTATAAAGGTTGAAAGAAAAGAGTATTACAAATAAGTATAGCTAAAAGAATTTGTTAATGGATACACAATATAAAAAGAGGTAAATTATGACATCAAGATCAAAATTATGGGGAGTTTAAATGGATAGCTTTTATATGCAATTCAAGTTGTTACTAGCTTAGAATAGACTGTTATATCTATAAGATATTTATGTAAGCAAAAACCTACAGTAGATACACAAAACAGAGAGAGAAGGGAATAAAACCATACCACTACAGAAAATCATCAATTCACAAAGACAGCAAAAGAAAAAGGAGGAAGAAGAAACAAAGCAACTACAAAAGAACTAGAATGCAATAAGATGGCATTAGTTCCTATCAATAATTACTAATTAACCTATAAATATTCTTAGCTATAAAAAATTACTTTAAGTGTAAATGGATTAAATTCTCCAATAAAAAAGCATAGAGTGTCTGAATAGATTAAAAACAAGTCCTAACTATATTATGCCTACAAAAGACTCACTTCAGCTGTAAGGACACACAGGCTCAAATTCAAGGGATGGAAAAAAATATATTCCATATATAATAAAGAGCTAATATGCAAATGGTCATCATGCCCTCACAACGTCATGCAGTAACACAGCGGTTCTCAACCTGTGGGTCACGACCCCTTTGGGGGTCGAACGACCCTTTCACAGGGGTCGCCTAAGACCGTCGGAAAACACATATTATCGATGGTCTTAGGAACCGAGACACCGCTCCTCTATCTGTCTCCAGGAGGGTCTGCCCACATGCAAATACACCCCATGCAGATACGCCCACTTACGAGTACCTGGCGTATTAAAGGGTAGCGGCATTAGGAAGGTTGAGAACCACTGCCGTAACGGCTCAGACACTCAACACCGGGGAGAGAGGAATGGGGACCAGCCAGGCACAAATGAGCTTGCGAGAGATGAATGGGGACTAGCCAGGCTGCGGCCAGGAGAGGGACAAGCTGCCTGCCTCACGGTCCCGGGTGCCAGTGGCTGCACCTGTGCCTGCAGCCCGGGAGAGGAACAAGCCGCTCGCCCCGTGGTCCTGGGCACCAGCAGCTGCAGCTGCAGCCTGGGCGAAGCCGCCCGCCCACGGTCCCCTGTGGTTGTGGTCGGCCCAAGTGAAGCTGGTCTGGGTCCTGGGTGCCTGCGGCCAGCCAGAGGGAGGGAAGCCCAGGTCCCGGGTGCCTGCAAATGGCTGGAGGAGGGAATCTTGGGTCCCGGGTGCAGGGTGAGGCAGAGGCGGTTAGGGGCTATCAGGCCAGTAGGGGAGCAGTTACGGGCGATCAAGCCGGTAGGGGAGCAGTTAGGGGCGATCAGGCAGGCAGGCAGAGGGGTTAGGAGCGATCAGGCAGGCAGGCAGGCAGGTGAGCGGTTAGGAGCCAGTGGTCCTGGATTGTGAGAGGCAGTTGGACATGCCCCGAGGGGTCCCGGATTGGAGAGGGTGCAGGCCAGGCTGAGGGACTCCCTCACCCCGTGCATGAATTTCATGCACCGGGCCTTCTAGTATTCCATATATAAGGGAAAGCAAAAAAGTAGCTATACTTAGACAAAATAGACTTTAAGTCAAAATCTGTAACAAAATATAAAAAAGTCACTATGTAACAACAAAAAGGTCTAGTTATCAAGAAGATATAACAATCATAACTATAAATGTATTTACTATCACAGCACTAAAACATATTAAGCAAATAATAACAGATCTGAAGGAAGAAATAACAATAGAATAATAGCAGGAAATTTCAAGACCCTACTTTCAATAATAGTTCAATTACCCAAACAGAAAATGAAAAAGGAAATATTGGAATTGAATTATACCTTAGCTCAGATTGACCTAGCAGAGATATACAGAACATTCCATCCAACAGCAGTAGAATACACATTCTTCTCAAGCACACACACAACTTTCTCCAGGATAGATCATGTGTTGTTACAAAACAAACCTTAGCAAATGGTATGGAATTATAAATCAGTAACAAGAGGAAAACTGAAAAATTCACAAATATGTAGAAATTAAAAATCACATCCCTGAGTAACATATGGGTGAAAGAGGAAATCAAAAGAAAAATTTAAAAAATATCTTAAAACAAATAAAATGAAAACAAAACATACCAACACTTATGGGATGCAGCAAAAGCAGTTCTAAAAGAGAAGTTTATAGCAATAAATACCTACATTAAGAAAAAAAATCATTAAAATTATACACCTCAAGGAACTAAAAATGTAAAAACAAACTAAGCCCAAAGGAAATAAAGAGAAAAACACAAAGACTAGAGAAGAAATAAATGAAACAGAAACTAGAAAAACAATAGAAAAGGGCAACGAAAGTAAGAGCTAGTTTTTTGTAAAGACAGACAAAACTGACAAATCTTTAGCTAGATTATCTGGGGGGAAAAAAGAGAAAAGACTCAAATAAAATCAGAAATGAGAACCATAAAGTTCCTAGAAAAAAACCAAACACATGGGGAAAAGCTCCTTGGCATCAGTCTTGGCAATGCCTGGATATGACACCTAAAGCATAAGGAGCAAAAGAAAAACTAAACAAGTGACACTACATCAAACTAAAGTTTCTGCAAAGCAAAGAAACAATCTACAAAATGACAAGACAACCAAAATAAGAGAAAATATTTGCAAATCATATCAGATAAAAATTTAAACCAATAAAAGTATAAATTAAGGAAAGAAAATACCATACACATCTACTTATACTGAATTTCCCTCTTACCAATCATATCCTACAGCAAAAGATGTTTCAATTACAGGAGCAATGAGTTTTGCAGCTGTCATGATGTATTTTTCAGCCATGGCTTTTCTATAACAAACAAACAAAAATTTTTTATAAAGAAACATGGTATAAAATGTAAAAAAAAAAGTGTAAACATTATCTATCAAAGTTAGCATACCATGAAGCCTACTGAATGATAAACAGCTACACTAGAAATCTCTAAGTCAGGTTGAAAATCATGACTAGGAAATGGAAGCCATGACTGCCTTCTGAGTCAACAGTTCACTTTTCTTCTACTTTATGATACATGCTGACAAACTAAAGGAAGAAAGAGGAACTTGAAAGAAAAATGGCTCTGCAGCTGACATTCCATAACCTGCACTATCTGTGGACATTAAAGGAAATGGCCATTAAAGAAATAGTATGTGTTAAATAAAAGTGAATTACTACATGCCTATATAGATTTGCCTCATCTATACCTTTCTTTCATGTAAGTGGAATCACAGAATATGTGGTCTTTTGTGACTGGTTTTTCTTATCCTATATAATAAAAGGCTAATATGCAAATTCCTAATTATCCACTATCTCCCCTGACACCACCCCAGGTGAGAGGGAGGACTGCCTCGTTATTGCCTGGTGGGGTGGAATTCTAGACTCCACATGTACTGTCCACTGAAACCACAGAGTGGTGAGACTCATTAAGGGCCTTTGGGGATTAAAGTCCTGGCTCCCTACTTGGCCTTGTGAGGGTGGGAATCTGGCTCTCTCACTTGGCTTTTGCTGGCATGCATGGGGTAGGGCAGGTGTTTTTTTTTCTGTGGTATTGGTCTAAAAGTTTTCTGTCTTGCTGGCCTACCCCCTTTCCTTGTCCTGTAGCTAGAGAAAGTAGGTCTTTTGTTTGTTTAATGCACCCATGAGCATTTTCTGTTTTCCAGCTTCTTCAGCTCCAAGTCTGGGAAACATGAAGGGAACTCACTGATCATGTCCCAAGATACCTTGATCTGGCCTCTTCCCTCCATTTTACTATATATATATATATATATGTGTGTGTGTGTGTGTGTATACATATATATATATATATATATATATATATATATATATATATGTATATGTATATATACATATATATAGATAGATATAGATATAGATATATGTATATATATGTGTGTGTGTGTGTGTGTGTGTGTGTGTGTGTGTGTGTGTATATATATATATATATATATATATATATATATTTTTTTTTTTTTTTTACATGTAATTTCCAGGGTTGTTATTTGGACTTAGTGAGAAGAACAGGGGAAAGTGCATCTATTCTTATCTCTCCAGAAGTACAAGTCTCTGTTTTATTTTAAAAATTAAACTACTTCCTGCCGAACCGGTTTGGCTCAGTGGATAGAGCGTCGGCCTGCGGACTAAAAGGTCCCGGGTTCGATTCCGGTCAAGGGCATGTACCCTGGTTGCGGGCACATCCCCAGTGGGGGGAGTGCAGGAGGCAGCTGATCGATCTCTCTCATCGATGTTTCTAACTCTCTATCCCTCTCCCTTCTTCTCTGTAAGAAATCAATAAAATATATTAAAAAAAAAAATTAAACTACTTCCTAAAGCTTAAGGGCCCTCCATACATATAATGAAATATTGTACAGACTTAAAAAGGAAGGAAATTCTGACACTTGTTACAACATGGATGAACCTTGAGGACACTATGCTAAGTGAAATAAGACAGTCACAAAAGGACAAATAATGTGGTTTCACCTATATAAGGTTCCTAGAGCAGACAAAATTCATAGACCAAAAAGTAGAAAGGTGGGTGCTAGGGACTGGGAAGGGGATGCTGGAGAGTTGTTCATGGGTACAGAGTTGCAGTTTAGGAATTTGGGGGAAGTTCTTGTTACAAATCATTGTGAATGTACTTAATTAATACTACAGAACCATGAAGAATTATGCACCATAGTTTAGATGATAAACTCTATGTTATGTGTATTGTACCACAATTAAAAAACAACTAAGGGCCCTGTATATCATGTGATATACTGCTAATATACAAGTTGAATATTCAATAAGTATTAGAAGTTTCAAAACATACTTTGCAGAGACTAGGTACCAGACTGAAGGAAGGAATAAAATAGAAATAATTTTGTCTTTGGGAGTTGAAATTTAATTGGGAGGCTGGACAAAAACACATAAAGATATAATTTTTTAAAAATAAAGGTAACATAAACAAAATTCCAATGTTGCACCAAATACAGAGGGAAAGTAAGTTACAAGGAAATAAGAGTAACTGAGGAAGAATAACTGGAATCAAATGAGTAATGTGATTATTGTGAAGGGAAAAAGAGAATCCAGTAGAGTATAGAAATGATGAAACAGTAAGACTATTCAAGAAATATAGTGCATATAACAAGTTTTCAAAGAAATAATCATATGCACATTTAACTCTTTTATATAAATTTAACCAATATTATCAAGTTTTAATTATTTAGTGCCCCAAATATTACCTTTCACGTTCCATTTGCCTTAGATGATCATTTTTTATAGCTTCAATCACTAAGTTAGTATGTGGATCATCCTGGGAAATAAAATTGGGGGGGAAAAAAGAACAAGTCACGAATAAAAATCAAGAACTTGGATTTCAACCTTATCACTAACTAGTTGTAGAAAATGAACAGAAAATTAATCTTTCTACACCACTTTCCCTTATGTAAAGTAGAAGGTTTTTTTTTCTTATTTCTGATTACCTGTCACATTCTCTAGTGAACTAACAGATTCTGGGCAGCTGATAAAAAAGTCAGGCTAGACAGAAAAGGACCTAGTACACAGAAGCTGTGTAATATCGTCAATTCTGTTTGTGTTTTGTTTGTTAATCCTCACCAGAGGATTCTTTTTCAAGATTTTGATACTTTATTAGAACTGGTAAAATGATGACACCAGTAGACTTTAATAATATATATACAAATGTAATACCTAGAGTAATCCTAAAAATGCTATATGAAGTGATACACTCAAAAACATTGAAAAATAATAAAAATGGAATTCCAGAAAACTCCTGCTATAAGCAGGAAAATAAAACAGAAACAAACAAAATAAGTAATAAAACAAAAATTAAAATTACACACTTAACCTCTAATATAGCAATAATTAGATTAAAATATATGGTCAAACTGTACCAATTATAAGACAGAGATTGCCAAAGTGAATGAAAACAACTATTTACTAAGTATAAAATACTTATCCTATATAATAAAACCCTAATATGCAAATCAACTGAACAGCTGCTATGATGTGCACTGACCACCAGGGGGCAGACGCTCAATGCAGGAGCTGCCCCCTGGTGGTCAGTGCATTCCCACAGGAGGAGCGCCGCTCAGCCAGAAGCCGGGCTCATGGCTGGCAAGCGCAGTGGCAGTGGTGGGAGCCTCTCCAGCCTCCGCTGCAGGCGGGCGGTAAGGAGTGAGGGGTCCCGGATTGCAAGAGGGATGTCTGACTGCCGGCCTAAGGATCAGGTCTAAACCGGCAGGCAGACATCCCCAGAGGGGTCCTGGACTGCGAGGTCCCCCACGCCCCCAAGTGCACGAATCTCATGCACCGGGCCTCTAGTTTCAAATAAAACAACATACGCAGGCTGAAAGCAAAAGTACAAAACATATATATCATGAAAACAATCTTAAAATGTTATAGTGGCTACATAATTTCAAACAAAGTAGACTTTAGAGCAAAGAAAATAACCAAAGCCAGATTGGGACATTGTATGATGATAATGCATAGAAATTTGACAGCTTAGATCAAATGGACCAACAGTTTAATAATTACACACTATTACAATTCACTAATATGAAATAGATAATTCAAATAGACTCATAATTATTAAGGCCAAGTAGAGCAAGTGGATGCTAGAACCTGAAATGTGAAAGTCTTGTATAGAAAGCCATCTGGAAGGATGATGCAAACTTTAGTTGAAGTACAGCCAACCTAAACCAATATTAGAGGGAGGCAGCCAGAGGAACACATATCTGATGGTACTCATTTCTCCCTTGTGTCTACTTATGCTCCCCATTAGCCAAACTCAAATACAAATGCTTTAATGATCATCAATTACTTAATAAAAGCCATATTTCTACTCCCTCTTAAAAAAACTGATTATTTTTCACAACATATAATATTTTTTCTCAATATGAAAGTAATCTATAATAGTTAACATTTACCCCAAACTTCCTACAGTCCAGGTATTATTTTAAGCATTTCACATGCATAACCTCATTTAATCCTCACAACAGTATAAGGTAGGTTATTATAATTACACTAGTAGCCCATAGTGCAATATTGCGTGTAGTAGGCCGCCCGCCGCTTCCGCAGGAGTCAGCAGGAACTGCAGCCAGGAGCCGCGCTGCTTTCCATTCAGCTTCCCGCAGAAGCAAGCCACTGGTGCCCATGGGAGCCGGAAGGGACCTGCGCCGCTTCCACGGGAGTTGGGAGGGACCTGTGCCACTTCCACGGGAGGCGGGCCCGCCATCTCCTCTCTGGGCCTGCACGTGGCCACAGAGGCTGCGGGCCGGACCCCCTGTCCCTGTCTGTGTCCGCTCCAGCTCTGGGGGACCTACCCTGCCCTTCTCTGCCACTCCTACCCCGCCCGTCTCTGCCGCTTCTCTCCCGCCCGTCTCCGCTACCTCAGCTCCGTTGCTTGGTTTCCTTCTATGGTGTCTTCAGTCTTTGCTCCCAGCCAGTATATGCAAATTAGCCACCATCTTTGTTGGCAGTTAATTTGCATATTGCTCTGATTAGCCAATGGTGGGCGTAGCGAAGGTACAGTCAATTTGAATCTTTGTCTATTATTAGATAGGATATAATTTATATGTAAAGGAATTGAGGCACAAGAGAGTAAGTACTGAGTGGTGGGGCCAACAACAAAGCTGCAAATGCCTTTAAAATCTATTAAGAAAATCAATTAAGTTCAACTTCTGAAATTGACATTATTATACTATTTTGATTTATAAATATAGGCAAATTCACATGGTTTGACTTAATGTAAAATAATAGTGGTATACCAAAAATTTATGTGTAAAAATCTGAAAAATATTTTAAAAGCATTAAGAAAAATAATCTTGGAAGTGAACCAAGATGATAGCATAGGTAAACACCGGTACTCACCACCTCCTACAACCACATCAAAATTACAACTAAAATACAGAGCAACCATCATTCACAATCACCTGAAAGCTGGCTGAATGGAAGTCCTAGAGTTAGAGAAGTAAAGAAGAAAGCACATTGAGACAGGTAGGGGGTTGAGGAAACGGAACAGGCTGGTCCAGCACTCATGTGTGCCATTTTTTTAATCAGGAGGGAGATTGTCCCTTCAGAGGCTGCCTGTGAGAAGCAAGGGGTCCCAGCCCCATACCAGACCCCCAACCCAGGGTTCCAGAGCAGGGAAGAGAAGTCCCCATAACTTCAGACTGTAAAAACCAGCAGGGATTGTAGCTGAGCGACACTGATGGTGCCGGAGACCAGGTGTCCTTTTAAAGGGTTGGCACAGGAACTTACTCCTGAATCCTCTAAGCTCCAGCACCAGGAGGTGATGGGGGACCTAGACACATATGGGGAGGAACTGGATTGTCTAGCATCAGGGCAGGAACTCGGGGGTGGCATATTCCCAGACAGGGGTGCTCACAGAGGTCATTATTCCTATGCTAGGACCTCCCTTGTTGCAGGGCTGACTGGCAGCCATACCTAAGTCTTCATTAGCCTGGTGTACACTGTTTGCTCCGTCCTGATTATTCCCTGAGACCCTGCCCCATCCAATTTGCAGCCTTACCCAAGCTGTTTGCAGCAACTTTTCCATACGAATGGCCTGTCCTGGCTCAGGCTTCAGACTTTGCTAAAATCTCTCAAACAAGCAGCAGCCGGTGTCAGTGTGCCCCAAACCTAACCATAAAAGGCCCAAGATGGGCATTAGCACCAGCCTGCCTTGCTTCACAGCTGGGCCTCGTCTGGGCACTTCCAAACTCAATACAAGTAGTAGCCATCTGCAGATCTCTCTGTAGCTCCTGACAGGTGGCCCCAGGCAGTGGCTGACTTTGCACCTCCTTGGAGACTCCAGAGCTAGTGCACCCAGTGGAAAGCTTCAGACCATACCAGATTACAACTCTACACATCCACAGTGACACACTCAAGGGGCAAACTCAGTGAGCACCCAAACCCCACTGAAGCAAGTCCTGGTCCATAAGGGTGTTTCCTGCACAGCAGTTATTCCACAATGTCTCAGCTTGTCCTCACAGCCAACTGGCCTGGAGGTCAATTCCTCTCAGTGACACCAACAGCAATCAAGGCTCAACTACAACAAGACTGTGCTCACAGTCCATACAAGGGTGCACCTAGAGTGCCCAGCTCAGGTGATTTAGGAGGCTGAGCCACTGGGCCCTACAGGACACCTACTATATACAAGGCCACTTTATCAACTCCAGGAGACATAGCAGCTCTACTTAATACTAGGTGTACCAGTCAATAATGCAGATTTTTTTTCAATAGATGGAGTTACACATATGTTGATATATATGCAATTTGGTATTATGCTATTTTGTTGTATTGACAACAAGCTTCAAAACTTCATATGTCAAATTTGCTGAAGGTGTTAACATCATAGGTATTTTTACATTTAAAAATGTCTAATTTCATGCCAAAAAAAGAGCATTTGCGGGAAGTTTTAATTCATTACTTTATTTTGAAGAAAAAGTTATTGTATACTTCAGGAAGCTTGTGGTGAACATGCTCTATCTCAGATACTTGTGAATGCTGGTTTAAATGCTTTAAAAGTGATGATTTTGATGTAAAAGACAAAGAACGTCCAGGTCAACCGAAAAAGTTTGAAGACCAACAATTACAAGCATTATTGGATGAAGATGCATGTCAAACTCAAAAACAACTTGCAGAAAGATTAAATGTTGCTCAGCAAACAATTTCTGATCGTTTACAAGCAATGGGAAAGATTTTAAAGAAAGGAAAATGGGTGCTACATCAACGAAAGACAAATGGAAAACCGAAAAGTCATCAGTAAAATGTTTCTTCAGTGGCACGAAAGAAAGTCTTTTTTGCATTGAATTGTGACTGGCAATGAAAAGTGGACGTACTTTGAGAATCCCAAATGCACAAAATCATGGGTTGATCCAGGTCAACCATCAACATTGACTGCAAGGCCAAATCGCTTCGGAAAGAAGACAATGCTCTGCATTTGGTGGAATCAGGAAGGTATGGTGTATTATGAGCTTCTAAAACCAGATGAAACTGTTAATACTGATTGCTACCGACAACAAATGATCAATCTGAACCACACTGTGATCGTGAAATGACCAGAATGTGCCAGAAGACACGGCAAAGTAATTTTGCTTCATGATGACACACCATCACACACTTCAAAACCAGTTAAAGACACGTTAAAAGATCTTGCCTGGGAAGTATTAACCCACCTGCTATATTCACGAGACCTTGCTCCTTCAGATTACCACTTGTTCTGATTGATGGCACATGCACTTTCTGAGCAGCACTTCAAAACACACAAAGAAGTGGAAAATCGGGTCTCTGAATGGTTTGCCTCAAAACACAAAAGGTTCTATTGGGACAGTATCCACAAATTACCTGAAAGATGGGGGAAATGTGTAGCTAGCTATGGAAATTACTTTGAATAAAGCACTTTCGATGTTTCTCTTGAAATTACCGTGTTTTCTTTGATTACAAAATCTGCATTATTAACCGGTACACCTAGTACATAGAAACAGAAACAGGGAAGCAGCCAAAATGGGGAGACAAAGAAATATGTCACAAATGAAAGAAATGGAAGCAAGTAAACTATTGGATACAGAATTTAAAACCACAGTTATAAGGTTACTGAAGGATCTTCATGAGAGCTTCAAGGGACTTAGTGAGACTGTCAAGGATCTTAGTGAGAATTTCAAAGACATGAAAAAGGACAAGTCTGAAATTAAGCATACACTAACTGAAATAAAGAATAATTTACAGGGATTCAACAGTAGAGTAGAGGATTCTGAGAATCAAATCAACAATCTGGAATATGAGGAAGCAAAAAACACCCAATCAGAAGAGCAAAAAGAAAAAAGAATAAAATGAAGATAGTGCAAGTAGCCTCTGGGACAACTTCAATAACAACAACATTCTCATTATAGGGATGCCAGAAGGAGAAGAGAGAACAAGATATTGAAAACGTATTCGAAGAAATAATGACAGAAAACTTCCTCTACCTGGTGAAAGAAATAGACTTACAAGTCCAGGAAGCACAGAAAGCCCCAATCCAGAGGAATCCAAAGAGGCCCAACCAAGACACATCATAATTAAAATGCCAAGGGTTAGCCCTGGCCGGCTTGGTTCAGTGGGTAGAGCGTCAGCCTGGGGATTAAAGGGTCCCAGGTTCAATTCTGGCCAAGGGCACATGCCTGGGCTTGATCCCCAGTGGGGGGCATGCAGGAGGCAGCCGATCAATGATTCTCTCTCATCATTGATGATTCTATCTCTCTCCTTCTCCCTTCCTCTCTGAAATCAATAAAGAAATACATTTAAAAAATAAAATAAAATAAAATGCCAAGGGTTAAAGACAAGGGGGGAATCTTAAAAGCAGCAAGAGAAAAGCAGTTAATTACCTACAACGGAGTACCCATACGACTGTTAGCAAATTTCTCAACAGAAACTTTGCAGGCCAGAAGGGGGTGGCAAGAAATATTCAAAGTGATGAACAGCAAGGACCTACAACCAAGATTACTTTACCCAGCAAAACTATCATTTAAAATTGAAGGTCAGATAGAGAGCTTCACAGACAAGAAAAAGCTAAAGGAGTTCATCACCACCAAACCAGTATTACCTGAAATGTTGAAGGGTATTCTTTAAGAAGAGGAAGAAGCAATAGAAGAAGAAAAAGATAAACAATATGAACTATAAAATGGCAATAAATACATATCTATCAACAACTGAATCTAAAAATAAATGAGTAAGAAATCTATAGAATAAAATAAACTGGTGATATAAAATAGAATCAGAGGCATGGAAACATGGAATAGACTGACGAATATCAGAGGGAAGGGCGGAAGAGATTAACAAAGGATCTTATATGCATACTAGAGGCCTGGTGCACGAAATTCATGAACTTGGAGGGGCGGTCCCTCAGCCTGGCCTGCGCCCTCTCGCAGTGTGGGAGCCCTCAGGGGATGTCCGACTGACAGCTTAGGCCGGCTTGCGGGCCTAAGCCGTCTGCTGGACATCCTTAGCGCTGCCATGGAGGTGGGAGAGGCTCCCACCACCACCATTGCGCTCGCCAGCCATGAGCCTGGCTCAGGGCTTCTGGCTGAGGGGCGCTCCCCCTTTGGAGCGCACTGACCACCAGAGGGCAGCTCCTGTGTTGAGTGTCTGCCCCATGGTGGTCAGTGCACATAATAGTGACTGGTTGTTTCACCGTTCGGTCAATTTGCATATTAGCCTTTTATTATATAGGATATGCATTAACTATGGACACAGACAATAGAATGGTGAAGGCCTGGGGTGGGGTGGGAATTGGGTAGAGGGGGGCAAAAGGAGAAAAAAAGAGGGACAACTATAAAGATTTTAAAAAAATAAAAAGAATATGAATATTAATAACAAAAAAAGAAAAAGAATCTTATTCCAGAAAATACAGTGTCTATTTTGGTATTCTTCCTTCCAGGTTATGTTTAAGTATGAGTGTATATCAGTATTTTTCACTTTTTTTTTTTCACTTTATATAGTATCTGCTCAGGTCTTTGAAAATATGACTTTTGTATTATGCTGAATTCTATGAGTAAGGATGAGGAATTACTTATTTTTATTCTTGATGTATTTAGTACATATGGTTTAAGTTCCCTCTGCTCAACTAAACAATTAAAAGGCTTTATATTACTCCCTTCCTTCCTTCCTTCCTTCCTTCCTTCCTTCCTTTTTGGTTAATCCTCACTCAAGGATATTTTTTCCATGATTTTTAGAGAGTGTGGAAGGAAGAGGGGGAGGGAGAGAGAGAGAAACACTGATGCAAGAGAGACACATTGATTGGCTGCCTCCCACAATGCCCCGACCAGGGCTGGGGATCGAATCTGGAACCCAGGTACATGCTCTTGACTGGGAATTGAACCTGCGACTGGTAGGTGTGTGGGCCAATACTCTAACTGCCGACCAACACTGGCCAGGGCTATTGCTCTTTTTTTTTAAAAAAAAATTTATTTTCACTCTTGAGAGTATTACAGGTTCCTGGCACATAATCTTGTTTTTCCTAATATTGTTGTTTTTTTCTGACTGAAACTGCACAGTCTGTTTTAACCATACTTTCTACCCCTATTTCAATGGAGTCCCGTTCTCAAACTAATTTAAATAATAAATGAAAATGCATTAATTAAACTTACTTAATTAAAATACATTGCCGAAACCAGTTTGGCTCAGTGGATAGAGCAGCCGTGGGCAAACTACGGACCGCGGGCCGGATCCGGCCAGTTTGAAATGAATAAAACTAAAAAAAAAAAAGACCGTACCCTTTTATGTAATGATGTTTACTTTGAATTTATATTAGTTCACACAAACACTCCATCCATGCTTTTGTTCCGGCCCTTCAGTCCAGTTTAAGAACCCATTGTGGCCCTCGAGTCAAAAAGTTTGCCCACCCCTGGGATAGAGCGTCAGCCTGTAGACTGAAGGGTCCCAGGTTCGATTCCAGTCAAGGGCATGTACCTGGGTTGCGGGCACATCCCCAGTAGATGTGCAGGAGGTAGCTGAATCGATGTTTCTCTCTCATCGATGTTTCTAACTCTCTATCCCTCTCCCTCTCCCTTCCTCTCTGTAAAAAATCAATAAAATATATTTTAAAAAAATACATTAATACAGGGCTGGGAGAAACCTAAGAAGTCATCCACTCCAACTTTTTCATTTCTGGAAAAAGAAAAGCATGGATACTAAGAGCTGGTTACCAGTCTTCCTCATACTCACACTTGGTGAAATGTATTTATCATCTTCATCAATTTCTAATGGAACAGCAATCAGTTTTTGGAAAGCCTTCTTCATTTTCTCTCGATCTCCAACAGCAAAGTAACTGAGAATGAGGTTGAAGCCAGCCTTCAGGTTTGGTGCCATGCTCATTATGTGCTCAAAGGAATTAATGGCATCAGAGTACTGGCCAGTTTTAATAAATGTAACTCCAATGTTCTGCATAATTTTAATCCTAAAGAGAAATAAACAAGGATCAGCTTTAAATCTGAACTCCTCAGTACAGTAGTCAGACACTCCACAGATAGTTCCCTTCATTTCTATTCTACTTGAGTATTTTGCTTTGTTTTCCTAAAGCTCTACTGGGCTCATATCATAAAATTTATTTGTTTTCAGTATTTGCTTCAATGACAACTACTATATTCATACAGTTGTGGAACTACAACCATGCTCTTAAGTAATTTCCATCACCCTAGAAAGAAAACCTGTGGCCATCAGCTGTCACTCCCATTATCACCTCCAGCCCTGGACAATACTAACCTCCTTTCTTTTATGAGAGGAGAGAGAGAGAGAGAGAGAGAGAGAGAGAGAGAGAGAGAAACATAAGTTTATTGTTTCACTTATTTATGCATTCATTGTTTAATTCTTGTATGTGTCAACCAACTGAGCTACCCAGCCAGGGCCCTATCCTCCTTCCTTTGTCTCTGGATTTGCCTTTTCTAGATGCTGCATATAAATGGACTCATGCACATGTGACATTTTTGTGTTGATGTCTCTCAATCAGCAGAATCTTTTTTTAAATTTTATTTTATTGTTTAAGGTATTACAAATAGTAGTGCCTATGTCTCCTTTTTTCCCCCCATTGACTTCCTCCCTGGCCCCTCCTATTCCCTGACAATTGCCCTCACCCGCCCCCCCCCCCCCAACAAGTGTCTTGCGTCTGTTGGTTGTGCTTATATGCATGCATACAAGTCCTTTGGTTGATCTCTTATCCCCCCAACCCTCCCCTGCCTTCCCGCTGTAGTTTGACAGTCTGTTCGATGCTTCTTTGCCTCTATCTATTTTTGTTCAACAGTTTATAATGTTCTTTATATTCCACAAATGAGTGAGATCATGTGGTATTATCTTTCACTGACTGGCTTATTTCACTTAGCATAATGCTCTCCAGTTCCATCCATGCTGTTGCAAATGGTAAGAATTCCTTCTTTTTTACAGCAGCATAGTATTCCATTGTGTAGATGTACCAGTTTTTTTAATCCACTCATCTGCTGATGGGCACTTAGGCTGTTTCCAAATCTTAGCTATTGTAAATTGAGCTGCTATGACCATAGGGGTGCATATATCCTTTGTGACTGGTATTTCTGTTTCTTGGGATATATTCCTAGAAGTGGTATTCCTGGGTCAAATGGCAGTTCATTTTTAATTTTTTGAGGAAACCCCATACTGTTTTCCACAGTGGCTACAACAGTCTGCATTCCCACCAGCAATGAAGGAGGGTTCCTTTTTCTCCACATCCTCTCCAGCACTTGTCGTTTGCTGATTTGTTGATGATAGTCAGGTGTGAGATGGTACCTCATTATTGTTTTGATTTGCATTTCTTGGATGATTAGTGACTTTGAGCATGTTTTCATATGTCTCTTGGCTTTCTGAATGTCCTCTTTTGAAAAGTGTCTATTTAGGTCCTTTGCCCATTTTTTGATTGGACTGTTTATCTTCCTTTTGTTAAATTGTATGAGTTCCCTGTAAATGTTGGAGATTAAACCCTTATAGGAGATAAAATTGGCAAATATGTTCTTTAATGCAGTGGGCTTTCTTGTTGTTTTGTTGATGGTTTCTTTTGCTGTGCAGAAGCTTTTTATTTTGATTTAGTCCCATTTGTTTATTTTCTCTTTAGTTTCCACTGCCCTAGGAGCTGTATCAGTATATTGCTACGACAACTGTCTGCTCTTTTGCTGCCTATGGCTTCTTCTAAGATTTTTATGGTTTCCCATCTTACATTTAAGTCCTTTATCCATCTTGAGATTATTTTTGTGTATGGTGTAAGTTGGTGGTGTAGTTTCATTTTTTTTGCAAGTATCTGTCCAATTTTCCCAACACCATTTATTGAAGAGACTGTCTTGTCTCCATTGTATGCTCTTGTCTCCTTTGTCAAATATTAATTGAGCATACTGGCTTGTGTTGATTTCTGGTTCTCTCTTCTGTTCCACTGGTCTATATGTCTGTTCTTATGCCAGTACCAGGTAGTTTTGAGAACAGTGGCTTTGTAGTATAGCTTGATATCTGGTATTGTGATCCCTCCAACATTGTTCTTCTTTCTCAAGATTGCTGCAGCTATTCGGGGTCTTTTATTATTCCAGATGAATTTTTGGAGAATTTGTTCTAGGTCTGTGAAATATGCCGTTGGTATTTTAATGGGGATTGCGTTGAATTTATAGATTGCTTTGGGTAGTAGGGACATTTTAATGATGTTGATTCTACCAATCCATGAACATGGTATATTCTTCCATTTGTTCATGTCTTCCTCTATCTCTTTTTTTAGTGTCCTGAAATTTTCTGAGTATAGGTCCTTTGTCTCCTTGATTAAGTTTATTCCTAGGTATCTTCATTTTCTTGTTGCAATGGTAAATGGGATTGCTTTTAAAATTTCTCTTTCTTTGAGTTCATTATTGGTGTATAGAAAAGCCATAGACTTCTGGGTGTTAATTTTGTATCCTGCTACATTGCCAAATTCATTTATTTATTTATTTATTTTAAAATACATTTTATTGATTTTTTTAAAGAGAGGAAGGGAGAGAGATAGTTAGAAACATCGATGAGAGAGAAACATCGATCAGCCGCCTCCTGCACACCTCTCACTGGGGATGTGCCCGCAACCAAAGTGCATGCCTTGACCGGAATCAAACCTGGGGCCTTTCAGTCTGCAGGCCGATGCTCTATCCACTGAGCCAAAGCAGTTACGGCTCAAATTCATTTATTAAGTCTAGTAGTTTTTTGATAGAGTCTTTGGGGTTTTCCATGTACCATATCATGTCATCTGCGAATAAGGACAGTTTTACTTCTTCTTTTCCAATTTCGATGCCTTTTATTTCTTCTTCTTGTCTAATCGCAATGGCTAGTACTTCCAGTTCTAGGTCAAACAGGAGTGGTGAGAGTGGGCATCCCTGTCTTGTTTCTGTTCTTAGGGGAAATGGTTTTAGTTTTTGCCAATTAAGTATGATGTTGGCTGTGGGTTTTTCATATATGGCTTTTATTATGTTGAGGTATGATCCTTCTATTCCCACGTTGCTGAGAGTTTTTATCAAGAAAGGTTGTTAGATTTTGTCAAATGCTTCTTCTGCATCAATGGATATGATTATATGGTTTTTATCTCTCAGTTTGTTTATGTGGTGTATCACATTTATTGATTTGCGGATATTGTACCATCCTTGCATCTCTGGAATCAATCCCACTTGGTCATGGTGTATGATCTTTCTAATGTAATGCTGGATTCAACTTGCTAGAATTTTGTTGAGGATTTTGGTGTCTATGTTCATGAGGGATATTGGACTCTAATTCTCTTTCTTTGTATTGTCTTTATCTGGTTTTGGGATTAGGGTAATGCTGGCTTCGTAGAAAGAGCTTGGAAGTGCTCCCTCCTCTTGAATTTTTTGGAATAGTCTGAGGAAGATAGGTTTTATTTCTTCTTTGAATGTTTGATAAAACTCCCCTGTGAAACTGTCTTGTCCAGGGCTTTTATTTGTTGAAGTTTTTTTATTATCAGCAGAATATTTTAAAGGTTCCTGATACTGTAGCATGTGTCAGCACTTCATTCCTTTTATATTGTCAAATAGTATTCCATAGTACGAATACACCACGTTTCATTCATAGCCTACTTGATGGACATTGATTGTTCCTCTTTTGGTAATTATGAATGATGATGTATGAACATTCACATAGGATCATATGTGACATGTTTTCACTTTCTTGGGTATGTACCTAAGAGTGATACATACAGTACCACTGGTCATACAGTAAACCCATGTTTAACTTTTTAAGATATTGCCTAATTATATTCCAAAGTGGCTATACCATTTTAGATCACCAATGTATGGTTTCCGATTTCTCCACATCTCTTCAACAATATTATTGCCTGTCTTTTGATTATAGACATTTTAAAGGCCATGATCTCATCTTATTTCTAACTACTTTTCAACATAATCCCTTTGTTTCAACTACATTCATTCATTCATAATTCTCTGACCAGATCATGAACACTGATTTGCCTGACTCTTCTTATGTTGTTCCTTTTGTCTGGAATGTTTCCCCTTTTTTCCTCTTCACTTAAGTCACCTATCTCAAGTACACCTCCTTCATAATGCTTTTACTGACTATTCTTGTTCTCAATAATTGTTCCCTCAACTTAATTACTATATCACCTCTTTTTTGTTGTTGTTAATTTGAAGAGAGTAGAAAAGAAGGAGGGAGGAAATGAGGGAGGGAGAAAAAGAGAGAAACATTGATGTGAGGGAGACACACTGATTAATTGCCTCCTGCACAGGCTTGACTGAAGCTGGAGATGCAACCTGCAACCCAGGTATATGTCCTTGACTGGGAATGGAACTGGTGATCCTTTGGTGCTTGGGCCGATGCTCTAACCACAGAGCACACTAGCTAGGGCACTACAGCACCTCTTGATTCCTGATTAGTAAGTACTTAATATATTCTGTCTAATATTTTATCTAAATACATCTTCTAAAAAGGTCAAATTCTTGGCATCACCTGGGTTAAAAGTACTTCAAGGGCACTGTTTTATAAGCCAGATATTTACGGATGATGATAAGATATTGTGCACAATTAAAAACAAATTATCACGGAAGGTGGCATTTACAAATAATTAAGTTTCACAGAGGGAGTGTACTGGGACTAGGAGAAATTATGACCAGTAAATATCCTGGAAACCTATGTTCCTACATTTATTACCAGACCATAAGGTAATTTACTATGTCTGTTCTTGAAATATTGTAGGATTAGAAAGTATCCCAATTTTCCCTCTCTAACCCTGTCTTCTCAGATTCAGAAGCAATCCCTTCCTCCCATGATTTCACTCTCAATCTATAGCATGAATGTCAGGGGGGTCTGAATTTCTAGCCTTGCACTCTAGTCTGGTATGTCCTAAAGGACTAAGTTTTGATTTTGTGTTGGCAGTTAGCTGCATTTGGTGATTACCCCCTATATAGGCCAAGTAGTTTAGTTTAATTTCAATTGATCACATATTATGCCTTTTACTTGTCCTTATACAAATGTGTGCAAGAACAGACATCACATGAATCTAATACCTCTCCTGTACAAACACCTCAAAACGTTCAACCTAGTGACAACAGGTCAGAAGAGTTATCTTGTTTCTGAAAATAATACAATTTTACAACGTTATCATTATGTAAACTCACCTCATTTCTTTATGGACACTTGGAATTTGATCTAATGCCATTCGGTAGAATTTAATGGCTTTGGAATAATTTCTTTGCTTTAAATAAATATTTCCCATATTCACTTTCAATCTTCCTAATTAAAAAAAAGGAATATATAATATCTATGTTTTTCATTTTTTATGATATTTTAGATAACATTAATTCATATTCTTTGAAGATCTTATCAAGTTATAAAGGTTCAGGCATTATCTAAAATTCTTCCTTGAAAAATAGTCATACTATTTTCATGTATCCACACACTAATAATGTAAGGAAATGGAACTTAAGACAGTTGGATTCCTAAAAAATACAACTAGAAAACAACTGGCTTACATTAGAAAATTGGAGTTGTATTCTTCTAAGAAAAATATGGGACTTTAAAATTAGACCCAATAATGCTACACACATTTAATATCATATTCAAGAAAATGATATTAATAAACTTTAATACTGCTACCAAAGTTTACACAATGTACATGCTAGATATAAACTACAAACTCTTGGGGATGAATTATACAAGGGGAAGCACACTTGATGGGGTTGCCATAGCTCATTCTACTTGTAATGACAGAACACATTTTTTGTTTATTATTAGGTAATATACCTCATACCGACTATATTTCCTCATTTGCAGTTGTGTGGATTTTAATATAAATAGTATTTTTAAGCAGGATACCTCTATATAAATACAAATTTGTTTTAGAGCATAAGTCACTTCATTGTAAGAAACCGTACAGGGAGGAAACATAAATGAACACTACAAAAGAACTATACTTACTAGACAAACTGACTATAAACACCTACCTGCATTGATAAACATCTTATTTTTCACTATAACTTGATATGTGTTTAGTGCTTCAGCATACATTTCATTAGCTGAATACTGACTGGCCAAGTTGAACAGAACCTAAGGAAGGAAAATATTGCAAAAAGATACATAATGACCATTTAGGCCCCTTTTGCCCATAATCTTTTTAGAGACTAAAGTCATATAACAAAGTTAGCTGCTCATCTCAAGACATCCAACCGATTAGGAAATGAAGGAGACAGAAAATCTCGCATTCCAAATGAACCAGAACATTCATATAGGTAAGGCTGATCTCTGAATTTCATATTAATTTTTTATGTATTCTTTCTATTTTAGATAGTATTTGCCATCCATTAATCTCAGGAAGACCTACAAAGAATAACTGTGTCTTCTTAACGTTGCTAGTGATAAAAGGAATAAGCAAAATAGTGAACCAAATTCTCTTCATAAAAATAAATTAAATTTCATTTAGGAATATCTTAAACCTTTATTTGAATAGTGATTCTCTACATGAAAAATTATAATTTGTTATTAAGTTACTGTAAATTATCTCCCTAGAAGATAGGAAAAAAATGATCATTATAAATTGATCATGGAATTAAAAAATATTATCTATAAACAGTAAACATCTAAAAATTCTTATTCAGTTTCAAATGTACTTTTTTTCCATGTGTTTGACATACGACGACTTTTCCCACTAAAAATATACCCTTTTAAACAGCCCTATCAAGGCACTGTCTTTTCAGAATTAAAGAAATTTTACTAGAAATTAGTTTTGTTTTGTTTTTTACTACCTTCACAGAACATTGTCTTATTTGCCTCATCTGAAGTTCTTGAAATTCACAGGCCAAAAAGTCACATCAGAATCTCATTAAAGTAACCACACTGAACAGAGCATAAATATCAGCAGTCTTCAAGAAACAGTCACTGGCTGGTGAGCACTTACTAAGTTATTAAAAACAACTAATAAAAAAACTAAATAAAAAAATGATCTTTGCCCTGGCCAGGTAGCTCAGTTGATTAGAGTGTGGTCCCAATACACCAAAATTGCAGGTTGGATCCCCAGTCAGGGCACATACAAGAATCAACCAATAGATACAAAAATAAATCAATATTTTGAATGGAACAACATCAATATTTTTTCTCTCTCTTTTTCAAATCAATCAATAAATAAAGTTCAAAAGAAGATCTTCACAGACCAAAGACAAGCGTGTCTCATGAACTGTTGTTCAAAAGAAGATGATCATTAATCTAATTCTAAGCATCTAAGATTCAATAAAATTTTAAAAATAAAAGGAAACAAGAAATATAGAAGATAAAAGACTTCTGGAATCTACAAATCCTAGCCAAAATAATTTTACTCAACAGGTATTTCATACTTACTGAGTAAGTTAAATCCAGATTGATGTTTTCTGGAGTTGTCACCTGCTCACGTTGTCTCACCAACACTCTCTCTTTTCTTCCTGCGTCTTTTGCCTTTTCTAAGGCCTGAAATCAAGTATACACTGTGAGCATTCATTCCGAGAATGTGTGCATTTGGGAAACACCTGCATGTAGCTGGGCTGGATGCCATATCCATTCCTGGATGCCCACGGCCTGGGGAACGCTTACCACAAACTCCCCTTGACAACAAAAGAACCCAGACCATTTGTTTAAACTGGAGCTCACTACCATAAAAATTTGTGTTTATTCTGGAAAAGAAGAGGGAGTCTGAGGGACAAAACATACAGTAGCTTTGCCCCAAGTCCAGTCTCTTCATCACCATGCCTTCCACCACTTTTAGGTTTGACTATGTCTTTGATTTCCTTTTTTCCTCCCAACTCTTGAATCTTTGGATATTTTAATTCTATCTCGTGAGATAGGAATTTAGATGGATTTGTTTGGTTTCTGGGATGCCCCAAATCTAGACAAGTCACAGGATAACTGCTACTCAATGTTATGGCAGATGCTAAGTTTGGCTCTCTACTTAGAATGTCAGGAACCTTCTATTCCACTGAGACTAACTACAAACAGATTAATTCAACAGGAGATTTTTGCTTTTTAGAACTAGATTAAAAAGGCACCAGTACTATGAGCAACAAAAGTAGCTTTTCATATTGAACAATTTTTCCTAATGGTAATCATTAACCCGATAACTAAAGTGACAGAAATTATATTTATATAGTATAACAATCAAAGTAATGTGAACAAAAGCAAATTAAAAGAAAATATTTGATAATTTTAAAAGAAGCAGAGTAGGATTCCCAAAAATCAAATAATTGCTTCAGTGAAAACTCTAAGGCCAGTCAACAGCAAAACAAAAATATTTATCTATACATATGCTTGTATGTGTGCACATATATACACACTTTGTAAGTGTGCACATATAAAACCAGATATATACATATATACACTTCATAATCCTGAATCCTGTTAGTTTATAAACTTACCAGTTTTAAGTCTCCACAACTGTTGGCAATACAACTTTCTTCGACCAACTCATTTACTTTCTTCTCTAACTGTCTAATCTTTTCTTCTGGACTATTAAAGAAGAAAGCAGGTAATCATTCAACCTCTAATGATATATACTAAAATGTAATTTACTTTTAACATGCTTTTAAATGTGAAGAATAGGTCATAGATAAGAGAAACATATAAATGGCATTAAGGATCAAATGTACTGCTGTTTTTAAGAATTACATTATATAACTATTCAGAATAACTATAAAAATAGCTAACATTTACTTAGCATAGTGTAATTTCACATTGAGCTACATGCTTTACCCTAATCATGGCATTTAATAATCATAATCACATACAAGTATTATCATTATTCTTTTTACCAATAGGGAAACTGAGGTTTAGAAAGTTAAGTGCTATGCTCGAGATCACACAGCTAGAAAGTTAGAGTGCCAGGATTTAAACCCAGTAAGGTACATCTAGGAGCCACGCTATTGTATTATTATCCCCAAGAGAAAGCAGATCCTTTTTTCAGATGTTTGGCAAATGGAAACTTTACCTAGTGGTTAGGAAAACTGAAGCTCCCCATAAAAGAGATAATATAATAATTATTATTAACTACCAGATAGGTACTGAAGAGAAGCTTTCTAACAAGGTGAGAAGTTTAAAAACCCTGACTCGATTAGTAGCAAACACAGTACCTCAAATCAGTTACCTTTCAAAACATGACATTAATTTCTTTTTGCTCTTACTTTCTTCCAGAAAAATACCACAACACTCCGAATACACAACAGTGCCTAGATAAAATTTACTATGAGTATATTGGAATACATTGTATTTATGGGATTTTAAAAAAAGAATACAGGAATAAATTTAACAGCATAGAATGTCTATAGAATCATGTTCTTCAGTGGAACCTGCCTATAAATTTCATCAGGTGGGATACAAATTTTATGAGTTTACAAAGATCTGCAAAATTCTAACTGAGCAATGAGCATAACAGACGGTGATTTGGTAAAGGTTATAATGAAGTATAGAAATCTATTTTCTGGTTGCCAACAGTTCGTTATTAAACCTGAAATATCAATGTAAAATTTTAAAGCAAAAATCTGTAAAAGAACTCTATGAAGATACTCTATATCCCTATCAAATGCCAAAAAAACTTGACTCTGTATGCACACAGTGCTATATGCAGACTGTGCTGGAAACCTGCCCACACAAGAGCCTGCTCCCGCCCTTCCTTGCACGCAGGATCTACACTTGTCAAATCTCATTCTGTTGCCAAATTTTGGATCAGTCATGGGCAAGTGATGCTTTTCTGCCAATGAAAAGTGAAAACAATCTTCTGGGGGAGAGGGCCTTGGAAAGATTTTCTTTGCTTTTTAAAGGGGGCCCGAGACTGGAACTTTCTGACTCCAGCTAGGCTTTATCAATATTCTCATTCTGAAAGTTTTGAACTCTCTAATGGCACTCTTGGCATCATACGGATGGGCAGGCTCTTGAGAAAAGCCAAGAGAATCAGAGGAAAGCTGAACCAGGACTGAGAAGTTAAATTAACCATCTCTAAAACTGCCCTTCCACCAGATTTCCTGTTAATAACGTAATAAATGTTCTTAGTGTATATGTGTTTCTGATGTCTTCTGTTAGCAGCTAAAAGTTTTTAAAAAAGTTTTATTAGCAGACATGCTGTCATTAACTAGGATACAAAATAAACTGGTTTTCATTTATTTATTTTATTTATTTATTTATTTATTTATTTATTTATTAATCCTTACCCGAGGGTATTTTTTCCATTGATTTTTAGGAAGGGGGAGAGACAGAGATAGAGCAACACTGATGTGAGAAAGACACATGGATTGGTTGCCTCCTGCATGGGCCCTGACTTAGGGCCAGAGATCGAGCCTGCAACCCAGGTATGTGCCCTTGACCAGAATCAAACCTGAGACCCTTCAGTCCTCTAACCACTGAGCAAAACTGTCTTAGGGCTAAACTGGTTTTCTGTAGTGGTTCCTTGTTAGTTGAAAATGGAAATGATGTAATTTAAACAATAGCTCAAATATTGGATTTAAGAATTACAGTTTAATAACATCTACTATATAGAAATAAAACAGTATAGTGGTTAATAGTATGAGCTCTGAAAATAGTCTGGATTCAATCTCAGTCCTGCCATTTATTAGTGCTACCAAGTCAAGATCTCTGTGGTTTATATTCTCTATAAATGATAATAATAGCTCAGTCTTCATTTATGTATTGCACTGCAAAATGCCTGGCACATACTGAGTACTCAGTAAGTGTTTGATTGTAAAACTATTTGTAAAATGTAGACATCAATGTATCTAGATACCAGTACGTATATACAGCTGAATTTATACCATAGTTTTTGGCTACTTTCTAACTATTAGCACAAAAGTAAGTTAATTCAATAAAAATGAAATTTCTCAATACTGATATGACAAACTAACTTCTTGTATGTTCTCTTAATTCTTTTCTTTGAAATATTATTTTAAAATAAGCATATCTTATTACATTTACAACCCCATTTGACCTTCAAGAGAATCAATATTGGGCTCCATAAAAATTAGATATATCTTCAAGTCAAATCTATATCTATATTATTAAAGGCCTGTGGCCCTAATGCCGTAACAACCAAAGATTGGTGTGGGTGGGCGGGGCTGCGCGATTTCGCACGCTGGGCTTCTAGTCCTATATAATAAAAGCCCAGTGACCGAACGGTGGAACAACCAGAACAACTGGTCGGCCAGTTGCTCTGACACGCACTGACCACCAGGGGGCAGATGCTCAATGCAGGAGCTGCCCCCTAGTGGTCAGTGTGCTCCCACAGTGGGAGCACCACTTGGCTGACTGGGATGAGTGGCGCTCCCACAGCAGGAGCAGCCACTCAGAGGGCAGGTCCACACCCGCTTGGCTGACCGGGATGAGCGGCACTCTCACAGTGGGCCAATCCCCGCAGGCCATGCCCCACCAGTGCACAAATCCCATGCACCGGGCCTCTAGTCTAATCTAATAATAGACAAACATGGTAATTAACCGTACCTCTGCTACGCTTCCCATTGGCTAATCAGCGAGATATGCAAATTAACTGCCAACAAAGATGGCGGTTAACTGAGAGCAAAGATGGCGGTTAATTTGCATATGTAGCGGGAAGCAGCAGAGCGAAGACTGAAGGCGGATCTGCCGGAGCAGCAATCAAAGCGGGTCCGGCTGGAGCAGCGAAGGCATTGAAGGTGGCTCCACCAGGAGCCATGATCAAAGCGGGTCTGGC
Source organism: Myotis lucifugus (assembly GCF_000147115.1). Classification (NCBI taxonomy): domain Eukaryota; kingdom Metazoa; phylum Chordata; class Mammalia; order Chiroptera; family Vespertilionidae; genus Myotis; species Myotis lucifugus. The sequence continues at coordinate 4,661,504 of NW_005871067.1, read as the reverse complement.
CGGAGCAGCGAACAAAGTGGGTCCAGCCGGAGCAGCGATCAAAGCGTGTCCGGCCGGAGCAGCGATCAAAGCGGGTCCAGCTGGAGCAGTGAAGGCTTTGAAGGCGGCTCCAGCCGGAGCAGCGATCAAAGTGGGTCCGGCTGGAGCAGTGATCAAAGCGGGTCCAGCTGGAGCAGTGATCAAAGCGGGTCCGGCTGGAGCAGCGAAGGCTTTGAAGGCGGCTCTGGCCAGAGCGAAGGCCTGGGTCCCCGGTGCTGAAGGAAAACTGGTGCAGGCAGCCAGGGGAAGGGAACGTCTATTGCACGAATCTTTTCGTGCAACAGGCCTCTAGTATATATATAAAAGCCTAAGCGACCATTAAGGTGGAATGACCGAATGACCGGTTGCTATGACACACACTGACCACCAGGGGACAGACGCTCAATACAGGAGCTGCTCCCTGATGGTCATTGCACTCCCACATCTGGAGTGCCACTCCGCTGACCAACGGGCGCCAGACACAGGGCTCACAGTGGCCGCTGCAGCCCAGAGACCACAGCAGAGTGGCAGCGAGCCTACTGAGCAGCGGCGGCAGCAGGTGCAGCGGGGCCGGGATGAGTAGGAGCAGCAAGCAGGAGCGGCAGGCAGTGTTGGACTGCTGGTTTCAGCCCGATCCCTGCAGGCTACGCCAAGGGATCTCACCAGTGCACAAATCTGTGCACCAGGCCTCTAGTAATATAATAAAACTATACAGGATACACATGGCTATTTTTATTAGGTTTGATTCTTTTCCTAATTCCAAGAACTAGGGATGATATTGTAATTACTATTTTGGTGACACAAACTTTTAAAATACTTACTTGGAAAAATTTTAAAGGTGCAACAATAAAACAACAGCATAAGGACTTACGTACCTATCTTCGTTCTTGGTTTCCAAAGGAGGAGCAGGGCCCCTTGACTGACCAAGGGGGTCAAATGCAGAACCTGACACACAATTCAAGAGTTCATATTTAATCTGCGACCCAGCATAATTGAAGAAAATATGAAATCTTGCACATGTTATTTAATTATTTATTAAAAGACTCAGATTACCTATTTATTAAATAGGCAGGACATTCGTTATATCTACATAAACATTTGTATATAAAGAAATTGGTGAGATTTTTAACATACATCAAACTATGTAAACTTGTGTATTAACATAAAAAAACAAAAATGAGATGCTCTCTCAGTATTTACTCATCTCCCACAATAATCTATTCCCATTATGAACTCTAAATTATCAATCATGTGAATAATAACTTGGCATTGGCTTTTTAATTGTCCTTATTTATATAATAAACATTAATTTTTATCCTAATAATTTTACTTTAAAATCATTTATCATATATTTAAATACCATTTTTACTTTTAATTTTTAAAAATGAGCTCTAATTTATAAAAAATAAAACAAAATTTTAATGTACAATTTGACAAATTACATGCCAGTGCAACTACCACCCCAATTGTGATGCAGAGTATTTTCATCACCTCTTTCCTTTCTTATGGTACTTAAAATAATGATGCACCTTATAATCAATGGAATGTTAGATTTAAAATGGTAACAATATTTACACATACAAAAACAGTAAAAAATACTAAAAGATCTGAAAAAAAGTTAATAGACACAAACCTCTCAAAGCTGCTTTGGTAAAACCAGCTGCTCTCACTGCTGTCATAGGTCTAGTAACTCCATCCTTAAAAGAATAGGAATAATTTAAAAGTACTTACAGTTCTGCAAATGACACATAACTGCAATTTTTATTTTTGTGAATCCTCACTGGAGGATATTTTTTCCACTGATTTTAGAGAGAGCAGAAGGGAGAAGGAAGGGGGAGAGAGGAGAGAGAGAAATATCGATGTGAGGGACCTACATCAATTGGTTGCCTCCTGCACTCGCCCTGCATCCCTGGGGCGGGGAACCTGCAACCCAGGGATATGCCCTTGACTGAAATCGAACGTGAGACCCATCAGTTCACAGGCTGATGCTATAACCACTGAGCCATGCCACAAGGGCTAACTGCAATTTTTAATTCTGTACTTCTGCTCCTCTGTGTCAACTCTGTCTCTACTTTCATTTTCCCCTATAAATGTTTTTCTTTTTCTTATCTTTTTCTTTTCTGGGGGGGAGGGGGCGTTAATCCTCATCCAAGGATATTTTTCTATTGATTTTTAGGGAGAGTGGAAGGGAGGGGGAGAGACAGAGAGAGAGAAACATCGATGTTCACATCGATTGGTTGCCTCCCTCACGCGCTAGGCAGGGACCAAGCCTGCAACCAGAATCAAGGTATGTGCGCTTGACTAGACTCGAACCTGGTACCTTTCAGTCCTCGGGCTGATGATCTATCCACTGAGCCAAACCGGCTAGGGCTCCTCTATAAATTTATAATTCCTAGGGCTTACTCCATAGGGCTCCTCTATAAATTTATAATTCCTAGGGCTTACTCCATTTGAAAGAAAAAAAAACACCTCATAGATTTTTATAAAGCACCTTACTTATATAGCCTATTAGCTGGCTATTCCCCTACTTTTGGTTGGTATCCTCTATGCCCATGAGAGAAACCAAAGATATGGTTGTAAATGACAGCACAGGAAAAATGGGTCCCAGGGTACACCATACAATCTAACCATCAGTTCATGTCTACTCCCCAGTAGAATTTCATCTGAGACCTCAGTAAGTCCAGAGACTCTGCCTCCAAAGATTTCAAACAGTCCAATCTGTAGCCCACACTTTAAAGAATCAGGGTAATTATATCAGTAATATCTCCTTTAACATTTTAAATAATATAATAAAGAAAAGAAAACGTTGGTAATATTCTAAGTCACAAGAGAGGCCCCAAATGAACAACCACACGACGGAGATACCTGGATAGCCCCTGTCACTGGTCTTCCCATTGATGATGTCAGGGATGTCTTGGACTAGTAAACAGAAAACTAAGTTAAAACAATTTTTAAAAATCTACACTTAATTTTATAAATGAAATTATACAAGTTTTTCATAACTTTTCCTTCATTCTATTGGCAAATGAACTTAAATATAATTTTTTCCATGTATCATCTGAGGACATAGGGTCAAACAGTAAAACTCTAAAGCAGGCATCAGCAAACAACAACCCTCAGCCTTTGTAAATAAAGTTTCATTGGAACACAGCCACACCTATCTGTGGATGTTCCTGCACTAGGAATGCAGACTCGGTACTTGCAACAGACTGTCTGACCTAGAAAGCCTAAACTGCCTGGCCATTCACAGAATATGTTTGCTGTCTCCTGTTCTAAAACATCACCAAAAACCAAGTTTATGGGTAATACATGTATAGGCTGATTAATAAAACCATGCTTCATAAGACACACAGTTATATTATATACTAGGGGCCCAGTGCACGAATTCGTGCACCTTGAAAGGGACTGTGGGCCACGAGGCTGCTGTGGGCACAGGGGCAGGTCTCGGCCCATCCTCCGTGCCCCCACCTGGCCCCTCCTGTTGCAGCCTCTGGTCCATTGTCTGCTGGTGATTGGGGCTGGTGCCAGCAGCGGGTGCGAGTGGTGGCTGCTGCCCCAATCACCCCTCAGGAGCAGGGGGAGGTGGAGAAGCCCTCAGGGGTGATTGGGGCCAGCAGCTGCTGCTCGCAGGTTTGAGCGCCGAGCGGGACCATGGTGTGCAGGAGCAAAGAATTTTCATTAACCACCAGAGGCTCGCACCAATGACAGCGACCGGCATCCCGCCTTGGTCTGGCATCCCTGCTCACCTGCTCCACCATCCCACTGCGGCCGATGCCCACCATGTTCTGCGCTCTGCCACCTGCTGCTGACGCCCGCCATATTCTGTGTGTACCCTCTGGTGGTCAGCGCATGTCATAGCAACCAGTTGTTCGGTTGTTTGGTTGTTCTGCTGTTTGGTCTGTTTGCATATTAGGGTTTTATAGATAAGGCTACTTTTTTCATTCATATAAAGGGACAGTATGAAGGCAACTGCCCTGGATCTTGGTTCTGAAATCATTTTTCTGACCTCTAAGAAATATTATCATAAGGACTGGGAAATGATATCCCACCTCATTCTCTCATTCCTCTATTATTTCATGTAAGCTAAAACATCCAAATTTGGGCAATATATAAAAGATTTTCCTTTATGGATTTTTTTATATAGCATCCTTCCTCCAAAAATCTCAAATAAGAGCAAGGCCCAAATATATGCTTTTGAAAATTTTCTTAAATTTTACTTTTTAATGCATTAATTAGTAAGTTTTTAAAAATTACTAACATTATATTTATTATATAACTTCAAATAAAATGTATGAATGGAACACACATGAGACTTGGTCATATTATATAAAAAAATGAAAGGAAGTGGATCAACAAACACAAGGTTTACAAGTAGAAAAGGTAATAAAATGTTTTCTGATATATTTACAATCAAAAGGACTAGAATATTTAAAGATGTTAAATGAGATTTTTATAATGTTTGTAACTATTCAAAATAGAAACTATATCTGGTTCATGGACTGAAAAATAGCCAAAATTGCTTAGAACTGCCTAAAATGAATTTATGTACACGAAAAAGCATCTTAATATTTTCAGCTTAAGAAAACCTACCCCATATCCAGTAGCTACAGGTCTAGTAACTGCTGTGCTTGGTATTTTAGCAGTTATCTTGGGGAGAGGGGAAAGAAACATAGTTAATAGAATTCAGATTAAGCTACATAATAGAAAAGTGGAAAAGAAGTGCAAAATATAGATTTATCAATAGAGAAATGTTAATATAATATTTAGAATAATTACCTTTTAAATTATCCTACATATTAAGGAGCTTAGGAATTTTAGATATTGAGTAGGAGACTTATTCTGGAATTCATTTTACAGGAGAAAGGGAACTTGAGAATGACCTGAAGTGCCAATAGGAATGATCAGTTTTCATGGTTGCTTCCATCATTCATCATGAATTCTTATTACTGCCAGCCACTAGGTCTAACTATAGACAGGATTTGGAGTCAGAGAATCTGGGTTCGAATCTCAGCTCTTCCCTCTACTAGCTGAGTTTATTTAATCTCTTTGAATCTAAAATTTCTCATCTTTGAAATAAGGATGCAAGGTATGTATGTTGATCACAATACTATAGTTGGAATCAAACAGGACCATGTAGGTGAAACTGACCTAAACATGTCAGTTGTTAGGCATATTGATTAAAGTATTTGATGTTTTTTTGTTAATCTTCGCCTGAGGATATTTTTTCCATTGATTTTTAGGGAGAGTGGAAGAGAGAAGGAAAGACAGAGAAAGAAACATTGATGTGAGAGAAACACATTGATTGGTGGCCTCCTGCATGAACCCTGACCAGGGACTGGGTGGGAGAGGAGCCTGCAACCAAAGTACGTGCCCTTGACAGGAACTGAACCTGGGACCCTTTGGTCTGCAGGCTGATGCTCTATCCACTGAGCCAAACCAGCTAGGGCTGTTTGCAATATTTGATTAAAACATCAATAGAGCCCTAACCGGTTTGGCTCAGTGGATAGAGCGTCGGCCTGCCGACTGAAGGGTCCCAGGTTCAATTCCGGTCAAGGGCACGTACCTTGGTTGCGGGCACATCCCCAGTAGGGGGCCTGCAGGAGGCAGCTGATCGATGTTTCTCTCTCATCGATGTTTCTAACTCTCTATCCCTCTCCCTTCCTCTCTGTAAAAAATCAATAAAATATATTTTTTAAAAAAATCATCAATAGATAAGTTCTACTTCTTGCTATGATGGGCTACTGTTTTAAATAACATTGCCACTAAGAATTAAAAAGCTGAGTACAAAAATATTTTTGTAAAGTATCAGTTTAAATACATTAGAGAACCATTAAGGCAGTGAAGAATTGCAAGTCTCCAGTTGAGGAAAGGGGAAGGCTGGAGAGGTGAGCCAGCATTAGGTTCTGCTTTTCTCCTATAGGAGTGTTCTCAACCTTCTGGCCCTTTAAATACAGTTCCTCATGTTGTGACCCAACCATAAAATTATTTTTGTTGCTACTTCATAACTGTAATATTGCTACTGTTATGAATCGTAATGTAAATATCTGATATGCAGGATGGTCTTAGGCGACTCCTGTGAAAGGGTCCTTCGACCCCCAAAGGGGTCGCGACCCACAGGTTGAGTACCGCTGTCCTATAGGCATCTGCTTGTTCCAAAGACATGGCTGAGAAGCTGTGCATAGCTTTTTGTAGACTCACAGGCCTGAGGAGATAAACATTGGAGTTGGGGGCCTGCCAAGGTAGCTGTCCCTGTAATTCTCCCAGCTTTAGATTGTGATCTCAAAAGGCTAAGACTGAAAAGTAAGTTAGAAGTATACCAGCCCTTGTAAGGACTAAAGTCCAATTTAGGATCATCTCAAACTCAAATGGATAAGGGTGATCCAGGATTTCTAGTATCTCTAAGGCCATAAGCAAGAGTAAATTCTCTCTACTGAAAGATGAGATCCCTTTTGGCTGTGTTATCCAGTAGAACTTTTCTGCACTGATGGAAACATTCCATGCCTGCCCTGTCTGATGAGATAGCTACTAGCCACATGTTGCTGCTGAGATTTGAAAAGTGGCTGGCGTAACAAGGATCTGAATTTTTAAATTGTATTTAATTTTAAATAATTTAAATGTAACTCGCCACATGTGGCCAGTGTTTATCATACTGGACAGCACAGACATATAGCCTTAAATTAACTCTCAAATTTTTCATTTACACTGTCTGGCATTCAATCAAAAATAACTAGACATAAACGAGGCAAGACTACCTAACCAAAAGCCAAGAAAAACAAAAGAATGAAAAGAAACCCAGAAGGTGATACATATAATGAAAATATCAGACACAAATTTTAACATAAATATGCTTAATATGTCCACTGAGCTAAAACACAAGATTGATAATTTCAGCAGAGAATGGGAAAGTAAAAAAAAAGAATAGAAATTCTAGAACTGAAAAATAATTGAAAATAATATAAAATTCTAGCATTGTCCAGGAAACAGTAAAATACTAATTTATACCAGACTTTAATAAGTTAAAGATGAGTATTATAATCTTTAGAAAAACACTAAAAGAATTTTTATAGATGTAAACTCCCAAGATAACAATGGGGGAAAATGGAAATAAAAAACAAACCAAAGAAGACAAGAAAGAAAATGAAACAGAAAAAAGGCAGAAAAATTGAAAAGCAAATAGTAACACAACAAATTGAAGCCAAGCCAGTAATTTCATTACATGCAAATGGACTAAATACTTCACCAAAAAAAATATGGTTATCAGACTGTATTTTAAAAGCAAAACTCAATCACATGCTGCTAATAAATAAATGCATATGGAAAGGTTGGAAGTTAAAGACTAGGAAAGACATATCATGAGAACACTAGACAAAAGGAAGGTGATATAGCGATATCAATATACTAATAACTGACAAAGTAGACAAACAGAATTACTAGAGATAGAAAGACATTTCATAGCAATAAAAGGCTCAATTTACCATGAAAATATAACATTTCTAAATATTTTTACTCCACATACACAAAGCAAAAAACTAAAAAAAATCCATAATCATAATGTAAAATTTGACCATATCTTTCTCATTAACAAAACCCTTTCCCCCCAAATCAGTAAAAATATAAGACACTAAAAAACAAACAAACAAACAAACAAAAACACACACACACACACACACACTAAAAACTTGACCTAATTTACATAACCGGTCTTAGAAAGAGCTGAAAAGGATAGAGTCTCAGGACTTTTTTCTATGAGAACAAACTGAAGGAAAGAAAGTTGTGTTTTTTTTTCAACTACTTACAAATGACTAAATCTGTTTTTTGAGGTTTTGTTTTGTTTTTTAAGCATTGGTCAGATCTCTTCAGATAAAGTAGAGCCTACCCTGTCTCTTCCTTTATTCACCTACACCCTCATGTGTCATACCTTTCCTCCCATATCTTAAGGTCAGTCTTAACTGTACATACCCTTTAATATTCAACTGTAGATTTATCCTAAGCAGCCTCTTCTGATTGTCCCATTGACAAATAACCTTTCTTTATGGTCCCATAACAATTTATACTCTTTCTTACAGAACTTTCTATATTTCACTTATCAGCCTGTTTGTTTTCAACTACAAAAGAGAGTTGGCAGATTCCATACACTGTGCAAGTTAGATGTCTATGCTTTGCATGACATACACAAAAATTTTAATAATACTGAAAAATATCACTCTAGCAATTCATATGCTGATGGAATATTAATTAATGGAGGATCATTAATCCAAGAGAAGAGTAATTTCTAAATTAAGCCCCAATGTTTTGAAGGATCAATATTTATGTAACTTTAAAAATTACAAATATTTTAAAACAATGAGTGATTTAGGTAAACATATTCCAAATCTTATATAAATAAAATTTATATTCTCAAAAGCATAAAAAATTTTTGATCTAAAATATAATTATAAAACATTGCTAAAAGAAATTAAAGATAAGACAAATAAATGCAAAACATCTCATGTTCATGGATTCAAAAATTTACTATTGTTAAGATGTCTATAGCACCAAAAGCAATCTATAAATTCAATCCAATCCCTACCAAAATCCCGATGCCATTTTTTAAAGAAATAAAAAAATGTATTTGAAATCTCAAGGGATCCTGAATAGCCAAAAGAATTTTAAAAAAGAACAAAATTAGGAAACTCATTCTTCCTGATTTCAAAACAGATTACAAAGCTATGGTAACAAAAATAGTGAGGTACTGGTGTAAAAACAGAATAGACCAATGAATCAGAATAAATGGCCCAGAAAAAAACCCTTGTGTATATGGTCAAATAATCTTCAACAAGGGTGCCAAGACCACACAATGAGGAAATGTCAGTCTTTCCAACAGTGGGAAAACTGGATATCCACATGCAAAAGAATAAAGTTAGACCTTTATCTTAAATCATATACAAAAGTTAATTCAAAATGGATAAAAGGCCTAAACATAAGACCTAAAACTATAAAACTCCTAGAAGAAAACATAGGGGAAAAGTTTAATGACATTGGACTTAGCAATGATTTCTTGGATATGACAACAAAAGCACAGGCAACAAAAGCAAAAATAGACAAATAGAAATATATAATACAACAAATTTTGTGCATCAAAGGACATAATCAACGCACTGAAAAGGCCTACAGAGTGGATAATATATTTGCAAATCATTAATCTGATAAGGGGTTGATATCCAGAATATATAAAGAACTCTTAGGACAGAATAACAAAAAATCAAATAACCTACTTAAAAATGAGCAAAGACATTGACTAGACATTTTTTCAAAGATGATATACAAATGGCCAACAAGCATATGAAAAGATACTCATCATCACTAATCATCAGAGAAATGCAAATCAAAACCACAATGAGAATCACCTCAGACCTATTAAAATTGCTACTCTCAGAAAAATAGAAAACAATATGTGTTGGTAAGGATGTAGAGAAATTAGAATGCTTGTACACTGTTACTGGGATTGTAAAATGGAGCAGTCACTATGGAAAAGGGTGAGGAAGTTCCTAAAAACATTAAAAATAGAACTATCATATGTTCCAGCAATTCTACCTCTGGGTATTTATCTAAAGGATTGAAAAGAGTCTTGAAATATGTGCACAGCCATGTTCACAGCAGCATACTAGATGTACCAGTTAGTAATGCGGATTTTTTTCAATAGATGGAGTTACACATATGTTGATATTTATGTGATTTGATATGTATGCTATTTTGTTGTGTTGACAGCAAGCTTCAAAACTTCATATGTCAAATTTGCTGAAGATGTTAACATCATAGATATTTTTACATTTAAAAATGTCGAATTTCATGGCAAAAAAAGAGCATTTGCGGGAAGTTTTAAGTCATTACTTTATTTTGAAGAAAAAGTTATTGTATACTTCAGGAAGCTTATGGTGAACATGCTCTATCTCAGATACTTGTGAGTGCTTCATGATAACGCACAATCACACACTTCAAAACCAGTTAAAGACACGATAAAAGATCTTGCCTGGGAAGTATTAACCCACCCGCTGTAATCACCAGACCTTGCTACTTCAGATTACCACTTGTTCCAATCGATGGCACACACACTTTCTGAGCAGCACTTCAAAACACACGAAGTGGAAAATTGGGTCTCTGAATGGTTTGCCTCAAAACAAGAAAAGTTCTATTGGGACGGTATCCACAAATTACCTGAAAGATGGGGGAAATGTGTAGCTAGCTATGGACATTACTTTGAATAAAGCACTTTTGATGTTTCTCTTGAAATTATCATGTTTTCTTTGATTACAAAATCTGCATTAGTAACCGGTACACCTAGTATTCACAATAGCTAAGAAGTGGAAGCAACCCAAGTGTCCACAGAACAAAATGTGGTCTATCCATACAATGGACTATTATTCAGTCTGAAAAAGGAAGGAAATCCTTTCACATGGGTGAAACTTGAGAATATTATACTAAGTGAAATAAGCCAGTAACAAAAAGACAAATACTGTATGATTCCACATATATGAGGTATCAAAAAGTAGTCAACTTTATAGAAACAGAAAGTAGATGGGTGGTGCCAGGGACAGGGGGAAAGGGAATGGGGAAGTTGTTTAATGGGAACAGAGTTTCAGTTTGGGAAGATGAAAAGGTTCTGAAGATCAGTTTCATAACAATGAGAATAAATATATTTAACAATAACTGAACTGTACACTTAAAAATGGTTAAGATGGTAAATTTTGTTATGTGTTTTTTATCACAATAAAAGTAATTTACTTACTGGAGGTCTTCTGCCATGATTGGTTCTCACAGCTTGCTGAAAAGCTGTGTCATTCTCCAATTCCTAAAATGAAAAGAAAATTGAACATTCAACATGAAGTGAGAATTTTTTTTTAATGTTGAACCTCTGCCCAGCCAGAGTGGTTCAATTGGTTGGAGCATCCTCAATCCACCAAAAGGCTGCCAGTTCAATTCCTGGTCACAGCACATACCTGGGTTGTGGGTTCAATCCCCGGTCAGGGTGTGTACAAAAGGCGACTGATCAATGTTTCTCTCTCACATCGATGTTTCTCTCTCTCTAAGCATGTACTCAGGTGAGGATTCAAACAACAACAAAAAGATGACCCTCTTCTGTTTGGTATTCATGATCCTCTCTAATTCATCTTACCCATCTGTTGATGTCCAGGTAGGGGCTCATAGTCTCCTATCTTCAAATATCCCTCCTTCCCACTGCCCAAAATATTAAGGCTCCTTCCTCTGCTAGGAAGATGAGTACTGATAATGTTGTTCAATTGTAAGAACACTTTATTGGACACTGTTTAAATGGGTGGCATCATTATGTCTAGTTAAAGATCAAGTTTACAAGGATATGGCCTTTCTCCTGTTTCTTTCCTCCAAGTAGGAAAGAAAAGCGGGAACAGAGAATCTCATCTCTCTCTTCTCCCCTCTCTTCTTTCATATGTGGGGCCATGACTTAGAGGAACTTGCCTGAGAAAGCCTTGGGAGAGAAAAGGAAATATTCTCTAAAAGCAATGGGGCAAACACTTTCTCTTGTTCCAGTTTTGTTTGCTCAAGTGAAAATGACTTCATCACTCTGGAGCAGTGAAGTTTGAGATTCAGACTAGAGTTAACCTGAGCAAATGGAGGGCTCCATGGAGTCCAACCTACAAGGTCATTTGGAATCAGAACCTCAATTGAAATAAAATGTTATTATGCTGTATCGGTGAAGATATTGCTTTGGCATATGTCTGAGATTTTGCTGCCTGTGGATTCCTCTAATATTTTTATGGTTTCCCGTCTTATGTTTAAGTGCTTTATCCATTTTGAGTTTATTTGTCTGTATGGTATAAGTTGGTGGTCTAGTTTCACTTTTTTGCATGTATCTGTCCAATTTTCCCAACACCATTTATTGAAGAGACTGTCTTGACTCCATTGTATGTTCTTGCCTCCTTTGTCAAATATTAATTGAGCATAGTGGTTTGGGTCGATTTCTGGGTTCTCTATTCTATTCCATTGGTCTATATGTCTGTTCTTATGCCAGTACCAGGCAGTTTGGAGAATAGTGGCTTTGTAATACAGCTTAATATCTGGTATTGAGATCCCTCCTACTTTGTTGTTCTTTCTCAGGATTGCTGCAGCCATTCGGGGTCTTTTTTTATTCCAGATGAATTTTTGGAGAGTTCGTTCTAGGTTGTGGTACATCTACACAATGGAATACTACGCTGCGGTAAAAAAGAAGGAATTCTTACCATTTCCAGGTCCAGGATGGACCTGGAGAGCATTATGCTAAGCAAAATAAGTCAGTCAGAGAAAGATAAATATCACATGATCTCACTCATTTATGGAATATAATGAACAACATAAACTAATGAACAAAAACAGATCCAGAGACAAAGAAGCATCGATCAGACCGTCAAACCTCAGAGGGAAGGTAGGGGAGAGGGTGGGGGTAAGGGGGAGAGATCAACCAAAGGACTTGTATGCAGGGGGTTGAGGGCATGAGTGGGGGTGGGGAGTGGGGGGGCAATGGGCGGATAAGAACACATATGTAATACCTTAATCAATAAAGGAAAAAAATGGTATTATGTTTTGCTGATTCCTGACCTGTACTCACATTCTCTCTTAGGAAATTTGAGGAAAGGAACAACTGTCAAGAGCAAAATATGAGTGTTTCTGGGTTCCTTGGACAAAATGCCATTTTAGACTGCCAAAGGGAATCTTACCAACAAATAGTCTAACCAGCCTTTACTTCCTATTCCTTTGCCAACACCACTCTGGCTCTAATGTTTCATACACAACTTATGTACAATTCTTATATGAGCCTCTGATTTATTTCAATCTTTTCTGCAGTTTTGCTTTCTGTCATTTCAGTTATCCAAGGTCAACCACGGACTGAAAACATGAATCATTCCTTTGTCCAGGGTATCCACACTGTATATGCTCCCCTCCTGTTAATCACTTAGGAGCCATCTAAGCTATCAGATTGGTTATCAGACTGACGTAGTATCTAAGTGCTTTTGTTCAAGTAACACTTATTTTACTCAATAATGTCTCATTCACCTCTCTTCATGTCATCATGAAGGCATTTTATCATCTTACATAATCACAAGAAGGGTAAGTACAGTATAATAAAATGTTTTGAGTGAGAGAGACTACATTTGAGGGAGGTCATGGTTTGACTCCTGGTCAGGGCATATGGTCAGGTTGTGGGCTCGATCCCCAGTGTGGGGTGTGCAGGAGGCAGCTGATCAATGATTCTCTCTCATCATCGATGATTCTTTCTCTCTCTCCCTCTTCCATCCTCTCTGAAATCAATAAAGATATATATTCATAAAAACAAAAACAAAAACAAAACTACCCCGAGAAGTAGCCATGCAGCACTGTAAGGGACATCAAAGGAACACAACTAAAATATCTGAACTCTAGCAGTGGTTCTCAACCTTCCTAATGCCGCGACTAATATAGTTCCTCATGTTGTGGTGACCCCTAACCATAAAATTATTTTCGTTGCTACTTCATAACTGTAATTTTGCTACTGTTATGAATCGTAATGTAAATATCTGATATGCAGGATGTATTTTCATTGTTCGTGACCCACAGGTTGAGAACTGCTGAAAAGGAAATCCCCTTGCTGACAGGGCTGCAAAGGAGGCTGCCAAGTCAGATACCTCTATTATGGCCCTAATTCTATATATTTTTCCTCTGTACATCAAACCAAGTTATGCCCCTGATGAAAACACCTGGGCAGAAGGGCAAAGTTTTCCCCTAAACAATGAAGGATGGTAGATTAGAGATAAAAAATCTGCTGTTCCCAACTAAGGATCAATGGAAAATTTTAAAATCCTTTCATGATTCTCTCCATCTAGGTTAAGATGCCACCTATTCTTTAATGTAAAAAATCTTCATTGGGAGGGGCCTATCTTGAGCCATAAAAGAAGTCACTCAAGCCTGTGTTCTCTTTTCAGTTAACAAGCCAGGGCATAAAATAAAGTCCGGCACCCCACCACCATCTTTTTAAGCACATGCAGAGAAGGGGTACCTTCCCAGAAGAAGATTGGCAAATAGATTTTATACAAATGCCTCCTGCCCAGGATATCTGCTATCTCCTAGTATTCATAAACACTTTTACTCGATGGGTAGAGGCCTTTCCCATCCTGACTGAAAAGGCAGTGGAGGTAACCAGAGTCCTCCTTAAGGAAATCATTCCAAGGTTTAGACTGCCCCGAAGCCTCCAAAGTGACAACTATTTTTATTTTACTGTATGATCACCTGGGTCCTTCCTTTGTGGCCAAAATCACCCAACAAACAGCCAAAGCCCTAGACATTAACTACCATTTACATAGTTCATAAAAGCCTGTCTTCAGAAAAGGTAGAAAAGGCTAAGCATACCTTAAAGAAAATCTTAGCAAAATTATGCCAGGGGTACAGAGGAGCTCCCAAGTCAAACTTAGAACTAAGCCCTTTTAATATGTTATACAGGAGGCCCTTCCTAACCTCTGACATATATTTTGACCCAGAAGTCTAGGAGCAACTTAAATATATCATCAACCTCATGAGAAAAATAAGACTTTTTTTTTTTTTTTTGGAGGGGCGGGGGGAGGGAGTCCAGCAGCCTTTACTCTGTACCTAGTTAATTAGTATCCCTAATGCATATTCCTGTTAGCCTATACAGTAGGTCCTTGGGTTACGCCGGAGATCCATTCCTACGGCGCGACATAATGTGATTTTCTCCTTAAATCGGAACCCACCTACATAAGCAACTATGTCACTCACGTGGAGACATACACAGCAGTAATGAAGTGAAACAGTAAAAAAAAATTTTAAAGAAAGATAACAATTCCTGACCTTTACTTGTGGTAAATAAATAATAAAAAAACATAAAGCACATATGTACATACGTCAAAATGACGGAACTTTTTTTTTTTAATAAATAAATGGGAGATGGCGATGTAACCACGAAACAATGTATTCGAGTCCGATGTAACCCGAGGACTGCCTGTAGTCTAGTCACAGCCCCTTCCCATAATTATCTGATCTTGCAAGACCTGTTTACCTAAATACCCACATTTTACAGAGGCCATAAACCATGAACAATACACAACCCCCGGAGGGGGTTATCAGTGCTGGTGCCAGGCCAGGCCTTTAGGTGTGGTTTCACGGCCCCCATCCCAACACAGGGGGCTTTTTGCAAAGCCCACAAAAGGTCCGGAAGTCTGATCCTTATTTGGGAGACAAAGAAACAAAAGGGTATAAAGAGAAAGCTTCCTCCATATTGGCTCGCTCAGGATCTGGAAATAGGCTCCCTTGAATCACGGTACTAGTACATCTGGAAATAATAGGGTTTTTCCTGTATCTCTGGCTACTCCTGTGTATTTTTTGGTCACCTGGTAAATTCTGTAACAAATCTAGGATAGGCGCAACAGGCTCTCCAAAAATAAGACAATTAAATCCTTCCATCCCCAGGAACACATCCTCTCATAGGCCCAATATATCTCATGGGGACTGGGTCCTTCTTAAGACTTGGAAGGAAAGCTCTCCAGAGGACCAGTTAACTCCAAAATGGAAAGGCCCCACCAGATCTTGCTTGCCACCCCCACGGCAGTCAAGCTACCTGGTATATAATCCTGGACACATTTATGTAGAATAAAACCTTTCTTTTCTGAACCTCTGCAGGAATGCCAGAAGGACAACCACACCTGTGAACCCCCGGAGGACTTAAGAAACAACCCAAAGAAGTCTCCTTGACCTATAAGTAAATGATCCACCACATGGCCACTGAGATTTTAGGTCTTTTTCTTTGCTTAGGGTTTCTGTTGCCCTCATTCTTTTCCTCACTTGTTCATCAGTAAACATCCCACTTAGCAACTATATCCCTTGCTCTTAAAATGGTAATTCTAGCCCTACTTGTTTTACTTCCCCCATTACCCTACAGCAGCGGTTCTCAACCTTCCTAATGCCGCGACCCTTTAATACAGTTCCTCATGTTGTGGTGACCCCCAACCATAAAATTATTTTCGTTGCTACTTCATAACTGTAATTTTGCTACTGTTATGAATCGTAATGTAAATATCTGATATGCAGGATGTATTTTCATTGTTACAAATTGAACATAAGTAAAGCATAGTGATTAATCACAAAAACAATATGTAATTATATATGTGTTTTCCGATGGTCTTAGGCGACCCCTGTGAAAGGGTGGTTTGACCCCCAAAGGGGTCGCGTCCCACAGGTTGAGGACCGCTGCCCTACAGGGATTAAAGACAAAACTCTCCTGTCAACCTTACAAATATCATCACTTAAGGAAACAATCTTTCTGTCTGTCGGATCTGCCATCCCCACCCTCAGATCAACACAATAAGCCTTGAGTATATCCCTATAATGACAAGCCCTGATCCCTATTCTCCTTTCAGGTTCCCCAAAGCACTTTGGAAAATCTTACCCTCTGGAGGTTCATCTCAGTATCACAAAGAACCCTTTTGGCTGTGTTCACCTCACTCTACCTTATAATCACACCCAGAGAAAATGACCATATACTTTTACTTCTTCTTCCCGCAACATTACTTGCGTCCCCTGCAATACACGCACCAATAAGCCCACGCTAAGTCGAACATTTCCTGGGGTTCCAACACCCCTACTATCTTTCCCAAGACCTTTGATACCTCACAATCCTGACATCCTAACATCACCCACTGGTGCCCTGCCTCCCACAAAATTTTTGATAGAAAGAAAATACAACCTCCTTCTGGAAGATGCACTTACTGGGAGGAATTTGTAACCCAGGCTTAAAAACTAATTTATCACATTCCTTGAGCTTGGAAGGCCCTTTGGGGCCCAGAGATGACAAACTAACAGAAGGGCCACTTTCACTGTCCTGTAGTGCAAGTGGCCCTTCTGTTAATTTGGCATCTCTGGGCCCCTAGGGGCCTTACTCCCTGGCTAAACTACACATCACCTGGGAGAGCTTGTGCACCCCCAGGATATGTCTTTCTTTGTGAACATCTTAAACACCAACCCCTGTATGTCAGACAGCCCCAAGGAACTTTTACTACTCCCGTTCCTGGCCTTGGCCCTACCCCTGCAGAGACAACTCCCAATTCAAGGGACAATGCACTCTGATCTTATAAGGGCCCATAGGAGCGGGAATAATTGTTCACAATATAACTTCCCCAACAAGAGCCAAAAGAGTCATAAGCCTAATCATAACAGGCATAGGAGTGACACTCCGCATAGCCACCCCTTGGATAGGATTCGGCTATCATGAGTTAACCTTACACAATCTAACTCAGGCCCTAAAAGACTTTGCTACCGACACAGGGGAGGCCCTACAGGGAATTTAGGAATCCTTAGATTCTCTAGCTAATGTAGTTCTAGACAACAAACTTGCCCTAGACTACCTTAGCCAAACAGGGAGGCATCTGTGAAGCCATTAACAAAACCTGCTGTATATAAGTAAACAAATCAGGTCAGAATGAATGTAATATCCAAAAAATCTACGAACGGGCATCTTAGCTTCACAGGTATAACTAAGGAACAGATCTTGATGTCCTTTGGAACACGATTAAAAAGGCTCTCCCTTCTTTCACCTGAGTATTTCTACTCCTTGGTCCTTAAGTAACTATTCTTTTTTTATTATTTGGTCCACGCCTTTAATCTTCTTGTTAAATTTATAATCTTCTAGATTATAACAGTTTCATGTAAAAATGATTATAATCCAAGAATTCCAGACCATACCTCAACATCCAGGGGATATAGGGCTTGGGCCCTTAGATCAGGCAGGAAGAGATCTTCAATCCCAGGCTAGGCAGGGTCTATATCTATACCAAATCTCAGCCTGAAGCAACTACAGAAGAAATACCAACCCTTCATCTTCCCATATGATTATGGGATTGAAATCTCTCAGGGGGAATGTATGAGTCAGAAAATTTAGATTAGGGAACAAAGGCCTCAAGGTCTATCCCTCCCCTTTTCCGTCCTGGATGTGACTTTTGCTGACCACCTGTTCCCCGCGTCCCCCTCCCAATTTCCTGTATTCAAGATAAACACATTCTCAAGCAGATTCTGCAGCCTTATCGACAGACAAATGATCAACAGATCATTATAATATCATTAGAATAAATTTACATTGCAGTTTTAGGACCACTCCTCTTCCTGAATCACCATGACAGTTCCAAGAGGACCAAAAAGAAATCATTATCCAGAGGGGAAGGAGGAGGACAAGCTGCATCAGCAGTCACCCCACCAGCATCAGAAGCTGAAGTCCAACCTATGCCACACTTACCCGCATTTATAAAAACCTTCTACCCAGACCCCATTGGGGTATCTAGTCCTTTGAGTTCACCAGTGCTCCCTTCTCAAGTGGGTACTTTTAATAAATTTACTGTGCTTTGCTGAATCTTTCTGTCCTGTCCTCAAATTCTTTCTTGTGTGGTGACAAGGATCTGGACCCAACTACGAAGTTACAGCCTCCCTGGTGCCCTCCGGCATGACATTCACATAACTTTTATTACAGTATATTGTTATAATTATTCTATTTTATTATTAGTTATTGTTGGTAATCTGTTACTGTGCCTAATGTATAATTAAACTTTACCATAATATGTATGCATAGGAAAAAACATAGTATTTATAGGATTCAGCACCATTGCCAGTTTCAGGCATCCTAGGAGACTTGGAAAGTGCCTTCTGTGGATACATTTCACAAAAATATACTTGGTTATTAAAAAATAAATACAGGCCTGGACTGTGAGCTCAGTGGTTAGAGCATTGGCCCATGCAAAGAAGGGTCTTTGCATGGGTTCAATTCCCAGTCAAGGGCACATTCCTGGGTTGCAGATTCGATCCCCTGCCCCGGTTGGGGTGGTGCATGCAGGAGGTAACCAATCTATGTGTCTCTCACATCGATGTTTCTCTCTCTCTCTCTCTCTCTCTCTCTCTCTCTCTCTCTGTCTCTGTCTCTCCCTCCCCCCTCACTTCCACTCACTCTAAAAATCAATGGGAAAAATATCCTAGTGTGAGGATTAACAAAAAATAAATAAAAACAAAAATAAATAAATGCAAATAATACATTAAAAATAGTCAATGTCAATTCACTTTTTAAAACTATGCAGACAAAGTAAAATTTTTGTATAACCAGGAGTTAATACTGTGCACGTTAAAAATTTTATTTACAAGCATCCTTCTTTAATTTTTACTTAAAATAATCTTTAAAACCTTGCATATTAGCTACATAAAATTAAATAAATACACAATTCTTGGTTAGCTATAGAAACTAGACAACTTTCACATGAAGTATATAACCTAAGGCAACCTTTAGCATAATTGATTATAGTATTTCAGCAGATTTTTTGGAAAAGGAAGTCTTCTAGTATTCCTAAACTGTAGGGAGCGGCTATAGGGTTAAGCCTCGGACTGACCTGTTGGCAAAGCCACAAACAAGTCCCAGCTTAGAGGGCACAGCCCTCTTAGCATAATTAGGCTTGACCTTATGACGCTCCCTAGATCTTATCTGGGTAGCTAATGGGCTGAGGGAGATGCAGCAAGTGAAACTCACAAGAACACTGTAACTATGGTGACCACTACCTTGGTTACCTCTGGCTATAAAATAAAGGCTCAGCTTGCTGTCTGGATCTCTTTCTGTGGCCTCAGCCAGGCACAGGAAGATCCACCTAGACCAGTGGTCGGCAAACTGCGGCCCCTTGAGAGTGGCTCTTCCACAAAATACCACATGCGGGCGCGCACATACAGTGCGATTGAAACTTCGTGGCCACACTCAAGGGGCCAAAGAGCCGCATGTGGCTGGCGAGCCGCAGTTTGCCAACCACTGACCTAGACCCAGCTTATTCTCTTTGTCTGTCTTTTCTTCATCCTTCACCGCCGAACCCTTGGCTGAGCTGGCTCGGCACACTAAACTATTAGTAAAATTTGATTAATCAGCTCAATGAATTCTGACAAACTAAAAATTGTCAACAAATTCTCCAATTACAAACACAACTTTTGTAATTTGTTCTTTTTCATTAACAACTTGCATAATCTATGGAACATTTTAATAACTGTTTCAAGTAATTCAGTTATATATTAAACTTATTATTCCAATTAAGAGAAAAGAAAACCATGGGTAAAGTAAAGCAAGTATTATTTTTATTTTACTATATGATTTATTTTTGTTTCTTATATTCTGAATATTCACTCCAAATAAAATAATGAAGCCACACTGTGATGACCTAAGGAGTTAGGAAATTTCTCTGGTGCTTTAAAAACGATCATATTCATGAACTATCTACATTCCATTTTTTGGACTCTATCCTAGAAAATGTTTGATCAAAATACAGAAAATTATTTATGCATAAAATTGTTCATTGCATTGTTGTTACTTATAGTAGCAGAAAACTGGCAATAAATATCCTATGATCAAAAACAGTTATAAACAACTGTACATCTTCAGTATTATGTAGCCATTAATATTACATTTACTTCAATTTTTGCTATCATGAGATGCCCACAATGTAGCTATATGTAAAAAAAGCAAACAGAAAAGTAAATGCTAGTTCAATTCAAACATGCTAAAACTCTATGTATGAAGGAAAAACAAAGCAAACATTAAGTGTAGTTAGTTCTGAATAATATAACTATGGGTAATTTTGTTTTTCAATAATGAGCATGTATATTTTTATACATATAATTTATTTTCTTTATTGATATTAAATAGAGGAATGGAGAGAGAGAGAAACATCCATGTGAGAGAGAACTATTGATCGGTTGTCTCCCATACCCACCCTGACCAGGGATCGAACCCGCAACCCAGGCATGTGTCCTGACTGGGAATCGAACCCACAACCTTTTGGTATATAGGACCACACTCCAACCAACTGAGCCACACTGGTCAAGGCTATACATATTACTTTTATAACTGGAATAAAAGAGGAGTTATCAGTGGTTTTCATAATTTATACTAATATAGGAAAATGCCTATGTTTTCATGCAAATTTTTAAAAAGGAGTCTATAAAATCTTGTGTGTGTGTGTGTGTGTGTGTGTGTTTGTATGTTGGGAGAAAAACACCTATGTAGTAAAAGACAAGGAATACAGTAAAACATCAGGTGATATGTCTAATACAGGTAATCTTTGAGTGACAGGATTTATGTCATTCATTTTTTTCTCCAATCTTCTGTATTTTTCAAATTTTCTACAATGATCAGTATCTCCTATATTTTTGTTTCATATAGAGTAAGTAAATGGTTTCTATTTTCTTTCTAGGTCTCAAATTCATAGACTACCATTTTTCTCTAGAGGAAAATATAATTTGAAAATGACTATATGAAAAACTTCAGTAGAATAGAATGAGATTTCCTAAATTAGTTAAAAGTCCTATAAATGCTAGTATTTGATTTTTATACACTAACAAGTAAATTAGCTCCCACATCCTTCATCCTTTTTTCACACACTAATTCAAGATGAGTTTATAAAGAGGTTTTTCGTTTTTTCTCTCTTACAATTTGGAAACTATAACTCAAAATGATGTAAAAAGATTTTAAATATTCGTTTTAGTACTAATTTCACTTTTTAAATAACTACACCATGAAATATTAAGTAGATATAGATTTGTTGACATGAGTGGATATTAATAAAAGAGAAAATCCAGGTTACAAAACAGCACAGAGTATGACACCGTTTTATCCCAAACTATAAAGAGATATACACATATTTGCATAAGAAAATGGAGAGACAAGCACTATAAGTTAGTTAATGCTTATCTCTGGGTGGAGACAGGTTCTATGAACTTTTCTCTATACCTATTTCTATTTCCTAATTTTTCTAGAAAATATTTACATAATTTAATTAAAAGAATTAAAGTAACTCTACATGATATTTCAAATTTAGAAAATTAAAAACAACTGATTTTAGCTACTTCAAGTGATCTAAGTATTTTTAACTCACACATTCAGATAATTAGTGCTGAAGAATACAGTATGTGCCAATCATCCTAGTTTGTTTCCATAACATTTCTCATGATTCCCCCCTCTGCCACTATTATTATTATTGAAGGAAGTTAGCAGAGTCTTCAGTAAAAGCACTTTTCTAACCTTTAAAAAAGCTTACTTAATTTAAAGTTTTCATGAACCAGCTGCTTAACAAAAACCAATGTAAAAAACATAGATTTTTTTTTTTTTTTACCTCGGTATCATAGGTTGGATTGTAGTCATTGTAACCAGAATAAAGGTCATCTTCATCTGTCTCTGGGGCCAGGTGTACATTCTGCATCATCTGTACCTAGGAAAAATCAGCAGTGTAAATATGCTCTTGGGATAAGAAATAATTCTTAATTGAAATAAAGTATAACTATTTAAAAACTTTTCTGGTCAAATTTACTTCTACACATTTTTCCAGCCTTAAAACTATTTTCATGTCAAATTCTCAAAACTACTAGTAGGTGTCAAAACATTCATTCATTGCCCTTATTTCACATTCATTCCAAACCTATTCCATCAAAGGACAGTGACAAGCACTGGAGAGGGATATATCATCGTCCTGATTTTCAAGGAGCTTAGTATCAAGGGCGGAAAAAGGGGTACGTAATAGTCAATGACAGTGCCAGGCTGAAACCACTGCACAGCCACCAGAATAGCTAAATTGAAAAGGTCAACAAAGACATGGAGCAACTGGAATACTCATTGTTGGTGGGAGTATA
This sequence comes from Myotis lucifugus, assembly GCF_000147115.1. Classification (NCBI taxonomy): domain Eukaryota; kingdom Metazoa; phylum Chordata; class Mammalia; order Chiroptera; family Vespertilionidae; genus Myotis; species Myotis lucifugus. The sequence goes on along the minus strand of NW_005871067.1, from coordinate 4,638,818 downwards.
AACCGTACAATTTTGGAAAATAGCCTGGCAGTTTCATAAAATTAACATTTATCTCTTACGACCCAGCAATTTCATTCCAAAGTTTTTACCCAGGAGAAATGAAAACATGTCTACAAAGAGATTTGTATAACAATGTTCACAGGAGCTTTACTGATGGTAGCCCACAATTAGAACTAGATCAGATACCCATCAATACAATGGAGAAGCAAAATGTGGTATATTTATGCAGTGAAAAACTATTCAGCATTAAAAAAAATAATTCAGGCTCTCTGCTCCTCCCGTTGGTCAGACAGCCTTTCCTCCTGTGCTGTGCCAGCAGCCACAACCCTGACACACGATGGTGAAGGTTGGAGTGAACGGATTTGGCCGCATTGGGTGCCTGGTCACCAGGGCTGCTTTTAACTCTGGCAAAGTGGATATTGTCGCCATCAATGACCCCTTCATTGACCTCAACTACATGGTGTACATGTTCCAGTAGGATTCTACTCATGGCAAGTTCAAAGGCACAGTCAAGGCTGAGAACGGGAAGCTTGTCATCAATGGAAAGTCCATCTCCATCTTCCAGGAGCGAGATCCCGCCAACATCAAATGGGGTGATGCTGGTGCTGAGTATGTTGTGGATCCCACCGGTGTCTTCACTACCATGGAGAAGGCTGGGGTTCACTTGAAGGGCGGAGCCAAGAGGGTCATCATCTCCGCCCCTTCTGCGGATGCCCCCATGTTTGTGATGGGTGTGAGCCATGACAAGTCTGACAACTCCCTCAAGATTGTCAGCAATGCCTCTTGCACCACCAACTGCTTGCCCCCCTGGCCAAGGTCATCCAAACAACTTTGGCATCGTGGAGGGACTCATGAGCACAGTCCATGCCATCACCGCCACCCAGAAGACCGTGGATAACCCCTCTGGGAAGCTGTGGCGTGATGGCCGAGGGGGTGCCCAGAACATCATCCCTGCTTCTACTGGCGCTGCCAAGGCTGTGGGCAAGGTCATCCCTGAGCTGAATGGGAAGCTCACGGGCATAGCCTTCCATGTCCCCACCCCCAATGTGTCGGTTGTGGATCTGACCTGCCGCCTGGAGAAAGCTGCCAAATACGATGATATCAAGAAGGTAGTGAAGCAGGCATCAGAGGGCCCCCTCAAGGGCATCCTGGACTATGCTGAAGGCCAGGTTGTCTCCTGTGACTTTAACAGTGATACCCACTCCTCCACCTTTGATGCCAGGGCTGGCATTGCCCTCAATGACCACTTTGTCAAGCTCGTTTCCTGGTATGACAATGAATTTGGCTACAGCAACAGGTTGGTGAACCTTATGGTCCACATGGCCTCCAAGGAGTAAGAGTCCCCTGAACCACCAGCCCCAGCAAGAGGAAGAGAGGCCCTCTGCTGCTGGGGAGTCCTTGCCCCAGACCGGTCCCCCGACACACTGAGAATCTCCTAACCACCGTTTCCATCCCAGACCCCCTGGAGAAGGGGAGGGGCATAGGGAGCCCTACTTTGTTGTGCACCATCAATAAAGTTCACTGTACCCAGCCAAAAATAATAATAATAATAATTCATTGAGCACTAGCCAGTTTGGCTCAGTGGTGAGAGTGTCGGCTCTATGACTAAAAGGGTCTCGGGTTCAATTCTGGTCAAGGACATGTGCCTCAGTTGCGAGCTCTATCCCCAGCCCGGGTCAGGGCATGTGGGGGAGGCAACCAATCCAGGTGTCTCTCTCCCATCAATGTTTCTCTCTCAGTCTCTCTCCCCCTCCCTTCCACTCTCTCTAAAAATCAATGGAGAAAATATCCTCGGGTGAGCATTAACAAAATAATAATAATAATTCATTGGGATTACATATACAGCAATATGGAAGTTCTCCAACTTCAGATCAAATACAGATTGCTACTCCCCCTTACCAGAGTTTCTGGTTCAGTAAGTCCTGGGTGGGAGTCATCAGCACCACTTTAGCCCCTGAGAATGTACATTTCTAACCAGTTCCCAATGCTCCTGACACTACTGGTCTGAGGACCACACTTTGAGGACTACTGTGCTGAACAAGAACTGCCTGATTATGAGCCCTGTTTAAGTTAATTTGGCTTATACGTACATCATAAAAACAGCAACTTTTAGAACCAGAGCTCCATCCTTTCTGCTGGGTTGCAGCCAGATTGAAAAGTTTATATCTAGTGAACGCACAAACTTGAAAGATGTGTAAAGTCAAGCCGGAAATAGTAAAAGAAGTATCCATACACGGCAAACAGGTAGGGATGGCAGAACAAAGGCAACAACTCTGGCTTGCTGGATTCTCCAAGCTATTTCAAAAAAAAGTTCATGCATAGCATAAGCCTCGCCAAAGACTGGAAGTGCTGAAATGACCTGGGTGGGGGGTGCCCCTCAATGTAAAATCGAATGCCAGCAAAACCTTTGTGTGAAACGTGAAGGGTATTTGTTTTCATGATATTCTGCTGACTATGCTGGACAATCTGCTTCCAACGCGCCCACTGTAGTTCCTATTAAAGCTCACAGCCAGGAAATCGACCCTGAAAGTGGGGTTTTAGGCCTAGAAGGGATTTGGGGAAAACAGCACTTCCGATCTTTGGCTGTTTTCACCTTTGGGAGAGTGAGAACATCTTGCTGCGTGCTTGTACACCTCACGAGTTCCACCTTTCCTGGGACCACTTTTCGCAAGCTTTACACGACAGAGACATTAAAGGGGTGTGCTCACGGTGCCAGCTTTCCTGATTCAGGCGTGACTAAGACTTGGGACAGGCGGCCACACAAACTTGATGGCAAAGGGCGCCCGCGTTCCCGGCGGACAGGCGGGCCCTGGAGGGAGGTGCCACTCGGCAGGCTGAGGCCACAGGCGGCCCCCACAAGCCAGCCCCCGAGTCCCCGAGGAGGCGGGGAGCCCGCGCCGGCTCCCGAGGCGCCCCTGCCCCCGGCCCTTCCCCTACCTCGTGATGAGGGGAGCAGGACGACCGTGAGTGGAGTCCGGGCGACGCGGAGTTTCGGAGAATCAAAGACCCTGCGCAGGCTGAGCTCGGAGCCTGGTCGTTGCCAAGCGCGTATCCAAGGAAGCCGCTCCCACAGTCCTCCGCGCCAGGGCCGGGGCCGGGAGGAGAGGAGACCGCGTTGGGCGGTTCCGGAACGGAGAAAGGGGCGGAGCCTGAGAGGCTGAGGTCAAAGAGGACGGAGGCGGGGTCACGGGTGGAGGGGCACCGCGGAGGGGGCCCTGGAGGGCGGCCTTTAGTGAGTAGGAGAGGAAGCCAAAATCTTGTCAATCCTCCTGAAATCAGCCAGAAAACAGAATAGTAAAGAATGACACTAAGTAACTATGAACTACCAGCCACTCCTCTTAATATGTGAGCCTTTGCATCCCGTTTTCCGGGTGATCACCGACATTTGGTCACCCTATAAAATTACTCTCCAGAGACATCTATGGGTCTGGGAGGGCTCAGCTTCTCTTCCCTTTTCTTTTGTTTGCATTACCTGTTCCCACAACCACCCTGTGCACACCGGCAGGACTGAAACTCCCAAGCACCTAGATTAGAACCAACTTCAGAGTAAAGCTGAAGAAATGCAAAATGAATGAGATTAAATTCATAATTGCTTAATAAAATTAAAATGGAGGGAGGGCAGGGGGAGTCTAAAGACACAGTAATTAATGAGTTTTAAACAATAAGTACATGTTGGGATACAATTCTCCACGAGTGTCTCTTGCTTTTGTTCTGGACTATTGTAATGGTTAATTTAATGTCAGCTGGACTAGTTAATAGTACCTAGTTTTCTTTCAAACACCTGTCTAGATCAGGGGTCCTCAAACTACGGCCCGAGGGCCACATGCAAATACAAATATTGTATTTGTTCCCGTTTTGTTTTTTTTACTTCAAAATAAGATATGTGCAGTGTGCATAGGAATTTGTTCATAGTTTTTTTTTAAACTAGTCCGGCCCTCCAACGGTCTGAGGGACAGTGAACTGGCCCCCTGTTTAAAAAGTTTGAGGACCCCTGGTCTAGATGATGCTGTAAGGATATTTTGTTGGGTGTGATTGATTAGCAGTTAGAACAGTAGACTTAGAGTAAAGCAGATTACCCTCCATACTGTGGGTGGGCCTCATCCAATCAGTTGAAGGACTTCAGAGTAAAGACTGATGTCCCGAAAGGAAAAAGGAATGCTGCCTCCAGATTTGAATGGCACCATCAGCTCTTCCCTGGCTCTCCAGTCTACCCTGTCAATTTTGGACGTGGCAGCCCCACAATTGCATGAGCCAATTCCTTAAAATGAAATTCCCTCTCTCTTTCTCTCCAACTATTTTTTCAAGGCTGTTTGCATAGGGACAAGCTTTGGAAGATTGAGGTAGTTGTCTCCTTCCAATGAAGAAGGCAGGTTTGTGGCTGTCCAGTATATTAAAGACCATCTCCCTCTGGGGCAAAGGCTGGGCATTTAGGCTTATTATTCATTATAAAAGATTGAGGTTTTCTAAGTTTGTGGCTCCTCAGTTGTGACACAAACCCATTGTATGTGCAGTAGCCCCATGGGACTTGGGAGGCAGGGGGAACTGAAGGGAATAGAATAGTCAGGCTCCTGGCTGTGACCCAGTACTTTCTACCATCGTTCATGAAACTGTGTTAGCTTGGAAATAGGATAAAATCATACACAGTTCTTGATAGTATCTATCTACAGTGACTAGCTCAACACAGATGTTCACTAGATATTTTTAAATTAATTAATGAACACTATAGAGCCCTTCACATCACTGCACTTCAATATATAGAAACAATTTTTGTTAATTTCTTTAGGTCTCCAGACTATAAATTTCTAACTCCCTCAAAAATATTTTTTTATTGGAAACAAATTCAAGTTTCTTTAAGCTTGGTTGCTCTTTAAGTGTGATGCAATTCCTTGCTCAAAAAGTGGTTAATCTCTCCTTCATTTTATTTCATTTGTATTATTTTTTATCCTTATCTGAGGATATGTTTTATTTATTTGAAAGAGAGAGACATAGAGAGAGAGAAACATCGATCAGTTGCCTCCTGTATGCTCCCAAACCAGGGATAAAATCCACAACCTTTGGTGTACGGATGGCACTCCAATCAACTGAGTCACCCGGCCAGGGCTCTGTCATTTTAAATATTGTAAGACAGATGCTGTTTATGGAGCACACCCTAAATCGCCAGACAAAATGTTAGGACCACATAGCTGATATTACTAAGACATACCATATGCTCCACAGGGAACAGAGATTTCTGTCTTTTTTGTTCTAAACTCTTTCCCCAGTGCCTAGAAAACTTCCTGAAACTAGGTGGCTTTCAATAATTATTTATTGAACAAAATGTCAGGGCATGTAATTCATCACGGGTAGAGGTGGTGGTGAATGGAAGCAAGGAAGAAACACGAACCCCAGTTTGGCATAAGCTGGAGCTGTTTATTAACATGGAGAACCCAGAGTAGAAGCAGGTTTGGGAGAGAAAATACATTTAGTTTTAAACATATTGGGTTTCAGACACCCATAAAATAGGCAAATAGAGGTGTTGAGTAGGTGATTGCATAGAAGGATGTAAAGCTGAGAAGTGATTCCACCTGCAGACAGACATTTGGGATTCACTGGTCCCTAAAATCGATGGCCTCAAAGCCTGGGGGAGTGTGAGCTTGCTGCATGTAGAGGCACAACGAAAGGGAGCCCAGAACCGAGCCTTAGGAACCAGGGGGCTTTAGGAAAGGTGAGACCAGACTGCTGACTGGAGTGACGTGCTCTGGGTGGTGACCAAGGAAAACAGGGTTGTGAGAGGGTGTGGATGTAGACCTGACAGCCTCTGGGAGGGTTTGGGCACATGGGTCTAACAGAATTCTGTTATAGCCTGAAAGAGGGGTTTAGTGGTTCTGGCAAGAGATGCAATATTTCCTCAATTCATGGTCAGCTATTGACAATAGCTTTAGGTTATCTGCAGGGGCTGGTGCCAGGGGCTAGTGAGCACTCACCCTGTGGACATTTATTCAGTGGTGGAGGATGGGCATGTTCTGTCTGCTTTAGTGGGGTTTAGGATCAGTATTCTCTTAAGGTCTCACTTGTTTGTCGTTCATCAGTAATTTAATCTAGCCTGCCACCTCTCTCTGTCCCCCTAGCACAGGGGCGAGGAACCTTCTTTCTGCCAAGGGCCATTTGGATATTTATACCAGTAATATCACTAGAGGTCCAGTGCACGAAATCCATGAACCTGGGGGGTTGTCCCTCAGCTCGGCCTTTGCCCTCTCACAGTCCAGGACCCCTCAGGGGATGCCCGCCTGCCCACGGGGAGTGGGCCTAAGCTGGCAGTCAGACATCCCTCTCGCAATCTGGGACCCCTCGCTCCTTACCACCCGCCTGCTCGCTGCTCCTTACCACTCAGCTCACTGCTCCTTAGCACTGCTGCGGAGGCCAGAGAGGCTCCTGCCACCACAGCTGTGCTCACCAGCCGTGAGCCCGACTTCTGTCTGAGCAGCGCTCCCCCTGTGAGAGCACACTGACCACCAGGGGACAGCTCCTGCGTTGAGTGTCTGCCCCTGGTGGTCAGTACGCATCATAGCAACCGGTCATTCTAGTTGTTCCGCCTTAACGGTCGCTTATGCTTTTATTATATAGATTCTCAGGCCATACAAATTTATCAACTTAAAAATTAGCCTACTATATTTGGTCAAGCATTTTATTAACTCACCCCTAATGCCTTGGCCGGGCCAGACCAAATGATTTTGCGGGCCAGGGCCAGGCCTTCCCCACCCATGTCCTCGCACCTGGAGGGTCTAGGTAACCATGTTCTCTTTCCTGTCTGGTTACCATAACACCCTAACTTTCCCCACTGCTTCCTCTCTACGTCTCCATCTTCCACCCGACATCTTCCATCTGTTCTTTATGCTGTATACAAAGTAATTATCCTTAAGTGAAAATCTGATCACATTATTCTCTGCTCAGAACCTTGTGGTGTTCTCTCTCTACTCTGCCCTGACCTCTGGACAAACTAAACTCTGTAATGTAGCTCATAAGGCCCTTCACAGTCCCAGTGCTTAGCATTCTTTGTTGCTGCCAAGAAAAACAAATTCTTGCCAACTTAAGCAGGAAAGGATTATATATATATATATATATATATATATATATATATATATATAGAGAGAGAGAGAGAGAGAGAGAGGTATATCAGGTAACTGAGAATTGTCAGAAAGTCTAGGGAACAAGGCTTGGGAAAAATAACAGAGGTTAGGGAAGTAAGGCACAGCCAAAGTTGTGCCACAAGGAACAATCTGCCTAATTTATGGAGACCTACCTTCCCGTTTGCTCAGGACTCAGGGAGATCCCATCATGTGATATTTTCACTTGTACAACGAGGAAAATCCCAGGCTAACCAGGACAGTTGGTCACTCTACTTAGTCTGCCGCTGTAGGCATCTGCCATCTTGATACCTTAATACCTGCCATTCACTTGTCACCTGCCATCTTGACATTAGACATGTGCTTTGCTAAACGTTTTCCCACCATTCTGGGAATCCTCCTAAAGTACAAAGGCTGTTAAGCTGTTGAACAGCCAAAAATACAAGTGGTGTCTATGACCCCTCCCCTCCTTTGCCCTCCTCACCTGCTCATTTTGCCCCAGCCATGCTTCTTTCAAGCCCCTGGAAGGCATCATGGCCTCACTCATCCCTCAGCCTTCATGTGTGCTATTCTCTCTTTCAGAAATGTCTTTCCTTCTGTTCTCTTAGTCTGGCCACCCCTTTCTGTAGAAGGCTTTCCCTAATTCCTGGCGCATTAGTTTACTAGACCTGCCAAAGCAAAATACCACAGACTAGGTGGCTTAAACAACAGAAATTTATTTTCTCAGTTCTGGGGGTTGGAAGTCTGAGATCAAGGTGTTTGCAAGATTGATTTTCTCAGAGGTCTCTCTCCATGGTTTGCAGATGGCCCCTCTCTTATTGCCTCTTCACATATTCATCCCTCTGTAGCTGGCAACCCTAGTGTCTATCTGTGTCTCCTAATCTTCTCTTCTTATAAGGACAACAGTAAGATTGAATAAGGCCCACCCTAAGAGCCTCATTTTAATTCAATCACCTCTGTAAAGCCCCATCTCCAAATATAGTCACATTCTGAAGTACTGGAGGTTAGGGCTTCAACATATGAATTTTGGAGGCTATGATTCAGTTCATAACACTGGTTTATGTTAGGTCCTGAGAATTCCTATAGCATGTTGATCTTCCACTATCAGAGCATGTAACACAATTTTATAGTTAGTATCTATTCATACAAGTTTACCCAAGTAGACCACATGGATTCCTACCCCAGCATGGCAAAACTTGGCTTATCTAATAAGCAATTTATTAGGCACTGTGATAACCTTTTGGTACTGGACACAACATGGTACCAAGAGAACTTGTTGTTTCCTAGGTCCATGGTGCTTAGGTGTAGTTTTTATTTTTATGAGCCAAAAGCAGAGACAAGGTTGAATAATTTTTTAGTGTTTATTTCATATTGCCAGCAATATGGAGTGAGCAGTGGGTTTCATGCCCTGGAAAAATACCTGCTCCCCCCTTTTCTGTCAGTTGGCTGATTATATAGGGGTGAGGGAAATAGTCACATGCAGCTGGGAGTATAACAGGGGGAGGGGAGTATAGGGTCTGCAGTCTGCCTCCAGGAGCTCAAAGTCCAATAACAAGGTGGCTAATCTATATATATATAAAAGGCTAATATGCAAAGTGTCCCTCCTACTGTCCGACCGGTCACTATGACACGCACTGACCACCAGAGAGCAGATGCTCAATGCAGGAGCTGCCATGATGCGCACTGGTCATTTAAAAACAAACAGCACCACGAACTTGGCACCGACAAACCAACAATCGGCTTCCCCCAAGTGGGACACAGGCCCCGCCACCACGCCGGAGCGACACCCCACCAAATCGCAGCCGATGCTGCTGAGACCCCATGGTGCAAAATGCAGCCCACAGCCCAGCCAAGAAACGGTGGCTGTGGGCACCAGGTAATGATGTCACATAGCAACGCCCGGCTCCCTCTCCCTAGCAATGACTAGCCTCCTTGAAGTTTCTTCAGCCCAGGAACACAGGTGGAAACATTTTACACTTTAACCAAATGTCTGTGAAGCATTTTCACATGCCTCATCTCATTTGATCCTCACAGAAGTCCTGGAGTAGGTAGATAGGAGACTTGGTGGAATCCTATTTTATTTTCATTAGCCAGAAAACAGAGATTTAGAACATTTAGAAACTTGACCCAACTGAAAAGAAGTAAGAAATGGTGGATCTTGAAAATGACTTCAGGTTTTCTCACTAAGCAGAATATAGTCAAACACTGCTACAGTTAAATATTTTACCCTTTGTTCTACCTGTGTGATCTACAATGATAATGTGCTTCATGTTGATATTTACTGCTGTGTTGCTGGCAATTACCTGAAAGAGAAATTGAGGTACTGCACTGCGCTGGAAAAAGCTTAGCTAAATCAGAAAGCAGGTCTAATTAAGCAAGTTCATTCTCTATCTATAAAAGGCTAAGTTGACTTGTGCATGCGCAATACATATAAAGCTCTTGCTGGTGCCAATCACGTGTGTGTTTCAATCTGTCATTGTCTCATTGTCGGTAGTGAATTTGATTGACACTTCTATTATAGAGAAAGGGCAAATAGCGATATTAAAATATTTCTTCTAATTAATTTCCTTTCAATGTGCACAAATTCGTGCACTGGGCCACGAGTCTTCTATGATATTAAAAACAGCACAGTCCATTCCTGGGACCAGAGAATGGTCAGCATTCCTGAGGCAAACTCCCAGAGGGGGTCAGGTTCTGTGCACAGCAGCTAAGTTAAAATGTGTCCTGATCTTTCAAAATGTATTTTCTCTTCTGAGTAATAACACATCAGGGCTTCAAGGACACCTTATCTTTTATAGCCCTGTTTTTCTTCTTGGAACAATTCCTCCAGTTTCCCAGGGTCTGTAAGAAAAATCTCTTATCTACAGTTAATAAGGTGAATAATCATTAAACAACTATGGTTCTGTTACAGGCACCTCTTACCAACATTAGAGAGGTGTTACCGGACAGGACACCCTGTGAGCCAGTGGGAGAGGACTGTCCCCAACCTTGATCCTATCTTCTCATATAAATGAATTTATACGAGAGACCTTGACTGTGCTGTGAAAACCCAATCTATTAAGGCAATTTAAGCGTGCACCTTTATTGAAAAAGCAAAGCAGGAAACCTATACATCTGGCTCATGAAGCACAGATGGGCTCTCAGCTAATCTGAAGAGCAAGTTGGGTGGGGTCTGAGGTGTTAATATACCCTCCTGTCTGTAGGTCTCAAAATTCCTCTGCTGAATATTTTGGTGCAGATTAATTCTCCAGGTCCCCTTTTTCACTCTATTGTGGCCTTCCCAGAATTCATGAGCAGCACCTAGCAACTTTATTTTGCCAAGCCTTGAGCCTGCTGGATTCTCTGCTTAGGGAGTAAAACTGCTTTTTTTTTTCCCTTTCCCCTTTCTCCCTCCCTTTCTGCATTCTAGCATTAGGGAGTTTTTTGAAAACCACTTGCTCTATGTTCTTGGCTGGGGAAGATAATGGTTTGTTAGTTACAAGTTGGCTACAAATTGCCCATGCTATTTGGCCTTGTTTTAACTTTCCTGTCTCAGTTTCCCTATTCCCCCTGCCCTGGAACCCTGTAACAGTTCTGTTCCTATCACTTTCAACTATTCTGCCCAGAAAAATGGCATGAAATGCAGCAATTGCCTGTTAAATATTTAAAATTATCAAGTCCTTTTTTTAACCCTAAAACTTAAAAGCAAATGAGCCCGAAAATGCAGAGTGAAATTTTGTTTACCTTGTCTTTCAAATAACTGAGACCCGTTCTTTCCTGGGACTAATGACATGACTGGTGAAACTTACAATCCTTTTAAAAATATATTTCTATTGATTTTAGAGAGGAAAGAAGAGGGAGAAAGAGATAGAAACATGAAAGATGAGAGAATCATTGATCAGCTGCCTCCTGCAAGCCTCACACTGGGGATCAAACCTGCAACCCCGGCATGTGCCCTGACCTCTTGGTTCACAGATTGACACTCAACCACTGCTGGACTGGCTTATAATCCTTTTTATACTTATTAGGAAGATAATCACCGCTCAGTGTCTTGAAAATAGGATCACTGAAGTTCCTGACCCTCCTTTTTTGTTCCTGTTAGTGTGACATGGCAGCAAATCATGCTCTTACCTGGGTGTTTTTTCAGGAGCTCTCTTTGTGTTGAAATGTACAAGACAAAGAGTGATTAGACCTAATTTTGCATATTCTACATCAAATATACTGGACTCTTTCCCTTCAAAGCTGCCTGAGTGAGATTCAGATCCCTGAATGTGAAAAACACTGTTTTTCCAACTGGCGCAGATCAAGTCCAGAGAAATCATGCTCATGGCCTTTGGAAAGAATTATTAGACCCTAAATTGTGGATAGACAGTGTGCTCACAGGTTAGCCAAAGTCTCACACTTTTTTGTCAGGCTGGCAAGATTCTTTACTTGCAAGTTACAAATTAACTTTAGCCTGCCAATAACTCCAAGCTGATCTAAAATAAATGGACATTGGACCACATAATGGTCCTACTTCTGTTCACACCACAAAAACCAGTCATTAAAAAGTTTAAATTAATATGTAATATGTAAAGAGGCATGAGGTATTTCAAGTTGTGCCCACACTCTCACATGCCCCTTTGTTTATTTCATGTGGTAGCATATGAAATAAACAAAACACAGTTTAAATTATAATTTATAACTAGGGAGTACTCACTAAAGTCCAACCATTACTAGGTGTACCAGTTAATAATGCGGATTTTTTTCAATAGATGGAAAAAATATCAATATTAACACATATGTTGACATATATGCTATTTGATATGTATGCTATTTTCTTGTATTGACAGCAAGCTTCAAAACTTCATATGTCAAATTTGCTGAAGGTGTTAACATCATAGATATTTTTAGGCTTAAAAATGTCGAATTTCATGGCAAAAAAGAGCATTTGCGGGAAGTTTTAATCCATTACTTTATTTTGAAGAAAAAGCTATCGTATACTTCAGGAAGCTTATGGGGAACATGCTCCATCTCAAGATACTTGTGAACGCTGGTTTAAACGCTTTGAAAGTGACGATTTCGATGTGAAAGACAAAGAACGTCCAGGTCAACCGAAAAAGTTTGAAGACCAACAATTACAAGCATTATTGGATGAAGATGCATGTCAAACTCAAAAACAACTTGCAGAAAGATTAAACGTTGCTCAGCAAACAATTTCTGATTATTTACAAGCAATGGGAAAGATTTTAAAGGAAGGAAAATGGGTGCCACATCAGCTGAATGAAAGACAAATGGAAAACCGAAAAGTCATCAGTGAAATGTTGCTTTAGTGGCACAAAAGAAAGTCTTTTTTGTATCGAATTGTGACTGGCGATGGAAAGTGGATGTACTTTGAGAATCCCAAATGCACAAAATCTTGGGTTGATCCAGGTCAACCATCAACATTGACTGCAAGGCCAAATCGCTTCAGAAAGAAGACAATGCTCTGCGTTTGGTGGGATCAGGAAGGTGTGATGTATTATGAGCTTCTAAAACCAGGTGAAACCATTAATACCAATCGTTACAGACAACAAATAATCAATTTGAACCATGCTTTGATCGTGAAACAACCAGAATGGGCCAGAAGACACGGCAAAGTAATTTTGCTTCATGATAATGCACCATCACACACTTCAAAACCAGTTAAAGACACGTTAAAAAACAGTTAAAGATCTTGCCTGGGAAGTATTAACCCACCCGCTGTATTCACCAGACCTTGCTACTTCAGATTACCACTTGTCCCAATCGATGGCATACACACTTTCTGAGCAGCACTTCAATGCGTACGAAGAAGTGGAAAATTGGGTCTCTGAATGGTTTGCCTCAAAACAAGAAAAGTTCTATTGGGACGGTATCCACAAATTACCTGAAAGATGGGGGAAATGTGTAGCTAGCTATGGACATTACTTTGAATAAAGCACTTTTGATGTTTCTCTTCAAATTACCGTGTTTTCTTTGATTACAAAATCTGCATTAGTAACCGGTACACCTGTCAATTTTACAGTATATTGTTTGCCAAAGAGGAATTGGTCAAGATATATAACGACTAAGTATTATCATGACTTTTAAAGAATGAAAAAAGCAAGCTGTTGGCCTCAAAGTAACTCAACTGTGAAAGGTACACATAAAAATAAAATCAATGACATTGGTTACAAAATCATGCATATGTGCTAGTCACGCAGTCAGTACAAAGCATTCAGTTGCTTTTCCCTCTAATTTCTCTTTTGAATCTTTTTTTTTGTCCTGGGTTATTCTTGCCACTTTAAATCAAGTTCTAAAATGCCACAATCATGCTCCTAACCTTATTACTACCAAAGATTTTTAATGTATACAACAAAGAAAAGCCTAGTAATTGAATTGACTTATGCAAATGTCTAGAATTTACTCACATATGTATCATGACTCTTCAATTTTTTTTAATTTTCCATCCCAAATGATTGTTTTTTAGTAAAAAACATGCCCCAGTTAACTGGGGATTTCAGAGGGATTTTTAATTATTATGTTGAGTTTACCACTTTCTAGGTATAAGCAAAATTTCAGTTTCAATTCTCATCAGTGTTGCCATGAATTTGCAAGCATTTACATAATCTGCATTCAAAGCTGTACACATGTTGGACCTCACCTGCCTTTCTAACTTTATTTTCTTCCGTTAAGGAGAAATAAGACCCTGAGAATAAAGATGAAGTACTGAGCAAAGGTTTACTCTCAAGCCAGGACCCTGATCCAGGTCAGGAATGAGATGCTGGAAACTTGAGTCTGTCAGGAAAGCAGAATCTCTGAATTCTAAGAGCTGTTGGGGCCAATGAACTGGCTAGGTGTTGTGTGAGCAAATTTCTGTCTTTTGTCAGAGGGCAGTTTTGTCAGAGGGAAGTGACACGCTTATTTCAGGATAATGGTACCTCAATTGTCCTTGCTGCCTCCTTCTTGGGGTAACATCATAGTCACTATCATCATCATCATCATCATCATCATCATCATCATCATCATCATATTAATAACATCACTATAAGCCTCTGGAGAAAGGCCATGCCTTATTTTTCTTCCTCCCCCATGGATATATAGAATACATCTTTATCCAGTCCTCTATCACAGGACACTTTGGTTATTTCCATGTCTTGGCCACCATGAATAATGCTGCAGTGAACAAAGGGGTGCATATGTCTTTGGGAACACACGTTTTTGAGTTTTTTGGATATATGCCCAGAAAAGGATTGCTGGGTTCTATGGTAGCTCTAGTCTTAATTTTTTGAGAAATCCCCAGACTATTTTCCATAGTGGCTGTATCAGTATACAGTCCCAGCAGTGAATGAGGCTTCCCTTTTCTCCACAACCTCTCCAACACTTGTTATTAATTGTCTTGTTGATAATAGCCATTCTAGCAGGTGTAAAGTGGTATCTCATTGTAGTTTTTATTTGCATTTCCCTAATTGCTAGTGAGGTTGAACATCTTTTCATATATTTATTGGCTGTTTGTATGTCTTCTTGGGAGAGGTATCTATCTGTTCAGGTCCTATGTCCATTTTTTTATTGAGTTGTTTGTTGTTGAGTTCTATGAATTCTTTATATATTTTGGATATTAAACCTTTATCAAAGCTATTGTTTGCAAATATCATCTTCCAGCCCTGGCCAATTGCTCAGTGGTTAGAGTGTCAGCTGGCAGACCAAAGGATCTTGGGTTCGATTCCTGGTCAAGAGCACATACCTGGGTTGCAGGTTCAATCCCTGGCCCTGGTTCGGGCGCATGCGGGAGGCAACCAATCAATGTTTCTCTTTCTCTCTCTTTCTCCCCTTTCTCCCTCCCACTCTCTCTAAAAATCAATAAGAAAAATATCCTTGGGTGAAGATTTTGAAAAAAAAATCTTCCATTTGGTTGGCTGCCTCTTTGTTTTGTTGTCAGTTTCTTTTATTGTGCAGAAGCTTTTTAGTTTGATATAGTCCTATTCATTAATTTTTGCCTTTACTTCCCTTGCCTTTGGAGTCAAGTTCATAAAATGTTCTCTATGACCATGGTTCATAAGTTTGGTACCTGTATTTTCTTCTATGTAACTTATTGTTTTGAGTCTTATATTTATACTAGAGGCCCAGTGCATGAAAATTCATGCAGTGGAGGGGGGGTCCCTCAGCCCGGCCTGCCCCCTCTCACAGTCCAGGAGCCCTCAGGGGCAGGAGGCGACCTGGAGATCAGGGGACGATCACACCTCTGCTGCTGCCACTGCCAGCAGCGCAAGCCTAGGCCAGCCCTGGTTACCTGAGCCTCGGGCGGCACTGGGCGGCTGGGCAGCTGCCATCTGAGGCTTGCCTGTGCCTCCGGCTGGCCCTGGGTGGCTGGGGGCATGGCCTTGCTGTGTGCCCGCCTCTGGAGTCCCACAGTCCCCTCAGCCCCTAGCCACCCAGGGCCGACATCCGAGGGTTGCCTGTGCCTCAGGCCAGCCCTGGGAGGCTGGGGGGCTGAGGGGACTGGGCGCTACCATCTTGTGGCTGTGGGCGCTGTCATCTTTGAGGGTGGGGCAGTCAATTAGCATATTCCCTCCTCATTGTCTGTGGGCACCGCCATCTTTATGACAGCAGGAGGGTCAATTAGCATATTCCCTCTTTATTAGATAGGATTATACTAAGTGAAATAAGCCAGTCAGAAAAAGCTAAGAACCATATGATTTCACTCATATGTGGGATATAAAACTGAAACTCATGAACACAAACAGCAGAGTGGTGGTTGCCAGAGGGAAGGGGACAGGGGTGTGGGTGGTGAAGGGAACCTAATAAATGGTGACAGAAGATGATTTGACTTTGGGTGATGGGCACACAGTGCAATATACAGATCTTGTAACATAGAAACCCACACCTGAAACCTATATGATCATATTAACCAATATCACCCCAATAAATTTAAAATAAATTAAGTAAAAATACATCTTTTTCTTGTATTTGCTCTTTCAACTATAAACAGAAAAATTGGAAGTTTTAAAAAATATTTAAATAAAACATTTTACTTGTAAGGGAATTGTGGACAGCTTCAATAAGATTTTTGGACCTGTACATTCTTTTATCCAACAAATAAAGCTTACTTATCTGAGTCCAAACTACATTTAATAATTAAAGTTCACTTATGTTGAGTATAATCGTTAGCAATAACCATGACATTACTAATTAATAATCATTATATAATAATATTTGACATATATATATATACTAAGTAGCCCTGTGCACGAATCTGTGCACCAGTAGCTCTCTGTGGGGCCTGGCCGCTCCATGCCCACTGCCCAGGGGCTCTCCATGGTCCAGAGGCCCATCCGCGGCCAGGCATGGAACACTTGTCTCATCGCCGGGGCAACAATGCAAGTGTTCCGCGGCTGGGAAATGCAAACGACTTCCCTTCCTATTCTCAGGAGCTCTGATAAAGGGCTTCCTTCCTCTTTCTCAGCCAGCTTTCACCCCTGTGCCTCTGCCACCAGCCCCTCCTGTCACACTATCCTCCACCCCCTCCACCCCTCCACCGTCTGGCTGCCCGGACTTGACCTTGCCTGGGAGTCGGGAGCCACTCGCCTCTGCTCAGCTCACTGGTTCCTTCTCTTCTTGTGCAAGCATTCTGCGCCCTGGCCTGACCAGAGGCCCATCCGTGGCTGGGCACAGAATGCTCATGCTGCCTGCTCTCAGTGGCTGCCACCCCCAGGACTGGGGGACCCCAGCTGGGCTGAGAGGACATGGGCACCGCCATCTTGTGGCTATGGGCGCCGCCATCTTTGTG